>NC_142132.1:13658522-13969545 GCF_024610735.1 Ursus americanus
TCTATTCACATTCAGTTGATGAGAACTTCATCACAGCTACACTTAGCCATAAGGTTGGCTAGAAAATGTAACCTCCGGCAGGTGGCCATGGCCCAGAAAGAAGGGGGTCATTGATTGTGAGGATATAACTGACAACACCCCCACCAAGGGGAAGAGGGCACCCTAAGACTGTAGTGTCTCGGAGACACAGCCCTCATGGACGTTGGATTGAGACTCACGTCTCCAAGTCTCTGGCCAGGGCCGTCATAAAATCTGTCGGCAGAGACAACTTCTCCTTATAGTTATCCTGGTTGGTGGCAGGTAGAATGAGGAAAGTCAAAAGATACAAAAGATGGGAAAGTGCTTTGAGAACTTTGAAGTACAGTTATTTTTATTATTCTAGAAGGTTGGGGTCTGGAGTTTCCCCACGCTTTCCATCCTGCTAATTTAGCACACAATAAAAAAACAACAGACACACTGAGAGGAAAATGTGACCATAATCAAATAGGGAAAAAAACAAAAAGTAGACCCATAGATTATCCAGATGAGAGAGTTAGCAGACAATTAGTTTAACATAGCTTAATATGTTAAAGAAAATAGAAGAAAAGGTTGACAAATGGATGAATGAAAAAATTTTAACACTATCTACAAGTTTTAAAGGACAATTGAGGGGCGCCTGTGTGGCTCAGTCAGTTAGGTGTCTGCCTTCAGCTCAGGTCATGATCTCAGGGTCCTGGGATCAAGCCTGAACTGGGCTCCCTGCTCAGTGGGGAGCCTGCTTCTCCCTTTCTCTCTGCCCCTCCCCTGTTCATGCTTGCTCACTCTCTAATAAATAAATAAAATCTTTTTAAAAAAGACAATCGCACATAGATCAATGGTACAGAATAGAGTCTCCAGAAATGGACCCTCAACTCTATGGTCAACGAATCTTTGACAAAGCAAGAAAAAACATCCAATGGAAAAAAGACAGTCTCTTCAATAAATGGTGCTGGGAAAATTGGACAGCTATATACAGAAGAATGAAACTTGACCACTCTCTCACACCATACACAAAGATAATCTCTAAATGGATGAAAGACCTCAATGTGAGACAGGAATCCATCAAAATCATAGAGGAGAACATAGGCTGTAACCTCTTCAACATCGGCCACAGCAACCTCTTTCATGACATGTTTCCCTCCAAAGGCAAGGGAAACAAAAGCAAAAATCAACTTTTGGGACTTCATCAAGATAAAAAGCTTCTGCACAGCAAAGGAAACAGTCAACAAAGCAGAGGCAACCCATGGAATGGGAGAAGATATTTGCAAAGGACACTTCAGATAAAGGGCTGGTATTCAAGATACATAAAGAACTTCTCAAACTCAACACCCAAAAAACAAATAATCAAATAAAAAAAATGGGAAGATATGAACAGATACTTTTCCAGTGAAGACATATGAATGGCTAACAGACACATGAAAAAATGTTTAACATCATTAACCATGAGGTAAATTCAAATCAAAACCACATTGAGATACCACCTTACACCAGTTAGAATGGCAAAAATTGACAAGGCAAGAAACAACAAATGTTGGAGAGGATGTGGAGAAAGGGGATCCCTCTTACACTGTTGGTGGGAATGCAAGTTGGTACAGCCACTTCAGAAAACAGTGTGGAGTTTCCTCAAAAAGTTAAAAATAGAGCTACTCTATGACCCAGCAATGGCACTATTGGGTATTTACCCCAAAGATACAGACATAGTGAATAGAAGGGCCACAAGCACCCCAATGTTCATAGCAGCGATGTCCTCAATAGCCAAACTGTGGAAGGGGCCGAGACGCCCTTCAACAGACGAATGGATAAAGAAGATGTGGTCCATATATAGAACGGAATATTACTCAGCCATCAGAAAGGATGATTACAGAACATTTCCATCAACATGATGGAACAGGAGGAGATTATGCTAAGTGAAATAAGTCAAGCAGAGAAAGACAATTATCATATGGTTTCACTTATTTGTGGAACATAAGGAATAGCTGGGAGATCATTAGGAGAAGGAAGGGAAAAATGAAGGGGGCATAACAGAGGGGGAGACGAACCATGAGAGACTATGGACTCCAGGAAACAAATTGAGGGTTTTGGGGGGGGAGGGCTAGCCTGGTGAAGGGCATTAAGGAGGGCACATATTGCATGGAGCACTGGGTGTTATATGCAAACAATGACTCATGGAACACTGCATCAAAAACTAAGGATGTACTCTATGGTGACTAACATATCATAATAAAAAAAATCAGTAAAATAATTTTGTTCCCTGATGCTAAAAAGAAAAAAGACAATCAAAAGGGTATTCTAAATTTAAAGTTAAAATATATGAAATTAAAACTTACTGGATGTCCGGAGAATGAGGGGACAAGCCACAGACCGAGAGAAAACATTTTCAAAAGACATATCTGATAAAGGATTGTTATCCACAATCTACAAAGAAGTTTTAAAACTCAGAGCAACCTCATTTTGCAATACATAACATTATCAAATCATACATTGTATACCTTAAACTCATATAATGTTATCTATCAATTACATCTCAATAAAGTTGTTACCAAACCCTGAAATCAGATTCATGGGTCTAATGCACTGTCAGCCAATATCTGAGTCATCAGGTTGGAAGCAGAAAAATCTTTACGATCAGAAGAGTAGGCCACGGGCGCCTGGGTGGCTCAGTCGGTTGAGCGTCTGACTCTTGGTTTTGGCTCAGATTGTGTCTGGTTCCCCACTCAGTGGGAAGTCTGCTTCTCCCTCTTCCTCTGCCCCGCCCCCTGCTCATGTGCTCTGCTCTCTCTCTCTCTCTCTCTCTCTCTAAAATAAATAAATCTTAAAAAAAAAAAAAGAGTAGCCCAATGAGAAGATTGGGGATCAGCCCCCAATCTAATCTACCTTATCTTTGTTGAACCTAGGGACAGTTTCTAGGGGCTAGCAAGGTCTGTGGGAGTTAGGGCAGAAACTGGTTGGCCCTTCAAACCTTTCAAGAGGAGACTGGAAACTTTTGAGATCGTGCACGGTTTTGGATATCTGGGCTCCATCCAGGGTCCTGGTATGTTACATGTTGACTTTGTGTCTGCAAAACACACATTACCAAGTGGCCTCCCTCCTTCATTCCTGTAGCTAGTGTTGGGGGGAAAACCCCAAAATACAAATTTAGTAATTCTTGCAAGGCTGTGGAGTAATGTGCCTATGAGCAGCGTGTGAGGTTGTAACAGAGAAAAACCTACCTAGTAAATGTTTACATGAATAAAGCAGCACATACCCAGGTTCAAGTCCCCACACCCATTTATAATTCCTCAATCACGGGGAACAGGGTGACGACCCATCTCAGCTACTTCCTGTGGAAGAGGGGCAAAGGTTGGGTTTGAGGAAGGAAACAGCTTTGCACCTTGTGGGAAATATTCTCTGATACTTGGCTTAATTTGTACATTTTGCATGACCAAAATATTCAGAAACCACACTTAATTATTACATAAATCCAAATATAGTCCCTGTAACATTGACTTAATCCCTTAGGGAATCCAGAAAAAGAGTCCAGGATTTATTATGATGAGCTTTTTTTTTTTTTTTTTTTTTTTTTAGCATCATGGAGCCCTCTGACTTAATTTATCATAATTGGGAGGCATATATAAGAATCTGTCCCATTTCTGAAACAAATTTTTATCCAAAGTCCTTACAGTGTGGTCAGGAATGAACATTCTCCCCTTTTGACACTTTTTTTTTTTCCTACAAAAACAGCATAGATCAATGATTATTTCCTCTTAGCTAGAGGTTAACTGCTCTGTTCCGAACCTGAGGTAAAAATCCTGTTCTAAATCTCATGAACCCGTCTTAGTCTTAAGAATAGGTCAGTTCATGGGGCGCCTGGGTGGCTCAGTCGTTAAGCTTCTGCCTTCAGCTCGGGGCGTGATCCCGGCGTTCTGGGATCGAGCCCGCATCAGGCTCCTCCGCTGGGAGCCTGCTTCTTCTTCTCCCACTCCCCCTGCTTGTGTTCCCTCTCTCACTGGTTGTCTCTCTCTCTGTTGAATGAATAAATAAAATCTTTAAAAAAAAAAAAAAGAATAGGTCAGTTCAGTGAAGTAGTTGTCACATTTCGGGAGACGATCCTGCAACGGGGCTCTCGAAGTTAGGCCTACGTTGTACAAGCGGTGAGGTAATTAACAAGAGGCCTTTCTATGGAAACAAAAACAAAACACAGGTTAATGCTTGCAGCAAATTATAAATCTAGAGTCTAAGCTGCCAATGAGAAGATGTCTAGATGTCAGCTTCGAAGCATCCTCAGATGGAGTGGGAGCAGGCAGTCATAATCTGATGGCTTTTTTTCTGGATAGTAATTCAACTGTCCCCAGTGATCTTTATGAGTGGCCCGCAGAGCAACAGGTATGAAGATGGACTATACCTGAGCTATTGTAGTAATTTCTCTTAAGTTGACCTCAAGTTATCCTGCTTCGGTTTGCAAGGATTCGAGAAAAAGGGCCGTTTTAGTTCTCAGGGATTCCAGGTCAAGAGAATGGGAGAAAATTGGAAACCTAGTTTGGAAAGTCATAGGCAGATATTTGAGGAAACCAGAAGGCTCCAGGAGCCAGCCCAGTTTTAGAGGCAAAGGAACATTGAAAGACAATTAATCAAAATAGAATCTAACATCCATAAAGGTCTGTTACTGAAACATTTTTTTCTCTCTAAAATCACCCCCATTTCTGCCAAAGATGGCCAAATTAGGATGAATTTGTTTGTAAAATAGGTCCAGTTTTAACAAACTTGGCCCAGTTATTTACGGAAATGTGCCAAGAAGAGTGACTGACCATGTAAGTTTTTAAAAACTTGCTTTGCTGGAACCTTACATAAGGAATTTCAGATTACACTTTTAACAGCCTCTTGAGGCCAGAAGCTAAGCCAAATACTTACCATCAGATTCACCTGTAATACCTGTCAATTTGTGAATTCTTCTCTTCCCAAGATCCCCAAAATATCCTGAGGTTCCTATACCTACCAGTAATTCTTACTCACCCAGTAAGGCTACTGGGAACTCTGTAGGTAAGACAACAGGCTGACATTTCCAAGGGGCTCTACTGACACCATAAAGCCAATCTTAGTTCTTTAAAAGGTGTCTGGTCATATCTGAGTCTCTGCATGTGTCTCTCAAATATGACCTTCCAATCAAAGCCTTGATAATATGACCAATGTTTCAAGCGTGTCCTATTACAAGGGGAAGAGAGTCTTATGAATTTGTGTAAGCAACTATCATTGCCATGAAAGACAGAATAGTCATGCAGAGTTTCTGAATTCTGGAGGGTTCAGGTAGGGAGAAAAGATAATGCTTCCATTTGTTTACAAAGGAAGATTTTACCAAATTTCTGTAAGTCATAGATATCTTGAGAGAGAGAGTTTCCTTAAATCTGGAAGAGCAAACATTGGAGAACCAGCAATGTTTTAAACAAGAGTCACAAAAACTATAATCATCTTCCTCTATTTACCTAGCCCCATGTTACTAAATCTTGTTCTGTTTGAATGCAGCTTTCCTATTAGTTCCAGAAATTCTTAGTTTCGTTTTATGATCTCACAGATGTAGGAAGCCTGTGTTTGTCAAAAGTCTTCTCCACCTCTGAAACTAATCATACACTATATGCTCATTAATTGAATTTAAATAAAATGACTTTTTTTTTAAAAGTCCTTTCCATGAATCTCTTTGAAGCTGAAACACATTTGCAAGAGCATCAGAATAAAACAATAACTGTAAATGACAAAAGACTCAAAGATGGCCTTGGTTAAAGATCTGATGAGAGCTCATTATAATGCAGGTGACAAGGGAATTCCGTTATTTCAGTGACACATGACATTTTAATAATTAGGGTTGTAAGTGGTGACCTTATACAAGGACATATCAAAAGCTTAGGAACTGTATATAATTTCTGGAACAATTACAGCATTCACTCGTTATAAGAAGGTTGATCATCCCTGGTCTGACAATGCTTCCATGTAATTTGACAAACCAAATAAAGAAGCCTAATTAGGGGTGCCTGGGTGGCTCAGTCAGTTAAGCAGCTGCCTTGAGCTCAGGTCAGGATTCCAGAGTCCTGGATCAAGCCCTGTGGGGCTCCCTGCTCAGTGGGGAGCCTGCTTCTCCCTCTGCCTGCCTCTTCCCCCGCTTGTGCTCTCAATCTCTGTCAAATAAATAAAATCTTTTAAAAAAAATTACAAAGCCCATGCCTAAATAGGATCACGGAGCATTACATAACTTAATATTTAATTATCTATTTAGTGAAGGTGGTAACCAGAAATTCCAAAGGCAAATACAGAGGGTTATATAGTTGTCAGCAAAACTAGCTCTTCTAAAATTGAGAAGATTCAACTTTTTTAAGTAATCAAATACCAGATAAAGACAAAACATAGAAACTTTGTTTTCCTAGGCGGGTATCTTTAAAGGTATAGAAAAACCTTTGTTTACAATTTCTTATTGCTAGAAGGTGGAGGAGGGTCGGTAATGTATCCTCCAGACGAGAAGGCGGTTTAAGACCAAAAAATGAGCAAGCCACTCCGTTTCCGCGGAGTCTTACTCAAGGGGACTTACTGACAGGAGCCGTGGTCCGGACTGCGCGCATCGACTCTCAAGCCCTGTTCTCCGCCCCAGCCCGACCTTAACCCGCAGCTTTTATAGAGCAAGGGGCATGGTGGTCAGGTCATAGGGTAGCTATCTCAAGTGGAGCCTTCTGTGAAACACCTGAGGGAAGGTCAGAACAAGCTTTCGGGCATTCCAGTCAGGCATACATTAACCTCCCTGGGGCCTGGAACATGTGACCCTGCGGGAGGCCATTGTGCAAACAGGAACAAGACGGAGAGCCAAAAATGGCGTCGGTGTCCTCAGCACTCATACATTTATGAAGAGTGGACCAGTAATCTAAGAAAACTCTGTCATTTTGACAAAGAGAAAGACCAAATTTCAATTTTATATCAGTGTGCTTTTGATATTAAAATTTTGATATAAAAAATTAAAAATTTTTTGATTAAAGTCATAAATTCTAATAAATTCAAAAATGATTTCTCATGCATCCTGCCCATGCATAAAATTCTTTTCCAAAGATTTCCTTCTCATAAGCCTTCCACAACCTTCTTTTTACATCTAGATAGTGTCCTAAGCTTACCTTCTTTAAATAACCAGTCTCATTTTAGGACAAAATTATTTTCTTTTTCCTAAACGAAAATACCTCTCCATTCCTCCAATCTTTCTTACCAAAAATACATACCCTACTTTCCCTACACACAGAGCTGATTTCCTTATCATTTCCAGCAGTCTCAACTACATTTATGAGAATTTTTAACTCGTAGAAACCTCAATCTTCAGTGAAAACTAAGTAATCACCACAAAGTGTCTGTGATACCAAAATTCTTTAGACTGGCAAATTTATGAATATATTTCATAATTTCTAGAAACATGTATTCTTTTATAGTACAATTTTTAAAATAAAGCATAAAACATGTTTACTAACAAACCCAAGTATCTTTAGGTTCTCTGCAATAGGAAGCCAAAAGCAGATAAACATATATTTAGTAATTATGTTTCAGGACTTTATCTTATTTGGAAATGATCTAGACATTTAATGGATTTAACTTTTTTTTTAAAGATTTTATTTATTTATTTATTTATTTATTTTGGAGAGAGAGAGAGAGCACACAGAGTGAGAAACAGAGCAGGAGCAGGGGGAAGGGCAGAGGGAGAAGCAAACTCCCCATTGAGCCAGGAGCCTGATGTGATCCTAGGACCCTGGGATCATGACCTGAGCCAAAGGCAGACGCTTAACTGACTGAGCCACCCAGACTCCAGTTAATGGATTTAACTTTACTCACCATTTAACTTAGCAAAACTTTAAAGTTCATCTGTTTATCCTCAACAGTTATGTCGAGATCAGTCATGAAAATTTTATGACATTAAACAGCTAAATATTATTCTTAAATTATCTTTTTTGTTGACAAATTCTGTAACAGGATAGCATGAGCTCATTTGACCTTTGGTAAGCTTTGGTAGAATAAAAGTTTTATGTTTGAGGCTGATAACTCTAAATACATGTCTGTTTTAATTAAACCAACAACCTTGAATTTGCTTTAATATCAAATATTTTTCCAAACCATGTGAACTTGAAAAACATTTGGGCTAGTCATTATCAGAGTTTTAGAATGCCCATTACAAGTGCTTGTCATTAAACCAATTAAATAGAGCTCCTCGGGGTGCCTGGGTGGCTCAGTCGTTAAGCATCTGCCTTCAGCTCAGGGTGTGATCCTGGAGTCCGGGGATCGAGCCCCGCATCAGGCTCTCTGCTCCACTGGGAGCCTGCTTCTTCCTCTCCCACTCCCCCTACTTGTGCTCCCTCTCTCACTGGCTGTTTCTCTCTCTGTCAAATAAATAAATAAAATTTAAAATAAATAAATAAATAAATAAAGCTCCTTTACAAATTAATTTTAGCAATACCATCCGAGATAGAGAAAATATCTCATATGTATAACACATATGGACATATATATATACGCAAACAAGATGCAAACAAAATTAGAAGCATTTGAACTGAATGAAAATGAAAACACAACAGATCAGAGATAGTGGGGTGCTGCTAACACATTGCTTGAGTGCTGTAATGAGCAGTTACGGGTTTTAAGTAGCGGAGCCGGCGCAGGATTTTCATTTTTAAAAGATCAGTCTAGCGGTCAAGTTCAGAAAGACAAAGGAGCAAGTAGGGAGTAGGGAACCAAGTAATTCACCAATATTTATTGACTGCCGACTCTGTGCTAAGCCCAAAGTTGCTAAGTGGGAGCAGGGAACAGAGTCCCTGCCCTCAAGAAGCTTATGTTTCAGTGAGAGGAGAAAGAGAAATAAATGCTTAAATCACATACTGTGAGGTATTAAGTGACAGTGACTGGTTGATGGGAGGCGGACATAGGGCTGGAGAGGCAGCTTTCGTGAGGCTGGTCTGGGAAAGGCCCCTCCTCAGAAGTGGCGTTTGAGCTGCGCCCTTACTGATGGGAAGGGAGTTAACTGTGCAAAGTCCAGGACAAGAGTTGTTTTTTTTTTTAAGATTTTTATTTACTTATGTGACAGAGAGACAGCCAGCGAGAGAGGGAACACAGCAGGGGAGTGAGAGAGGAAGAAGCAGGCTCATAGTGGAGGAGCCTGATGTGGGGCTCGATCCCGGAACGCCGGGATCACGCCCTGAGCCGAAGGCAGATGCTTTAACGACAGAGCCACCCAGGCGCCCCAGGACAAGAGTTTTTGAAGCAAACAGAATGGCAAATGCAAACGCCCTTTGATGGGAATGAGCTTGGTGTGTCTGAGGCAGAGAAAAAAATGCAGGGAGCTGAGGCCCTGGGAGCGAGCTGACAGATGGAGAACAATGAACAGGGAGCCACAGATAGGGAATGATCGGGTAGCCTAGCTATTAAATGTATTCCAGATCTAACTGGCCATTAAATGTATTCCACGTACTACCAGAAACTTCTGGAGAGTTTTGACATGAGGGGTGATGTGGTTGGCTTCCTCTTTAGAAAGATCCCTCTGGCTTGCTGGAGGAAGGAAGGAGACCAGTTGTCCAGGCAAGAGATGGTGGAGCCTGGACGAGGGTCACAGAAGAGAAGTATGGAGATATCACTGGAATCCAGATATATTTTGGAGGTAAACAAGAGTTGCCAGTGGATAAACGGGAGAAGAGAAGGCTTGAGGGGGAGTAAATGTGAGGTCTGAGAGAGCACTCAGGAAGTCCAGATGGAAGAAGACCTATACTGAAACAGGAGGGACCGAGATGGAAACAGATGCACTCAAGGTTTTGTATTTCAACATCCACATTCTTTTTCACATTTATCCTTCTCTGAAATCAAGATGTATCTTCCAACCAATAGTATCTTTCAATTACTATCAACCATGAAACAATTGTGAGGTAATTGTGTGGTGAAAACATTTCACTGACACTTTTTCCTAAGATTTAAAAAGTACTGGGGCATCTGGGTGGCTCAGTTGGTTGAGCATTTGACTCTTGATTTCAGCTCAGGTCATGATCTCAGGGTTGGGAGATCAAGCCCCGAGTCAGGCTCTGCCCTCAGCATGGAGTCTGCTTGAGATTCTCTCTCTCCCTCTGCCCCTACCCCCAATCATACGCTCTCTTTCTCTCAAAAAAAAAAAAAGATTAAAAAAGTACCAACAGCAACATATCTCAGATTTGATAAAATATGCATATCGTACTAGATGGGTATATTTGCAGGCAGGGTTGACAGGACTTAATGATGGATTGAATGAGGGAAGCGAGGAAGAGGAAGATACCAAGTCACAATTCAGGAGGTGGAGGCCCTAATTCTGACATGGAAGAGTAGTGTCTTTTGAAAGAGATCAACATCTCAGTGTTGTTCAAAGTGAGTCTGGGGGGCCTGTAAGTCATTCAAGAGAGGCCGTCAGGAGGCAGTTGGGTATCTAGTTCGGAGCTCAGAAAAGAGAAGGAGGCTGGAGGTCCCCAGTCGGGTGGATGGTACATGAGGATGGTAAAGGCTTCCTAATATGTGTAAAGCGAGCAGAGAAGATGGTCCAGAGACCCACAGAAGCCACTGACGCAGGGCAGTCAGAGCAGCAGGTGGGAAATCGTGCGGAAGCTGCCTCAGAAGCCAGGAGGACAACCCAGAGTAGCCAACCCAGTCAAAGGCTGCTTCTAGGTCAAGAAAGATGCCCATACGCGTATCGGTAGAGAGAAAAATCTGCGGGTTGTACAACATCACCAGAGATGACCTCTGATGGCTGCGACGCAAGGTGCTCTTACTCCTTTTTTAACTTTTACTTTCTAATGTTACATATTTCTGTGATATTTTAGTTATTTAAAGGCAAAAAGCAATAAAGCAGGTGCGTAAAACATTTATCTTGTGGCGACGATGCCTCCATACAAGGGGTGTTTGATACACGTGAGTTTACCTCTCCTCCCGAGTTTCTGCTTTCTGGAAGAAGTCTTCCACCCCAAAGAGACAAAGCCCTTAGGATGGATTTTACAGATGGAATGAATTTCTGGTATCTCAGCCGACAGGTAGAAAAGATCTTTTTGAACAGAGGCTAGGCCCTTTCAGCAGCCCTGAGACCACCCCACTCCTCTGATGCTCAGAAACGTGGAGTTGCACGGGAATCTCCGTACAACTTAGATTCATTCTTCCCTGAGATCTGAATTTTTAATAGTTAGAAACGCCCAGCCATTCAGGAGGTGAGGAAAGGTCCAAACACTGAAAAGGATGAAAACCCTGTTGTTCATTTCTGAGAATATTCCTCGAGGTGAATAATTGATGCCACTTATCGATTCCCATTTCTTAAGAGGCCTGGGTTAAAGGAGCCTGAAGTTTTCCACCGAGCGCACGCCCCGCTTCCCCAGAGGCCAGTCCGGCAGCGGGATGCTTGCTGCCCAGCGCTGCAGTCCGAGGGTCCTCTACCACAAACGCCCCGCGGTGCAAATGCATTTGCGTCAAGTTCACGAATGTCCTGGAGACAATGCAGATATGACACAGAAAAAGTAAATTAAGTATTTCTGTTTTTAAAAAAGATTTTATTCATTTATTTGAGAGAGAGGTGAGAGAGAGCATGAGAGGGGAGAGGGTCAGAGGGAGAAGCAGACTCCCCGCTGAGCAAGGAGCCCACTGCGAGACTCAATCCCGGGACTCCAGAATCATGACCTGGGCCAAAGTCAGTCCCTTAACCAACTGAGCCACCCAGGCGTCCCTAAGGTAAGTATTTCACAGGACCCCAGCCCCTTACCAAGAGGGAACATGTCTCTTTGGGGATGGTGGGGAATATAACTGCTCCTTGCCTGTGATATCCCGATGCACCCCCACCCTCAGCCGTGGGGTCACAGTGCCTTCTGATAGACCCAGCCAGCATACATTCCCCTCTCCATTAAAGCTGGGCTTGGCCCTGTGATCCTTGGCCGGTGAAATGGTGGCCGGTGGGAGGCCTGAAGAGGCTTTTTAATGTGTTCGCACGGATTGGTTTGGTCTCCTGCTACACATCTTAAGAAGAACATTCTCTGGGAGCTGTTCATCCCAGGCATGGGGAGCAGACCAGAACCCTCCATCTCCACCCTGAGCGAAACCACACCAAGCAGCCTGCAAACTGGAGACAGATCTGGATTATAAACAAGGAGGTGCCCGTCCCGAAGCGTGTCATCTTCCCTCCTAATTATACATCATTCTAAAGATACAGTTCCTCAAAAAGTTAAACACAGAATTACTATATGCCCCAGAAATTCCACTCCTACATGTGTTCACAAGAATTGAAAACAGGGTCTCAAACAAATACCGTTTGCTCAGAGCAGCTCTATTCACAATCGTCCAAAGGCGGAAACAGCCCCAATGCCCATCAGTGGACAAGTAGATAAATAAAATGTGGCATGTGGGTAATGCAATATTACTGAGCCGGAAGAAGGACAGAAGTAGTGGTACAGGCTGCAACGTGTATGAGCCTGAAACCTTTACAGTGAGTGAGAGAAGCCAGAATGACTGATGCTGTATATGACTCCATTCCTATGAAATACCTAGAATAAGTAATTTCATAGAGACAGAAAGCAACTTGGGGGTTTCCAGGTGCTGGGGGGGAATGGGGATTGGAGACTAACTACATGGGTACAGGAGGGTTCTTTGAGGATTATCAAAGTGTTTTGGAACTAGATGTTTTCATAAATTCCTCCAGGAAGCACTCCAAATGGCAGAGCCCCTGTGAGATGCTGGAGGGAAGGAGGCATCCTTCAAGGATGGTTAAGACGCCATCATGAATGTACTGAATGCCACTGGATTGTTCATTTTAAAATGGTTGATTTGATGTTATGTAGACCTTACCTCAATAAAAAGAAAAAGAAATACTTGCACAAACAGATGTTTAATACCTAGAAGTGCCTTCTGGGCTTATTGTCGTTTCCCCTTTTAATGGATCCACTCGGGGCACCTGGGTGGCTCAGTCGGTTAAGCATCTGCCTTCAGCTCAGGTCATGATCTCAGGGTCCTGGGATCAAGTCCCGCTTTGGGCTCCCTGCTCAGCGGAGAGCCTGCTTCTCCCTCTCCCTCTGCTGCTCCCCCTACTTGTGCTCTCTACTGTTCTCTGTCAAATAAATAAATAAAATCCTAAAAAAAAAAAAAAAAGATTAATGAATCTACTCCGAAGTAGGAGCATACCAGTTCTCAGAAGCTTGCAAATTTTAATCTGTGGCCAATTTTTATCTGGCTGTAAATTTATCTGGCTGTAAATCCATTTAAAGGTTGCCTCTCAATTACTATTTTGAACAGTATGGAGGTTCCTCAAAAAATTAAAAATAGAGCTGCCCTATAATCCAGCAATGGCACTACTAAGTATTTACCCAAAAGGTACAAAAATACAGATTCGACGGGGTACATGCATTGCAATGTTTATAGCACCATTATCAACAATAGCCAATCTATGGAGAGAGCCCAAATGTCCCTCGGCTGATGAGTGGATAAAGAAGATGTGATACATATAATGGAATATTACTCAGCCATCAAAAAGAATGAAATCTTGCCATTTGCATTGACATGGATAGAGCTAGAGTGTATTATGCTAAGAGAAGTAAGTCAGAGAAAGACAAATACCATATGATCTCATTCATATGTAGAATTTAAGAAAGAAAACAGATGAACATATGGGCAGGGGGAAAAGAAAAAAGAGAGAGAAGAGTGGGAAACAAGACATAAGAGACTCTTAAAGATCGAGAACAAACAGGTTGATGCAGGAGAGGTGGGTGGGGGCAGGGCTAGATGGGTGATGGGTATTAAGCAGGGCACTTATGACGAGCACTGGGATTATATGTAAGTGATGAATCACTGAATTCTACTCATGAAATCAATACTGCACTGTATGTTAACTAATTAGAATTTAAAGAAGAACTTGAAAAGAAAAAAATAAAAATAACTTATTTAAATAAATAACTGTTTTGAGGTTAAGGGAAAGGCATTAAGGCGGTGAATGACTAAGGCATCTTATCTAGTTACAGGCACGTGTCCCTTCCAGGCATGAATAAATCTTTGTGCACATTCATTATCCAACCCCTTTTTAAATCCAAGTTTATAAAGCCTTATAAACTTGAATTTCTTATCACCGCCCCATAAATGAGATTATCTGCCACAAGGGGGCAGTAGTGTCCAAGTAATGACCTCACCAGCTAAGGAGGGAATCAGTGGAAATCCTGAGTTAGATTCAAGTTTTCGTCCTTGAAAGTGGTAGCACATATCCACGGGTCACTGAACACATTATCAGCCATTTAAATACATATGTGTATGAAGAGAATATTGTATCCGGAAAAGAATCTTTGGAAAATATGTTCAGCAAGGTTGTTATACAGAGAGTATTGTATCTGGAAAAGAATCTTTGGAAAAGACGTTCAGCAAGGTTGTTATACCAACACAGAAGCTCAGTGACCAGCCCAGGACCACAGAGCCAGGCCTGGAACAGGGTCTAGTGTTTTCCTGTCTGGGGTTCTTGGTGCCACAGCTTCCTGCTCTCTGGAGCTTTTCCTGAGTATTCCGTGCAAGTCATGCCTGCAAATGGAGATGAGCGCTTCTCAGCCTTATTCCTGCAGCGCATCTCCCTGCCAACCCCACTGTGGCCTTCGAACTCCCAACCCCGAGGCTCCCACTGCAACTCCCCAGCCACAAGCATTCACGGAAAAGCCCAGCACTGGGAATCAGAGCTGGCAGTCGGAGAACGGTGACTGGGGACGAGTGTCCATGTGGGGCTGACAAGCAGTCAAGCCCACCACCATCTGTCAAGACCTATGAGAAGGCACATGGCCTGGGGTAGGCAAAGCAATGGATGAGGTCGGTCACCCAGCATCAGCCTCAGAGGCGACACCGCAGTTCACCTGTGACCTGTTCCCCGGGGCTCCAAGTTCCTCCAGGAGGCACTGCAGTCAGCAAAGCCCCCGGTCGGTGCTACAGGGAGGGAGGCATCCTTCAAAGATGATTCAGATGCCACTTCAGTGCTGGAGAAGCTGCCAGGCTGGTGGGGAAGCTGGGACGAGTCTAAGCAAGGCCAGACTAGGGTATGAGCACCAAAGTGGCACAGAGCAGATTTCCAAGTCCTTGCACCGGTCACTCATCCCAGGACACACGAGCACAGCAGCGGGGCTGGACACCTGCAGGAATTCCAACTTCCCAGAGTCCACACGGAGGGACTATGGATCCTTAGTCCCGTCCCTGAAAGGGTAGAGGATCCTTCCTCCTCCTGCTTCGAACTGCAACCCCAGGAGGCCTGTGTCACCAACCCCCTGAAATCCCATACAGCTGGAGTATTTTTGGCAGTTGTCGCCAGAGGGAGCTCGAAGAACAAGTCTGGATTTTGCTTCCTGGGAGTTTATGAAGGAAGTGGGAAGGAAAATGCTGTTCTCTGCTTCCAGCAAATCGAAAGATCAGTTAAAAACCCCTTTGACATTTCGATTTCACTTCTAATTTGTGAAAAGTACACAGGACAGAATGATGCTGGCCCCGCAGGTTTACAGAATAGCCGTCCTCCTCCATGAGCTTCCCGTAAATATTTCGGAGTCCAGTGATCCCCGCACAAGAGCCCCGCCTTCCACGTTTCCACCTGAGACGGAATCCCGAGTTCTCCCTGCCGATGCACGGCGTCCGGAACTGCCCTTCCAACCAGACGGAAACCCGGACTCTGTCTCCAGTTACAGGACTGCCAGCCCCAACCCTCAGACTCTGTCCTCCTTCCCCCACTGCCCTGTGCACAGGTAACAACACAGATGTGACAGATGAAAATTAAAGTGGAAATGACTTCCGGCTACTCGATTCCACGTCCCCCTTTTTAGTGCACCTCATCTCAGTTTGGGAGGGGGATGCCCCAGGTGCTGTTCTGCTGCTAGCCCAAGTGCTGAGATTTTCCAGGGAAAAGATGCAACCCTAGAGCACGACAGATCGCACCTTAGATGGCCTGTTGATTAGAACAGTTGAAATTGGGGCACCTGGGTGGCTCAGTTGGTTAAGCATCCGCCTTCAGCTCAGGTCGGGATCCCAGGGTTCTGGGATTGAGCCCCGCATCAGGCTTCCTGCTCAGTGGGGAGCCTGCTTCTTCATCTCCCTCCGCTGCTCCCCCTGCTTGTGCTCTCTCTCTCTCTCTCTCTGTCAAATAAATGGATAAAATCTTTAAAAAATAAAAGACTAGTTGAAATTCACAAGGTCTCATCCTCATTACCACATGAGAGTGTCACAATTGCTCTTTCCCTCTTCTCAAGATTATTTTGTACCTGCAGAAATGTCCCTTTTTTATGCATTTGGAGGCAGAGTTGTAAATAGGGATCTCCCTTGGGCCTGCAGGCCTTTGGTTTCCATGCAGAACTCAGGAGGCAATCTGGGGCGCAGCTGGGGGAGGGAGCGAAGGGTTCAGCACCAATCACTGTAGTGGGCTATGGACTTGAATGAGGTCAGCGGGCCAGTGGGGAAGTAGACTTGTCAACATGGCCTGGGAAGACATCAGGGGAGATCATGAGCATTCAGTAATGGCAGCTGCTCCTGGAGAAGTCTGGAAAGGCTTCGGAAGACAGAAATCCCCTGGGCTTCTCCTGGAAGTGGTGACTGCAACCCCTCTCTGGGTTCACCCTTCAGCAGACCCCCCTGGCCTGCACTGACAGTTGTCCCCCAAGTGGCACCTTCTGAGTGCTGGCCAACTAAGGTGACGGGACCAACAGGGGGCCGCTGCTGTCTTGCCTCTTATCTCCTGTCCCCAGGCTTCAGCCGACATTCATGTCTCACACCGAAGATGGAGGGGTGATGCCCTCTGGGGCTTCTAGGTTCTAGCTCCATGAATGACGTATGCATTTTCCTCCCTTTTTTCTCATGCTTGGTCAAAAACTCAGACTTTGTTTGAGGTGGTGTACGCGCTGGATTTTGGTTCAGAGATGAGAAGACCCTTCAACTGTGGTTTTTTACCCACATGTCAGCTGATGTTTCATCTGAAATGGTCTAGCCCCTCCATGCCATTGCTTTGTGGCCATGGACCCTGCACCCCGCCCCGAGCGTCCCCAGCGTCTCCAGCCACCTTCATGTCCTCTGAGTGGTATTCTTTGTTTCACAAAAAGCTTTCACTTTCGTGGTACTATTCCCATTAGACAGATGAGGAAACAGAGGCTTGCCAGCTTCCAAAAGTCTATGGTGAAGCGGGAACCAGATTATAAATCTGCAGAATTTATAGTCCTGAAATCAAACTAATGGTCTTATATAGCTCACGGAAGCAACAAGCTAATCCAAGACACTTCATATTGATCAAGTAGCTGTGCCTGAACTGGAGGGATCTTTGTATAACCACCTGGATTCCAGAGCTTGCATGGCCTAGGGCTGCCACTGGAAGGTTGATGCTTTAGATGATATCTTGTGCAAATAAAATAAAATAAAATCGTGTGTCCAACTTCACACCTGTGGTTCACATCTTTGTTTTTGCCACCCAGCCCCCCGTCTGCTTTCTCCCCATACCTCAATTTTCCTAAGAGAAATCAGTCTGTATGTTTCACCTGCATCAGAAATGGGCATGTAATTCACACTGGACCATTTGGAGCATTGCTTTCTCTTGGCCACAGTGATGGTTTGAGGCATGAGTACATGGCCCAATCAGAAGCATTGAGACTTGCACCGTAAGCACTAAGAGATAGGCACTCTCTTTCACAGCACTTAAATCTGGGAGGATGCAGGCCTGGAGCACCTGGCAGCAATCTTGTCACCATGAGGAACCCAAGAGACGGCGTGTGGCTGACTGATGATATCATTGGTCTCTGGGTATAATACTGATTTCTGAAATCAGTATTCATCTGGATATTTTTCGTATGTGATCCAATAAAGGCCTTTATTTCTTGGGCCAGTTTGAGTTGGCTCAAATGTCCTACCCAATGTAACATCTCTTCCACCAGAAACACCAGTCCTTCCATTTCCATAACACATTCACTCCATTTCTAGACAGTGGACTTAATCCCTGTCTCTGTCCCTCTTGCCAAGCCACATGGAAGCTTATTGAAGATTCTGGTGATTCATCCCCTGGTCAGATGAGTTCATTCATGGAATGAGGGCAAATTACCAACGCCCAGAAGAAAGCAGCCAGGCATCTTGTTTGAAACTGAGTCTGTCTTTTTTACTTACTCGTATAAAGGTATATTGTCCTTTCTGCCCAACAATGCCTTTGGTGGCTTCTAGTCTGCACCTGGAGCCCGTTTCCTCTTCTACAAAATGAAAGAGAAGGACCAGGCGACCGCTACAAAATCCTCTACAATTCTAACATTCTGTTATACATCCATAAAGAAAATACAGAAAAATGGCCTTATCCAAGAAGTGTGGCCTGTAATCCGAGGGCTTTGGCATTTGGGGAAAAGCCAGAAGTTGCAGAGAAATGTCATTGATGGAGATGTGCTTGCACACTCTTTTCACAGTGACCTGTGACCCTAGAAATGTCTCAATTTGGGAGAAAATACGGAGGAATAAGTGAGAATAAGCATAGAGGTGGGTCTGTGTGGGGCATTCTCTTCTTTGTCCAAGGCCTCAGATCTGTAAGCAAGCGCCATCCAAAAAGCAGCAGAGGCGGGCCCCTTTCAGGAAAACTTCTACTCATACGGAGGCTCTGGGAAAATTGCGTCTGGAGAGCTAAGAAGCTTGGCCGTGAGTAATTTGTTTTTTAAATAGCTCTGTTAGTTGGTCCACATTGTGTTTTTCATTCCACCAGAGCCGAAGGTGGCGTTTCTTTTGTTTATAGTATTAGTGTTATATTATTGGTGATCTCATTGTTCTTGTTTGTGACATGTTTACCTCGGTAGGACAGTTATTGTAGGAGGCAAGTTGGGGGCCAATCTACCCACCAAACCTGTAGATCTAAAGAAAAAGACGCCAATCTGTACTGCAGGGTGCATATTACTCCTCTCTTGGATTGTTAAAGTCTAATTATAGGCTGTTGATCCCAGTTAGAACCATTTATAAGCCTAAACACTATTCTGCAGTGTCTTGCCAATAGGTGTGTTTCGTTGTTATTGTTGTGTAAAACATAACATTTGCACATTTGGGGAACTAGAACAGGTTAGTGTTCCCTGGGAAAGTCAGATGGAAATTAGGCTAAATGACTCAAAATGGAAGGGGTGGAAGCAAGAGACCTGGATGTTTATTCCTTAGGAATTTCTGAAACCCCAGCACTGCGGCGCTCTTCTTTCAGATCTCCGCTCAAATGCCGCTTCCTCTGGGAAGCTCTCCCTGACTGCCCATCCCACATTCTTGGGACAGCAGTTTCCCTTGCCCCCACTTTCTGGCATTTATCATATGCCACAGAAGTGTGAGGATTATTTGATTGTGTCTTTCCACTAGATAGAAGGCTGCCTAGCCTGATGCTTAGCACATGGTGGGTATTTAACAAATGTGTTGTGTAAGGCGTGTGTGCGGCATTATTTGAGAATATTCACTCATGCTACAGAAGACAAGAAAAACAAACAAGATGGATTAAACTCATGGGAAGCGTGAGGTACAGGTGGTGAGCAAGTCCGTGGGTTATGAAATATAAGCAAAATGCACAGGATGTGTTCAGGACAGAGGATGAGTAACCAGTAACTTGTGGGACACAGAATTCACATGGATAGTGAATAAATCCGTAACTGGTATGGTATGTTAAAGATGGTTAGAATGAACGGAACATATCATAGAACAAACCAGAGTGCTAAGTAGGGGAAGAAATAGAGAAAGGGACCAAGTTATAACGTAGGATCATGCCACCTCGAGGCTAGCAACTATGTTATTCCCTAAATCAGACACCCACTGGTGACATCCATTACGGTCCCAGTTGTGTTCTGCCTAAGAAACACAGCCAAGACCATAGCTGTTCAGCAGGCTGATGGATGAGCTCCTGCTGGGGCCAGACAGACTTGCCAACGCAGCCCTCCAATAGTGAAAGTGTAGGTCATGGCCTCGGGCACCTTCTATCTGTTCTGGTCCTTGTAACCACATCATTAAGGGGGAGGTTAATATCGAAAGAAAGAGAGACATGTGAACATTGCATAGTACGTAACCCAGGATTCAGGAGGGGTCCTCCCACCTGCTCACACCTTACTGTGTGTGTGCTAACCTTCCCTATGTCTTTCCTCTTCCTTCTTGCTGTGCTCTCAGTGTATTCAGTCATCTGTGAGATTCATGCATCGTAACTTGGTCTGGGAACCTTTCTCTTCTGTCACTTCTAAAATAGCTTGCGTGGCAATGATTTGGGAGGCCAAATTTCCTTTACAATATGCTGAAATAATACACGTGAGTTACCTACTATGACTGCTAATGAGGACAAGGGGTAGAGTTAAACGAGTGTTTGCACCTACCTACAAAAAAACCATTTCATAGCCATTCAACAAGGACCCACTGCGTTAAGTGCTGAGGACACCGTGATACGAGAACAGCCATAATCCCTGCCCTCATGGAGCTTAGAGCAGAGAAATGCCATCTGATAATCAAGTGAAAAAACACAGTGTTAGCAGTGGTAAGTCCTGTAACGAGAAGCTGCATGGTCCTCTGAGAGCGTATCACAGGGGAATTTGACCCATTCAGACAGGGTGGAGCTAATGAAGCAAAGAGAAAAGTGTAAATGTCTCAGGAGAGGGAATAGCTGTGTACGGTCACATGATGGGATCATCAAATCAACACTTTATTCAGCAGGCTGCACTGACCCCTGGGTCTGGCCCCATGCTGCGTTCGAGAACAAGGAGGGGATAGACCATAGAACTTGAACCAAAACAAGTTCAAGAAAACTGTTAGGCCTGGAAGGGTCCTTGGAGGGCCTTGGTGTCCTGACTCCCAACACCTTCGCCTGAGAACTTACTCTCTGATGCTGGCTTCCACCACACCTAACACTCAGCCCTTCCAGGACCAATAGCCGACCTCAAAAAAACCCCTCTGGCCTCCGTGGCATCCTCCAGCTATTTGAAAACTTTCGATGTTCCAACTCAGACCCAACTGTCAAAGCCTCATTACCTAAAGCATCACTCACCTCCAGCTTTAGGAGAAATAATCAAGCCACATTCCCTGGTCTCTGCTAAACTCTTTACACGCATTTCGTTTTATCTTTATAGCAGCATTTGAGGTAATACCAGCGCACTAGGAGAGAAAACAGGTGCTCAGCGAGAAACGAAGCCCGACCCATTTGGCTATTAAGTGACAAAAATCAAGATTCAAATCCAGGTCGTTCTGACCCTCGAGCTGAAACCACCATGAACACGTAGAAGCTCTTTCCAGGAATGAAGTCCCCACAGACTTGGATGCTCTATGTCTAGGAATGCGCGTGTTCTGGGAGCATCTCGGAATTGTTGTTGTGTTGATGGTAGTGCGGTTTGGGAAATGTGGCGGTCTTCTGGCAACAGGTTTGCAGACTAAACACTGGGATGTCTAGGTTTTGCTTCCAAATAATCTCTCTGAACGTGGGAGAGGGGCAGGGTAGGGTCAGCTGGGAGGGGGAAGGAAACAGGTTAGCGAAGAGTTGATTACTTGCAGACCAGGGATGGGGACATGGGGGATCATTATATAAAACTGTCTCTTCTTTTGTGTACTTTCGACGTTTTCCATACAATGTTTTACAAAACAAGTAAGTTGGGGGTATGCTCCAGTGCCCACTCCTCATCTCCACATGCCACAGAATTTCACGATCCTATTTCCCTCCGGAATCAGAGGCCGTATAGAGCTGGTTCAAGAATCTGAATCACCAGGAAGGGGCCCCTGGGTGGCCCAGTCCATTAAGCGACAAATTCTCGGTTTCCACTCAGGTCATGGTCTCAGGGTCTTGAGATCGAACCCCTAGTGTGCCCCACTCAGCGGGGAGTCAGCTTGAGACTCTCTCTCCTTCTGCCCCTCCCCGCCCACACACTCTCTTGCAAATAAATAAATAAATAAATAAATAAATAAATAAATAAATAAATAAATATTTTGTAAAAAAGAATCTGAATCACCAAAGATATACTCAAGTCCCACCACCCAACTAGCTGGCTGGGGAAAAAAGCACCCACTACAGTCTACAGACATGGACAGAAGCCTTCTCCCATATTGGGGTCAGAACAGCAAGCCAGGTAAGAATCTGCTCAATTTTTTTTTTTTAAGATTTTACTTACTTATTTGAGAGAGCGAGCATGGTGGAGGGGGGTACAGAGGGAGAGGGAGAGGATCCCTGGACCCTGAGATCACGACGTGAACCGATGGCAGACGCTTCACGGAGCCATCCAGGCGCCCCAGAATCTGCTCAGTTGCGATTTCACCTCCCTGACTTACTAACTGCAGCAAGGGGCCAGTTGCTTAACCTCTCCTGGGCCCTAAGTCTCCGTCTGTAAAAACGAGTGGGGGGCGGGGAGCCAGGGTAACAAGAACCCCACCACGGGTGGTCGGGAGAATGAAGGAGCCCAGCGCGGTTTCTGAGGCGCCCTCGGCGCCCTTTGCCTCCCGATTGGGTCCTCTCCCCACCGCGTCTCGCTGGCGGGGTTTTTGAGGGAGAGCAACTGCTTCACACAGGGACACCGTGCGGTTGGCGGTGGGGGCGGGGAATCTCTTCTTGAAAATCCGCATGTATATTGTTCTCCCTCACCTCTGAACTTGGGTGGGACTATCTGACATTGGTGGTCTCTAGTCGGTGACGACCAGGCCCGCGGCTGGAAAACGTGGCGGCCTTGGAGCAGCCGCGCGCCCCCACCAGTCCTGGAAAGGCTTGAGGCTCTGGCCTGTCTCTGGGGACAAGGCTGGCCACCCCCGTCGGAAGGCGCCCGGGTGTGGGCGGGCCGCGGGCGACCTGGGCGGGGAGCCCCTCGGACGAGGGGGCCACTCTGCTTCCTGCCGCCAGGGGGCGCCCAGCCCGGAGAGCCCCACGGGGCGGGCCGACGGCCCAGGGTGAGGGTGTGGGGTGGGAAGTGCGGCTCTCACCCGAATGTTCGCTCCCCCCAGCACTAGGGGACCCCTCAGCTGGGCCCCAGGGGGGGAGGGCCGGGGTTAGGGCACAGAGTGGGGGCCCTGGGGTTGGCCTGAAAATTGACAGAGACTGGGAGAGGGGGCTGAATGCAGAGACTGGAACCTCCTAGATGCTAGTTAGGTATTTGCTGACTGGGGAACTTCGGGGCAGCTCAGGGAGTCCAAGGGCACTCCCTGGCGTCTAGATGGCTGGCGGCCTCCTAGCGATGGGCCCTGCACCCCGAACTAGTACACCGACTCCAGTTCCTGGGAGCTTCCGTTCAGGGTAGGGGAGCGAGGGGCCCCTGAGCGCTGTGGGCACCACCTGGAGGGGTCCCGAAGTATCCCGGCTCCACGTCCCTTCCCGCCTCCCAGGGACTCAGCCCGTGTGGCCTCAACTGCGATCTTGAATGGTTCCTACTCGACCGCTGCGCTGAGCCTCCAGGGAGGGCGGAGAAAAGGTCCCCCCACCCCACCCCGCCCTGGCGCCGGGTCCATGGTGCGCGAGCGAGCGGCTCAGTATGATTGGAAGCCTCAGAGACCGAAGGGGCCTGGACCAGAGTCTCAGGACGCCCCTGGCACTAACCGGGCGAGGGGAAATGAGCGCCTCGGCCCGCAATTCCCAGGAGCGCTTCTCCGTCTCTGCCAATGCCAAGGCAGTGAAAAGGGCAGCTTAGAGAGTGAGTGGAAACCCAAAAGCAAAAGCTCACCCTTTTCTAATGTCACACAACGTTAGTGGTTTCGAGCTTGACCTCTGAATGAAGCCTCACTTCAAATCCCTGCTCTACCCCTGATCAGCTGTGTGATCTTGGGCAAGTTACTTAATCTCTCTGAGCCTCGGTTTCCTGCTCGGTAAAATGGAGACTTGAAAACAACTTCTGTCGTCTGGCTGGCTATCTGACAGCTGTTGGGCCCAGCGTTCTCATGGCTGTCTGAGCCAGGCGGAATCATAAGGGAGGATGGTTAGCTTCCTAGAGCTGCAAAAATATGCCATGTCCTCCAACATGTACGGTGTGGGCCCTGCTCTAAGAGGCCAGGAAGTGGAAGCGTCCAGGCCCAACACTGCTCTGTGTTCATTCCTCCTGAAACTGGAGATCGGGAGATGCCCCAATGCAGTGCTGCTGAAGCCCACCCTCTGGGACACTTGCTGGAACATATTCCTGCTGTGGGTCACCTGTGATAATCAGCAGTAACTAAGCACACGCTAGCACCACAAGGATATTATCTTAATTAATCCTCACAACATCCCTGAAAAACCAACAAGGAAACTGATGCACAGAGAGGCCAAGTCACTCACCCAAGATCACACAGCCAAGTATGTGGCCAAGTTGGAACCCCAACTCCATCTAATTCCAGAGCCTGAGCTCCTTCTTTAAGTCTAGTGGTCTAAACACCTACCACCCCTTCAGCTCAGCCCCAAAGCCTGGGACCAACCATCCAGTTGGGAGGGGAGAGGATGACCGGTCATGAGGCCTGGGCCCCTCTGTCCACCCCGGCATCTGGTGCCCAGCGTGGGTTGGAAAAGGGGGCAGTCTTCCTCCTGGCACCTTCGGGAAGTGAAGACCAGACTGGAGCAGTGGGAAGGGAAGGAGGGGGCTGGGCCAGGGGCTCTGGGCCCTTCCCAGGTGGACCTCAGGGATGACGCCCCGGGACCTCAGTATGGGTCAGCAGGTGCTTTGCCCACCTCTCCCACATCAGGGTGTGAGGAGGAGCCAGGCCCTGCCATCCCTTCCTTTCTTCTCTGGAAAGCCCAGCTGCCAACCCAAGATGCCCTTGGAGTTGGTGTTCATTAAAGAATGAACATTCCCAACCCGACGAGTCTCTATGTAGACAAGCCTTCCCCGCTCCTCCTTGCCCAGGCCTGTAGTCGAGGCCTCCTTGGGCCCCGCACATCTCTAGCCCCCTCCAGGAGACATCAGCCAGGACTTGGACGCAAGTCAACAAGGGGCGAGGGCCACGCTGGAGGCCTGGCTCAGGCAGCCCACCCCCTAGGTCTCTTTGGGGTGGTGAGTGCTTCAGGACGGGGTTGGAAGGCTTTGAGCAGGGCAGGAAGGCTCTCTTGAGGCCTCGGGGGACAGCTCTCCTGGGGCTTGTGGCCTGGAGGGGAGAAAAGATCTGTCCAGGCAACGCAGGAGAAAGACCCGCCACCGCGGAGCGGGGCAGTTTCGACGCCGGATACCAGGGGGCAGTGCTGCGCAGCGAATGCGGTCGAGGCGCCGCTTGCAGCCCGGGCCTGTGTGCTCACGGACGCCCCTCCTGTCTCTCCACGCCGCAAAGTTGCTCCGAGAGCGCGCCTGACCCCAACAGCCCTCTCGCTCCCTAACACGCTAAAGGGGGCACGCTCCTCTCCCTCCGCGCGCCGCACTCAGCGCGGACAGCCCGAACGTCTTTGCTCGGGGAAGCCTGCAGCAACCTGGCTGGTTTTGGACCGCCGACTTGGCCCTACGGAAGCGCCAGCTGGGGCGGCGGGGTGCACCGTCGGGTCTTGCAGGCGGGGTGCGCAAGGGTGGGGTTACCTGGAAAACCGGGTTTGACGGGACTTCCTCGGCCCGCGAAAATGCAGACGCGCCTCCGAAAGCGAAAGGAAGCGGGCGAGGTGGGCCCTCTGCATTCGGTAGACTTTCGGACGTACGTGGATATCCGTCCCGGGAAAGCTCGTCTGTAAGGCGGAGGCCCATCCTGGGCCAGACCGGAGCTATCTCACAGGGGCGGGGGTGGGAGGGTCGACCTTTCGCGCCTGCACCCAGCCGCAGGGAATCAGTGATGTGTTAGGGAAACGCCTTTCCTTCTAACCTAGACGAAGTTGTGTCCGGCTTTAAAATCCGCAGCCGCGTCAGGCCGACCGGTGACACGCTCCGGGCTGCCCCCCAACGCCCCCTCAGCGGGTCTGTGAACCCCACTGCCTTTCCTGCCCCAGAGGAAGAGAGCCCTCCGGGTTCTGAGGCCAAGTGTGGCACAGGGAGCTTGGTGAAATTTAAACAGGACATGATTCTCTTTGGGCCTGCTTTTACTAGATTTTTGTTTTTGTTTTTCTCTTTTTTTCTAATAGCCGCTTTGCAAAAAATAAAATAAAAAAGCAGCTGCGTGTCGTTGTTCGAATGCTAGTGGCTGTTTGTTCTTTGAAGAATTCACACCTTAAAATTGCTTTCTATGAGCCCAGAGGAAGAACTTATAAACCACCGTTATGTAATTTGAAACCATCAATAGCCCCTCTTTAAGGCTGTCTTTATTGTGGGAAGTCAAGGTAATGATTTTGTCGCTAATTTCATCCCAATGTACAGCGTCGCTTTTATAGCCTTTCAAAGGTAAGTGAAAGGCGTCAATCTGGGACCCTTTTTGTGGCGATTAACAGTTTAAACTGGTTTTCTAACCCTGTCACAACTATTGGGCCGATAAACAGGATTTCTGGGGAGGCATTAGCAAGTCTGTAAATAGATCATTTTTTAAAAACTCGGGCAATTCTGCGCTCCTCTGGCAAAAATAAAGCATAGGTCCACCGGGTGGTGTGTGTGTGTGTGCCTCACCTCCAAGAAGAGGTAGGTTACCAACGACTTCTCAAGAGCTGTTTGTGTCCTAGTTATTATTATCATGATTATTGTCATAATCAGGAGAAAGTGAACAGCAAGCTGAGGGATGGAAATCAATGGCTTGTAGGCAGTGCACTGACTCTACCTTATGGTAGGAAATGTCCTTCCTTCAATCGTTAGCAAAGCCCGCCGCTGCTGCAAATGTTTTTTGACATAGAGCCATCCAAACAGAAAAATCCGATTTTTTTTTTTTTGCAAGGGTTTTACAGAAGATCTTTTATGCGGAAACTGCTAACACAACTTCGAGAGAGAAGAGGGAAATGAAGGCAAACTACACACCAACCTAGGGTGACCCAACCATTATCTTTTATCCCCTCTGTAGCACTGAAAAATTGTTACTAATTTTTAAATTGAAGCAAAAAGGCAAACTGGACAATCTGAGATGTTTTCAATTTGTTTTTAAATTAAATTTAGGCTCTGTCCTACTAGAAGTGTACTTTAAATGCCGCCGATTTTCTCTGCTGGAACAGTAACCAGTAACTCCCGGTGCCCGTCGCTGACCGCCCCGCGGACTGCTCCACTCCCCGGGTCACCTGCGAGTTACCTTCGGGTGCAGGCGCGGCCTCTTTCTCCAAGGGGAGGGCGCAGCTACCCCTGTGCAAAGCCAACGGGAAATTATAAGTAGGCGTGAAACTGTCAAGAGGCCCAGCCTGGCGCCCACCCCCTCAAGGCACTGGGGAAGGCGACACCCCCGGGCCTAGAGCGCCACCGAGATGCTGCTCTGGAGCCGTGGGCGGGAAAGCTTTGACTGTTTTGTCCTCCCTGCCCCTCCCGCGCGGGGTTCCGGGGTTTAGGGCCCCGGCCCGGGAGGAAGGGGCGAGAAGGAGCTTCTGGGCTCGCTGGGGACGCGGCCGCTGCGGAGCCCGTGCCAGGCCCCCATCCTCGCGGCGCGAGGCGGGGCGGGACGCGTAGGTGAGGTCTCCGGGCGGGCGGGGACCCTAGCCCCGGGAGGGGCCACTGCTCTCCGAGCCGTCGGCGCGCGGGAAGTGGAGGCGCGCGGACCGCCTCGCTCCGCTCTCTGTTCCCCGGCTCCACGTGCTGGTCCACGCCTGGACACGGGAGAACGCCACGACCCGGGACAGGGGGCGCCTCCCCCGAGCCGAGGAAGGACTGCCGCGAAGGAGGGGGCCCGCGGGCCCGCGCGATTGCCTTTTGAGCTCGGCTGCCACCAGCAAGAGGCACAACTCGGAGCCCGTCTCATACCCTCACTCCGATCCCCGAGCCCGGCCCGGCCTGGCCCGGCCCCCGGTGCTCAGGGAAGCTCTGATGGCCCTGTCTCCTCCCCTCCTGCAAATGCCACCTCCAGTAAAACGCGCCCACCCCACCCAGCCTGGCGAGCCACCCGGCCCGGGGTGCCCCTGCCGCCGCTCAGGCGCGCGGGTTGCAGATCCCCGGCGGAGGCGGCCGAGAGAGGCGGGCAGAGCACAGCGTCCCAGCGGCTTCCACTTCCCCCAGGCGGCCGCACCGGCTGGAGCTGGGGGTGGGGTGAGATGGGGACAGTGGCCCGCGGCGGGGCGAAGGGGCCCAGCTCGGCTGCGGAGAGCGGCCCGGGGCTGGGTGGCGCCCTCCAATAGAGCCCAGTTCGGGCCCAGCTCGGGTCCCGCCCTACCTCTCCCAGCCCCCGTCCGGCTGCACTCTCCGCCTCCGGCCTTTCCTTTCCCTCCCAGGGTTTCCACCCCCTGCTTATCTCCCTGACTCCCCTCTCCTTCGCCGACTCCTTTCCTCCCCCGCCCGCTACCCTTCTGCAGTTTTATCGCAGGGAGTTCCAAGCAACCCTCATAAACCCAATAAACCCAAAATGTAAGCACTGCCCAGATCCGGGTACGTATCCTGTCGCTTCTAGAAGGCAGATTGACACCGGGTGGATTCGGATCGGCTTCCTCAGAGAGGCCAGAAAGCTTTCAGATGTTGTAAGTCAGGAGACAGCTGACTGTTCTCTTAGCATCTCTGCAGCGGCTGAGGACTTCTTTCTTCGTCCCCAGACACCCCAGCCCAGGGGCATTAGCCCATTGCTCAGATGGAGGACGTGGAGCAGGGAGGTAACCCCAACTATTATCAACTTAATTTTTCTCGTGTGGTGGATTTCAGTCCTTTGAATACTCTACCTCCTGTTTCCCCTTCCTCTTACTTGATTTCTTGACATTTTCTTGGATGGTTTAAGTAACAAGAGGAAGACAAGGCAAAGATAACCCCATACCTTTCAGCAGAGTGAAATAAATAGCAGCCTGGAATTACAGCCACAGAGCGATCACAAATGAAACTGTGTTTGTGAAAATCTGTAACCCTAGCTATGTAATTTGGAGCTCCTCATGAAAAAGGATATTGCACAGGTGAAAGTGATTTTACAATTGCTTCCATATTTTTAATATTTTTCTAAATCGTTGAGAGGACTTTTCTTGAATACAAGAATGAATGTTTCAGCCTGGGAAGTTCGCTAGCCTTAGTCATCGGAGAAGGGCTAGAGTTATCATAAATTGCCTTTAAAGTGTATATTAAAGTGATTGAAATTTGTTTCCTTTTTTTAAAAAAATAGCCTCTGAAGTTGAAAACATTCTACCCTAACCAAATAGACTTCTCTGAAACTTTAAAATAATTCCCATGAACTTTTTCTTAGAGAAATTTCACATTAAAGGTAATGATTCTGGAACTCTTTTTTAAATCAGGAGTTGAAACACAGCCTTCGAAACCACCAATTTCCCTGCCAGATTCTTTAAGCTGAGCTTTTCCCTGGGTGCCTGGACCTTGCTCTTATTGACCTTGCTCTTATTGAAGCAGATTTTCATGAGGGAAAATTTGCGTTCCTGGAGAACTCTGCTTTATGGCGAGTCCTGAAGTGATGCAGGTCGAGGCAGCCCACACCTATCAAGGTGCACAGGATTTGGGACGTGGGATCGGTGGAATGCCCAGCAATAATTCTAGGTATGCTGACAAGTTGAGAGAGATGCAAAAGCTCCTAGGCAGATTCATGCAAGACGAAGACAGAATTCAAAAAGGGTTCCTCATTTTGTTCGATGCACTCAGATGTTGAGGAAGAGGAGGCGCTGAGATTGGAATTGTCCAAAGTGCGTATGCGCCTTCGTGTTTATTACTAATTATCATCTCTTTTCCATAGCTCGTTTTGTTTGGCCAGCTCTGTTTGCTTTGGTTTCTCCCCATATTGTTAGGAACCATTTGAACTGAGTCTGCCCCATCCAAATCCTTATGCTTCAGTTTTCTTCGTTAGCAACTAGATCACCCAATTGAAGTTTTTCTGTCCCTACATAATTTTTACTTCCCCCCCTTACCTTTATGCTTGCACTTCAAACTAGTTCTTCTTGCTTATTATTCTCCCCATTTATTCTCTTGACCACTTGAGGTTTCTATGATGGTGATTTACATTACTGATCAAATTTCCGAAGTACCTTCAAAATTAACTGATGCCTTTTATCACCCACTGGAATATCTTTTCACCAAGGAGCTCTTGTCAACCCAGAAAGGTGAGGGAGAAAAATGAGATAATCGTACACAGGTAACTAAAGGCAACAGCATCTCATCGCTGTTGTGTGTGTGTGTGTGTGTTTTTCTCTCCCCAAATGAATCTTTAAATTAGAAATATCAGATTAATTACTGTAATAATAATGTAAATTGCCACCTTCTATGGGGTATGCAGGTCAGGATCCTTTTCTGCTGGCAAGGCTATAAAACATGTAGAGTGGTCATACAAAGCATCAAAAAGTTGCGTGTGTAACCCTGAACACCTAGCTCCTATTACTAGTGATCTATCAGGCATCCTTCTTTATGTAGAAAAGTCTGACCTTAGAGGAGAAGGAAAACTCAGAGGGACACCCTGACAGCTGATATGAATTAATTCTCTTGTTGAAATACATGAAGGGAACTCTACCATCACAAACTGGTATTTCCATGTCCTGTGTCAGCCTCAACGAGAGAGAATTTGAAATGGGAGGGGAAATAGCAGTTATCAGGAAACGAAATGCTTGCCCAGAGAATTCTAAGCAAATCAATCACCAGTCCAGGCAGGAGGGGGTTGTTGGGTTGCTTTTTTTTTTTTTTCTTCAAATATCCACTTCCCATTTGTTTTACCCAATTCGAAAATTTTTCCCAAGAAGAAAATACGCTTGTAAAATGTCTCATTAGCAGCAAAGATGAATTGGACCTCAACTTTTGAATGCCATGCAGCTTTAATGGAGATTGTAGAAGTTTGCGGAATGAAAGAATACTGCCAGCTTGTATTCGGACCAGTTTCCATCTGTGTGGTAGAGTTCGAGCTGTGTGTTCTACAAAAACTTCAGTTTGTTGAAGGATGACTTTGGTCCTGAATTTTCATTTATTTTTGTCTCGAATATGAAAAGATGTTTTTTTTTCCAAATTTTCACATTTTAAATAATTTCTACTTAAGTTTTTACCTGATTTAAATTTTTATCTGATTTGAATTATGTTTTGAGATACACGTTAGAGAGTCTCTACATTTAGTATTATTTTACCAGGAAAAAAGAAAAAAAATGGAAGGTACTGATTTCTGTATCAAATGAATGGATTACTGGTGTCATTCTTCAGGCATCCCTGATTAATACTTACAAAATAAAGGTTTTTCTCTTCAGCAGATGTGGAACTTTACCCATACAAACTGTGTCAGTGTGATAAGCAGTCATAGAAATGAATAGAGGTGAGGGTGGGATATGGGGGTAGGGAGGTCTCAGCCGGTCCTGAGGCATGATGCAGTGTTTTTATGGAAAGCCTGTTTTGCCCAGCAGCTGGTGAAATTCAAAAATGGTCCCCAAAGCCTATCCCTGAAGCCAGAGGTTCAGCCCCAGTAGTTCAGCTAGCCTCTGTACCCCGCCCCCCACCCAGCAACATGCCAGCCCAGAGCACCTCCAAATGCAAGACTTTTATTACAGAATGGAAGCTGCTGGGAGGGGCTCAGTTCCAGGATCAACGGTTTTTGCTTTAAAAAGAAGGTAGCAGTTCAGCCCCGTTTGTTTTTGCTGAGCACCTCGGTTTTGCCACCGCATTTCTCCACCAGCAGGAGACCATTACCCAGGACAATGTTCTATTCCATTGTCCTTACGTCCTACGGAACTAAAACAATGCTCTGTTTGGCCTCCCAGGCGAGAGGGATTTGTTCTGTTCTTCCTTAAGCAGAGTTTCCGACTGAGTTTCTGACCCAGTCACTTGATATCCAGCAGGGATACCTGGCGACAATTTTTTTTTTTTTAAATCTGCTATCTTGTGTTTTGTAATTTCATTCTCTGAGAAATAGCCCAGAAACTCGATTCTCAATCAAGAAGAATCACACCATGGTTAGGGGAAGAGGGTTTGCTCAAGCTGCATGAGTTCTATAATTTAAATCAGCTAGACAGGATTTATTTATAGTTGTCTTATTTTTTTCTTTTGTTTTGTATTATTGAATAGCAAACCCTAACAGGTTTGTAATATTGTATTGTTGATTATCAAACCCTAAATGGTTAGAAACCGCAGGATCTCAGTTATTTTCCATTGGGCCATGGTGTTTCCTTTCTGTTTACTCTTTTTAAAATACATATGTAAATTTTATATACATACATATAATATTATGTGCATAATATTATGACATATCAAGATTTCTAACATTCATGACAAAATTGATGAACATCAACTCTTTGGAGCTATTTTGTCATACTTGAGATCATCTAAAAAAACAGAATAAGCCCACAGAATAGGAAAAAACCTGATCTGCCATAAGCATCTGTCTTTATATATAGTTACACAGGCTGCTATCCCTAAGTGTTTTCACTGGGAAAATGTTATGTGGCTTAACGCAAGTCTAGCGGCAGAAAAACTTGTTTGCCCTGGAGCTAAAGAGTCAGTAGGACACTTAGGACTGTGTTTTGCCCTTGAATGCGGGCAAACGAATTGTCAGTATCCCTCCAGTAGCTGCTATCATTTTACTGCTCAGGTTTAGCTCTGAGTAATCTGGAAAGCACAGATGTAACAGCTGCTTGTAATAAAAAGTGTAATTGACCGAGGCGGGCTACCTGAGGAGATTAAGCCTCTTGCTAATGAGGTCGTATGCTGATTTGCTTAGCTTTGAGTTGGTAATAAATAGTCCCTGTCTCTGGCAGTCCCAGGGGCTGGATCTGGGCAAATCCACCTTCATGAGGCTAGAAGAGAAACAGTTCACAGCCCAGGTCTTCTTGGAGAACGAGGGATCTATTGTAGGAGATGAGATGGAAAAACGTTAAGAGCTAGGGCTCTGGAGGCAGGCAGACCTGTGTTTGAATACGGATTCCCCCGTTTGCTCTCTTGGTGACTCTGAGCAACTTACTAACCACTCCGCCTTAGTTCTAAAATTAGAGGAAATAAAAGTAATGGTGCCTATTATTTGTTGGGGAAGCTTAAATGACAAGATGCATGTAAAGCATTCCACAGTCTGCCGTCGGCATTAGTGACCATAACCAAGGAGCAGCACTGCCCTTCTAAGCCCCAACCCTATAGTTCTTGCCAGTCTTTTCCCTATCACTAGGAAGAATGTCCACTCTGTGGAGATTGCAGTCACTTCTTTTACTTCTAGATCACAGGAGTCTTGTTTTCACGGACAAGTGAAACTTCATTTATTTTGCTTTTCAGGGTGTTTGGCTTGCAAGACCAAAATTGTGCCTAACCTGCTCTGTCATGGGCTCTGATCAATCACACTCCTTGGTGACTCCATTGGGCACCATGTGTGCCGTTCCTCTCCTTAGATCCAAATCCTACATCCCTATCCTGTGTTACTTGTGGCTTTAGACGCCTCCCCACCACATGGGCAGCTTTCCCTTCATCACTGTTTCTTTGACTGAAGCCTGAGCCCTGTCACTTCACCACATTGGTCACCAATTCAGGGGAGAGATCCCTGCTTTGGAGAACTTAGTCTCGTTATGGGTACAAATGTGAATGAAAAGAAGACCAGCAGTAGAAAGCAAGGCATGAAATGGGATGAAAATGTGGTCAAGATGGGAAGTGCTATGGCATATCCCCTCTGAACCTGTTTGCTCATCCGAAAAGCTGGAGCGAAACTTCCATGGCCGGTGGCTCTCCTAGAACTTCAGTGGAAAACAGATGATGTGCTGTATACAGAAGCTTCCTGTCAACTGCAAATCAATTATGAAATCATAAGCTGCAAGAAAAGAACAGAATTATCACTAACCCTTAAAAGGTGACAGGAGATGACAAATGTCACTTTCAAAGTCATGATGTCTGGTTTCATCTGAGGTGGGGGAGGGGGTGCAGTGGGAATGGGTATACAAAGGGCCTTTGATTAAGTTGGCGTGCTTTGTCTTATGTTGAGGGATGGTTACGATCTCGTTTTCGTAAATTTTGGTATCTGCCCACACACACACAAACAACTTCGGTTATTGGTCTTAAAAGTTTCCTTTCACAAATGAGGGGCTCAGTCAGTTAAGCGTAGGACTCTTGAATTTGGCTCAGGTCACGATCCCAGGGTCCTGAGATCAAGCCCCACCTCCGGCTTCCAGGCTCAGCTCAGGGAGGAGTCTGCTTGAAATTTTCTCTCTCTCTCTCTCCCTCTGCCCCTTCCTTGACCCTCCCCAGCCGCACATGGGTGCACGCTCACTCTCTCAAATAAATAAATATTTTTTTTGAAAAGCTTCATTTCACAGATGAGAAAACTGAGGCCAAAGAAGGAAATGCTCCTAGAATCAAACAGCCTCTTAGCAGTCAAACTAGTTCTATATCTGGATTGTCTCCCCCCTCCCCCCTCCATCTGTATTTTCTCTATCCTCTGTGAATCTTAGCATCATTCTTGAGTCTTCTCCCTCCCTCACCCCCATACTCAATCCAACAGTGGGTCCTGCCAGCTGGACCTTCTAACTGTGTCCTGAGTTCCCCCACTTCCCGTTGCCCTTGCCCGTGTCCCCGTTCCCCAGCAGCTCTCCACCACCTGTGGTAGGTTGGGCCAGTGTAGGGCTGCATGGCTGGGGTTCCCGGGTTCCTGGTTGGGTCCTGACTGAGAGAGCACTGCATTTATTCACATGGAAAACAGAAGTGAGCACTGCACCTGTTATGCTTACTTCACAAGGTCTTATGTGGATAAACGCAAAGGTACTCGGGGAGCAGGAAGTGTGCTCCATAACTTAGCACTGTGGAAAGGGACGTGTATATTCGTGCTTCCGCAAGGATTATTCTATATAACAGGCACATACACTCCTCTCAGTGTTGTGTCCGCATCTCTAATGGCACGTCTCACTCTTCTGGGGTGTGGCAGACCATCATAGGCCTGCCTCATCCTCCTTGCTGGCTGGAAATCCCTCCGTGGTAGGAGCCCACTCTGAGTCACCTTCACATATGCCCCAGGGCCCCAGGCCCACAGGGACAGAGCATGTGCTCTGCCGAATCGGTATTGAATGAAACTTTATACAGAATAAGCCAGTGCTGGTGCTGGTGCTGTGTCCATTCCACGTGTGCGCCTTTCCTCCTATCGCCGTGGATGGAAGGCACCCCCTTCTCTGGGACACCCATCCTTCAATGCAGGGCTGAGTCCCACATCTGCAGAGAAGCCATGCTCCACACCAGCTCTCCTCACTCGGTCCTTCCTTTCTTCGGAACTCCTTCCCCGCTTGTAGCCTGGGCCACAAAGCTCAGCCCTCAGGGATGTCTTGACTCATTTGACACTTTCATGGAAGGTTGGAAGCATCCTGGGCAGGGGCCACCAGGTCTGGGAGTTTCCTTCTACCACACAGGGGGCTCTTAGCTCCCTGGGGTGGTATCAACACATTACCTGGTGGGTAGATGCTCGGTAAATATTTGCCAGTGAACCCATAAAGGGCCTCTTTGGTGGGGTCCCTGCTTGTACTCTTATACTCCTATGAGTCATTCTTTACACCACTAATGAGGTCTTTTGAAAGCATAAATCAGAACACAAACCTTCATATGGCTTCTATTGCTCTCAGAATAAAGACGAAATTCCTTCCCACAACCTATGAAGCTTTCTATGGCTTGGCCCTGTCCTCCTTTCCAAACCCCTCTCCTACTTTCCCCCTGACTCAGCCGGGCCAGCCTTCCTTCTGCTCCTCTAATACACTACATATTTCTGCCTCAGGACCTTTGCACTTATCTTTCCTCTGCCTGGGAAACTCTTCCCCTGGTTCTGTATGTGTTTGGCCAAAATAGTCCCAATAACACACCCTATCACAATTGCTGAGCACTTGCCACTGTCTGAGGTGGGCGTGAGTTTCCATGCTCCTTGTCTATTGCCAGCTTCTCCCCCTGGAGGATGGGAGCTTATTGGCTAACAAGCAATGCCTTTGCTTGTTTTTTCACTGCTATGTCTCCAGTCACTTAACAAAATGTCTGGCAATTAATAGGGGCTAAGTAAATTAATGAATGAGAAAAAATTGTTATCACACTGTAATGGACTAAACTGAATCCCGATCCCCTGCCCAAATTCATATCTTGAAGTCCTAACCGCCATCGGAGATGAAGCCTTTAGGGAGGTAATTCATATTAAATAAGTAATAAGGGGGGGGGCACCTAGGTGGCACAGCAGTTGGGCGTCTGCCTTTGGCTCAGGGCGTGATCCCAGCATTATGGGATCGAGCCCCACATCAGGTTCCTCCGCTAGGAGCCTGCTTCTTCCTCTCCCACTCCCCCTGCTTGTGTTCCCTCTCTCGCTGGCTGTCTCTATCTCTGTCGAATAAATTAAAAAAATCTTTTTAAAAAAATAATAAATAAATAAATAAATAAGTAATAAGGGTGGGGCCCTAGTCTGACAGGATCTGTGTCCTTCTAAGAAGAGGAAGACACACAAGAACTTTCTCTTTCCTCAAAAGCACAGAGGAAAGGCCATATGAGGACACAGGGGAAGGTGACTGTCTACGAGCCAAGAAGAGAGGTCTTACCAGAAACCAACTTTGATGGCACCTTGGTCTGAGACTTCTAGCCTCCAGAACTATGAGAGAATAAATTTCTGTTGTTGAAGTTCCCTAGTCTGTGGTATTTTGTTACAGCTGACCTACCAAACTAATACACACACCATCACTAATTAGCTGGCCAGCCTCGGAAAAGTCGATGTGCCTTAATTTCCCCATCTATAAAATGGGAGCAGTAATAGCTCCTGTTTCATAGAGTTCTGGTGAAAGTAAAAGCAATTAATCTATGCAAGGCCCTTAGGATACTCTGTTAGAGTCGGCAGTTTGTATTAGTAATAGCAGGTCCAGACAATTGCGTGAGTAACAGCAATAATGCCAAATTCTAGAACTCCCTAGTAGAATATGAAAAGAAAATGTCACCTGAGGAAAGAGATGGGTTGGAAGGCCCTAGACAAATGCAGGTGCAAAGTGACAGGGGTGGAAGAGGAGATACTTTGGGGAGACAGGCTGGGAGGAGGGACTGTGGGATGTATTCAGGGAGACAAACAAGGTAGTCCAGCTTGGGCAGAATCTGGACAGAAAAGAGCCCAGGTTTTTGTGTTTTTGTTTTGTTTTGTTTTGTTTTGTTTTGTTTTGTTTTGTTTTGTTTTGTTTTAGAGAAAGAGAGAGAGGGGAGGGGGAGGGGCAGAGGGAGGGAGAGCAACTCCAGCAGACTCCCTGCTGAGCACGGAGCCCAAGGCCAGGCTGGATCCCACCACCCTGAGATCATGACCTGAGCGGAAATCAAGAGTCAGGCACTTAGCTGACTGAGCCACCCAGGCACCCTGAGAGTCCCCCCCCCCACCTTTTTAAGATTTTATCTATTTATTTGAGACAGAGAGGGAGAGAGAAAAAGCATGAGTGGTGGGGAGCTGTAGAGGGAGAGGGAGAAGCAGACTCCCCACTGAGCAGGGAGCCCAACATGGGGCTTGGTCCCAGGACCCTGGGATCATGACCTGAGCCAAAGGCAGATGCTTAACCAGCTGAGCCACCCAGAGCCTGTTTTTATTTGCACAAAACACCAGTATTTTAAAGTGAGGGAGAAGTGAGCAGACATTCTGAGCCTGTTTTTCATGGCTGTTGATTCCATTCCCTTTACCAGCAGCTGTCACCCCCACCCACCCCCGGGGGCACCGCGCTCTTTCTCCAACCGTCAGCACACCCTGCGTCTCTCCTTCGAGCACCCGCCAGAGGGAATGTCCTGGGGCGCAGGGTGCCTTTTTCCATTTTTTAGCTCCTGTGCTATATCGTCCCAAGTCCGCTATTCTGTCCCTCCCTCCCTTCTGGCCTACAAAGATTTGTTCTGCAAAGAAGATTTTAACTAGAATGTTCCATTTACTGTCAAGTCAATTCTTCTGTGCAGACAGCCAGAATCATTTTTTTGTTTCGTTTTATTGTCAATTCTCCTTTCCCACAACACGGAAGCAGGCTGTGGTCTGAATGTTCAGGTCATTCATTGCCTTTATCTTTCTTCTTTGCTCCTCTCCTAGGCCTCATGAACTGGCCTTCGAATCCACGGACACAGTCCCGTGTTCTCTTGCTGCTCCCTGTCTGGCAGTGTAAACACGTCTCCAGTCTCTGCCACAGACTCTCTGGGTGCAGGACAGAGGACGCAGGCCTTGGAGCAGAGAAGGTGGGCTGGTCTCCTGACTCTGTTTCTGCTTTCTAGAGCCTTGTCACTCTGGGCTTCCTGAACCTTGCCTGGCCGTGGAGAAGATTGATGTGAAGCTTTCGCCCACCCACATGTGTTGGGTGGGTGTGGCTGTTCTCACTGTTTTCGCCGCCTATTCTTTTCTCTTACATTCTCTGGCTTCATGGTGCCTGGATCTCCAAATTGAGGAGGAAGAAGGGATGGGGCTCAGTTGGTTTCAGGGCCCTTCTGCCACTTGAGGTATCCTTGATGTGACTCGGGGTTCTAACTACTCCACTGATGGTGTGAACCCTGATGGGCAGTTTTGTGAGATGTTTTTCAGGGACAGCAAGCAGTGAGGACTTGAGACTGACCCCGGGGCTCTCCAATTTTGTTAGCTCCTCAGAGAAATGGCAGCCTGCATCCCCAGTTTCTGGTGCAGCCCAATTTAGCAGACACGTCTGGAGCACCTGTTTCCTACAGCATCATCTTCGATCCAGAAGCCTCCAGGACCAAGCCAGTGATCAAAGAAGGGGCCAACCTGGTGGGGAGGTGGGAAGCATGGGCCCCTTCCAGTAGTGCAGACACTTCTTACCTCTAGCTCATTACTGATGTGAAAAAAGGAGTCCAGTGCAACCCAGGTCATCTAATTTTTCAAGAGAGACTTGGAGGTCAACTGTTTAGGGAAAATCCCTTTATTTTTGAGACACTGAAAATTAATTCAAATTGAAAAAAGAATACAATGGGCACCAAACAGCACATGAAGCTGCAGACTGGATTTGGCTCGGGTTTTCCAGCTCTGTTTTAAAGTAATCCACATTAGTGTATTGTCAGATGCTCAGCTCGACTGTCTCCGTGACTTACTTGCGTTTTCTTTGGGGCCTTATCTAAATACCCAGCAGCAATCGTATCATTTGGACAGCCTGATGACTCTGCCATAAAGCAAGGAGTCTCTACCTATGGACCCACCTCCCCTAGGCTGACCACGTGTGGCCCCAGAATCTGAGAATGTTAGAGCTGGGCTCACCAGTGCCTGTTGGATCACTGATTCTGTCCTGCTCTTCCTTCAGCGAAAGAAAGAAAGAAAGAAAGAAAGAAAGAAAGAAAGAAAGAAAGAAAGAAAGAAAGAAAGAAAAGGCCAAATGGAGTAAGCTCTTGCTTGGGGTCACTCAGCCTCTTAGTGACCCAGTTGGAACAAAAGTACAGTCTCCCAACTCCTGGTCCTATTTTCTTCCTCTTTTTCTAGAGTTTCCATGTCTAGCTATAAAGTGATGCTCTTTGCTTCAACCCCAAATGCATTCTCCTGTGAACTGGCATTCCTTAAAATCCCACTGGGATTTTAAGCCATTAAATAATGAAGGGCGGGTTGAGTAAGCAGACAGCACTGTGCTGTGTATGGCTGGGGAGCAGGACCAGTGGAATGCAGAATTTTTACATGGCAAGCCAAAATGCTCTTATGTGCACTTTCATCTGATTGCGTCCTTTTTCTTCTAGAAAAACACGGCAAAATGTAGGAACAGGCAAAGCAATTTCCCCAGGTTGAGAAAGCGTGTGAGGGGCACCTGGCTGGTTCAGTCGGTAGAGCATGCATTCTGGATCTCAGGGTTGTGAGTTTGAACCCCATGTTGGGGGTAGAAATTACTTAAAAGTAAAATGTTCAAAAAAAAAAAAAAAGAATGCAGTAGGAAAAGGTGTTGTAGAGTCTCCAAACTGAGTGTTTTGAAGTGTTTGTGTCCCGGGCCGCAGCACCAGGGATCTGAGCCTCTCGTAGGCACTGGGCACTGGGACGGTGTCGGCTCCCTGCATCTCTTTATGCGGCCCCTTCTGTAGGGCTGGTGGACAGAACTTGGTCAGCCCAGGAGGCAGGCTCCTCCTCCTTCCATCTATCCCTCTAGTCAGACAAGCCCCACCCAGAAAGGACCTTAAGGGGAGGGGGGGCCACAGCCAGCCACAGGCACCTGCTCTTGGCAGAAAGATCCTTTGTGGTGTCCGCACCTTGGTCTTCCGTTGGTGCCGTCGTGGTAGGGGCCTCACACGGCCAAAACAGCTTCTGAGGATAGCAAATGCCACCACCAAACTTCGGTCTTTGATCCCTCACAAAAGCTGTCTACAGTCTGTGTCCTCCTCTTCGTGAACATTGTCTCTTACTTTTATTAGCTTTTCCAGATAATTCCAACAGACTGCAGAGGCTCAATTTTCCCTTCCAGAAGTCATGCTGCTTTAATTAGTTAATGTTTGTAAAGCACTTTTGAAGAGGGAAAGTGCTGTGGAAATCCTAAGTAGTAGTATTCGGGGCTCCTCAACGCACCTTATAACCTCTCTCCCACGTCAATGTCATCCCTTCTACTGCGTTGAGGGCCTGTTAGTTCTGACTACTGCCTCCCTTCACGGAGCGTGTTTCTGGCCCTCTTCTGGCTCACGTTGGGCTGCAAGGCCAGTTACAGCCATCGGTGGCCCTGTGACCACAGTTCCTCTGCGTCTGTTGTAGCTGAGAATCTGGGCAAACGCTGAGAATGAATGTTTCTCACAAATAGCTAAGAGGCTGCCTCTTTCCTTTCCTTCTTTTGCAAATGCTAATGAGCTCCCGCCAGGTACAAGACATTCCAGGGATTCTGCTTGGTCCCCTTTATTTGCCTGGGCTAATGGTTTTTGCTGAGCGACCTTGGTTGAGTCATTTCATCTTTCTGCATTCTCTGACCCCTCTGCCGGCTTTTCAAGGGATCGAACACAAGACATCTGGGAATAAGAATATGCCCGTCCTCGGTTCTGTATTCTCGGGTTAAATAGCTCGCTTCAGCCACCTTTATTTTTTAATTTTTTTAAATGAATTCTTTAAAAAAAAAAACCCATTTCATGTATTTATTTGAGAGAGAGAGCACAAGTAGGCAGACCGGCAGGCAGAGGGAGAGGGAGAAGCAGACTCCCTGCTGATGACATGGGGCTTGGTCCCAGGACCCTGAGGTCATGACCCTAGCCGAAGGCAGATACTTAACTAACTGAGCCACCCAGGGCCTGTCAGTCACCTTTAAATAGTGAATAAAGGGAGGTCCTTGTTACTGGCACTGCTTCCGTGTGGGTATAGTTTTTGCCTTTCAAAATCACAGTGACTTCTCCCTTATTATAAAGGAATAAAGTGTACACATGTGATTTTTCTAAGTTTATTTTGTGTTAAAAGGTTTCTCAAAGGTTTTATGTGCTTCTCTGCCTCCTTAAACAAACATGCAATTTAATCTTGGAGGGTCATGTCCTTGATTATCTATTTCACGGCTCATTCTGTGGTTTTCATGCCCTCAAGAGCACTTGGGGTTGTGGGTATTTGTGTCCAAGCAAAATCCCCCCAGATTGTGAAATTGTTTAATTTACTTGGTCTGCTTGCTCTCTCTCTCCAAGATTCCTGCCTCAAGCAGTACTTTACTTACCCATTTGATGCCTCTAATCTTTTGCAAGCTAGGAAATGGGAGAGTTAGGCTTATTAGAATTAGATATAAAATAAGAGTAAATAGGCTTTGAATGAGGCATGGAGAAGGTCTCCGACGAGCAAAGAACCCAGTTGTAATTTACAGACCTTGTGATACATCATCCTAAGAGCTCAATAGCCTTGTCTTCATCCCTTTTCAGTCGTGGCTCCCTTCTAGATGGGGTGGGTGAGGTTCCAAGGATAAGGGACTTCTGGGCATATGTTCCTGCACATTGAAACAAAAACACTTTCTGGTTTCTATAGAAGGCGTTCTTAAAGCCCCGCACAGAGTAAGTGTCACCCACGTGTTGAATTTAAATGGCTCCAGCAGCTTTTCAGGCAATAAGGAACTTTAGAAAATGATGGGTTTAAAGATGCTTTGAAACCCAAATGTACTCCTGTTAGAAAGATACAAATTTATAAGCCATTTTTCCTGGAAAACCTCAAAGTTCTCTGTGACTCAGAAAATGTAACAAAACCAACCTTTCTTTTCCTTCTTTCAGAATGCTTCACCTGGAGAATTTCAGAGCCAAACAACCACTTGCCGTCAGTCTCTATTTACCACCCTAAGTGTCATTGCGGCTCTGATCTCCTAAGGGTGAGAGCAGAACATGCTCATTTGCATCTTTGTTTTTTTTTTAATTTTTAAAAAAGATTTTATTTATTTATTTGACGGAGATAGAGACAGCCAGCGAGAGAGGGAACACAAGCAGGGGGAGTGGGAGAGGAAGAAGCAGGCTCCCAGAGGACGAGCCCGATGCGGGGCAGGAACCCAGAACACTGGGATCAGGCCCTGAGCCAAAGGCAGATGCTTAACGCCACCCAGGCGCCCCAGCATCTTTGCTTTTTTTTTTTTTTTTTTTTTAAGATTTTATTTATTTATGTGACAGAGAGACAGTCAGCGAGAGAGGGAACACAGCAGGGGAGTGGGAGAGGAAGAAGTAGTCTCCCAGCGGAGGAGCCCAATGTGGGACTCGATTCCGGAACGCCAGGATCACGCCCTGAGCCGAAGGCAGACGCTTAACGACTGCGCCACCCAGGCGCCCCTGCATCTTTGCTTTTTAACAAGAGAATGAAATTCAGGGCTCTGTACCCACATCCCAGGAAGGTGGCCCCATTTGATTTTCCAAAAGTGATGAGGATCTTGGCAAAGACCACCTTTGTTCCATTTCCAGTTCCAGCACGTTTATTTTCTATGGTCATAAGAGTGACATGCTGTGTAGGGGCACCTAGGGGGCTCAGTCAGTTAAGCGTCCGACTCTTGATTTCAGCTCAGGTCATGATCTCAGGGTCCTGAGATCGAGCTCCATGACCAACTCCACGACTGGCTCCATGCTCAGCAGGGAGTCTGCTTGAGATTCTCTCCTTCTGCCCTGCCCCCCTCTCAAAAATAAATAAATTAAATAAATAAATAAGAGCTTTAACAGAAACAGTGACATGCTATGTCTTTCATTTGTGTAGCCTCCCTCCTCCACCCTGTGTAATGTCTACATAGAGAAAGAACAAAAATGAATGGATGAGTTATTCTTTAGAATTTGTTTATTTCGTAGGAGGCGCTATATAGTTCCTTGGCCAAGATCATGGAGTTGGGTATGGGATGGTCCTGGGTTTGAATCCAGGCTGTACCGTTCCCTAGCTGTGAGACCATAGACAAGTTGCTTAGCTTCTCCAACTCTTGGTTTCTCATTTGTAATATGAGTGTTTCAGTTACTTACTGCTTCGTGACAAATGCGCCCAAAGCTTAGTAGCTTAGGGGTATGTAGCTGGCTTAGTAAGTAGAGCATGCGACTCTTGATCTCAGGATTGTGAGTTTGAGTCCCACATTGGACGTGGAGCCTACTCAAGAGAAAAAGGAAGGAAGGAAGGAAGGAAGGAAGGAAGGAAGGAAGGAAGGAAGGAAGAAAGCAGGGAAGGAAGAAAGAAAGGAAGAAGGAAAGAAAGACGGAGGGAGGGAGGAAGGAAGAAGGAAGAAAGAAGAAAGGAAGAAGGAAAGAAAGGAAAAACAACAAACACATTTTTTCAAGATTCTGCCATCTGAACAGAGTTCACAATGGATGGCTCATCCCTGCCTCACATGACATTGTCAGGATCCCTTAGAACGTTTTGTTCAGCTGGAAGTTCAGCTGGGCTGGAACATCTAAGATGGTCTCACTCACCTACCTGGAAGTTGGTGCTATCATCTGGGGCATCTCAATTTTCTAGATGGATGCTCTTCCTCTAACAGACTAGACTCCTTTCCAGATAACATAGCAGGTGGATTCCAAGAACGCGAGAACAGGAGGTACCAGGGCTCTTCAAGATCTAGCCCCAGAACTGGCCCAGTGTCACTTTCACATCATTCTATTGATCAAAGCATGTCACAAAGCCAGCCAAGTTCAGCAAAGCGGAAATAGACTCCACCTCTTGACGGGAGAAATGGCAAACAATTTATGGCCATTTGTAATCCAACGCAATGGGTACACATAGGGTTGTCATGAAAACTAAATGAGATGATAGCAGTCAATACGTCCTTAATAAATAGTAGTTGCTTAATACTGTTACATAGCACGGAATCAAAATGATCCCAATCTTTTGTAGATTGTAGTAGATGTTTTGCCATCTACTATCTGGACCTTCGTTACTTTGGCTGGCTCTTGGTTCCTTCTTGCTATCTGTGATTCTATCTAACACAATGCTAACCCCATGGAAGGTGCTGGAAGAAAGATACTAATATTAAATATTTATTGAGTGTTCATTATGTATCAATCACTGTTTTAAGCACATTTTTAAGATTTTATTTATTTATTTGAGAGGGAGACAGAGAGGGCAAGCCAGAGCACAAGAGCAGGGGGAGGGAGAAGCAGACTCCTCACTGAGCTGGGAGCCTGATGCAGGGCTCCAGCCCAGGACACTGGGATCATGACCCGAGCCAAAGGCAGCTGCTTAATTGACTGAGCCACACAGGTGTCCCAGCACTGTACTTCTGTTACATAATAACCTTATAGATACCAGGGCTTACCTTATTTTGCAGATAGGCTACTGGGTCACAGAGAAGCAAAGGAACCAGTCTAATGCCACACACCTACTAAGTGGTAGAACAGAGATAGGAATGTACAAGTATGGATCAGACAGCCTGGCTTACCCCAGAATCCTGTTTCTTTGTTAAACCACTCTAAGCTCCCTTCCTACTCAAAACTTGTATGTTGCTTCTATGTACAAAATATATAAAGGAACTGAAGAAACTGGAGTCCAGGGGACTGTTTGCTTGAAACATGGTCAGAGTAAGTCAGGACTTAGCTCTCTGTGCATTGGTTAATACTCTATCTTTAGTTAAAATGGGGAAGAAATATCCAGATGTAGGGATATATTTTCCACTTTGGGTATTCAGTATCAGTTCTTTTTCTTTCCATTTTTAAAGTTTTTATTGAAATTCCAATTAGTTAACCTACAGCGTAATACTAGCTTCACACGTACAATATTGTGATTCAATACTTCCATGCAACACCCGGTGCTCATCACAACACGTGTCCTCCTTCATCCCCATCACCTGTTTCACCCATCGCCCTGCCAGCCACCCTCCGGTAACCACCAGTTTGTTCTTCATAGTCCAGAGTCTGTTTCTTGGTTTGCGTCTCTCTCTTTTTTATCCCCTTTGCTCATTTGTTTCTTAAATTCCACATGTGAGCGAAATCATATGGTATTTATCTTTCTCTGACTGATGTATTTCAATTAGCATTAAAATCTCTAACTCTGTCCACGTCATTGTAAATGGCAAGATTTCATTCTTTTTGATGGCTGAGTAATAGTCCCTTGTACATATACACCACATCTTCTTTATCCAGGTCTCAGTCAATGGACATTCGGGCTGTTTCCACCTTTTGGCTAATGTGGATAATGCTGCTATACACAGCAAGGTGCATCTGTCCCTTTGAATCAGTGTTTTTGTATTCTTTGGATAAATACCTAGTAGTGCAATTGCTGGAACACAGGGTAGTTCTGTTTTTGACTTTTTGAGGGGATTCCATCCTGTTCTCCAGAGTGGCTGCACCAGATCTCACCATCAGTCCTTAATTCCTTTGCTTCTCCAGTGCCTTGACCTCCTCCTACGAAACGGGGATAGTGGCAATTCGATAACATTGAATTCATCGCCACGTGCCACTTTGGTTGGTGTGACAGGATCTGTATAAATGCGAGGTATTCTTGCTTTTAATTAGTCATTATTATCAGGTGCCCTGATTCAGTCCCAGAAACTTAATTTCTGGTTGTATCATCTCCTCGGATGCAGTTGCTTTTAAAATGATGTCTCAGACATGAAGTTATGCTGTCCTCGAACCACTCATAATCTAGGAAGATCTCGTATTTTCTGCCAGCATGTTTTCCCCTCCTACATCTTTCTGAAATAAAAAAAAAAAATGAAGCCGGAGAAGGAAAGCACTGTGTACTATCTCTGATCCTACTTTCTGATGTGGTGACGGGGGGAGGCTGGGCATATGAAAAGCACCCTCAAGGCTCTGATTGTGATTTAGTTCGTTTATATGGCATCATTTCACCCGATCCCAGAGAGAGAGCATTCATCTTGTTCAGGTTCTGGGAAGACTGGGTGCTGGTGGGAGTGTAGCTTTAAGTCAGGAGACCAGGATTGTCACGCAGATGCCCCCACTAACTAGTTGTCTAATCCTTAACAAGTTGCTTTGTCTTTCGGGGCTCATTTTCCTCATCTGTCAAGTCAAATGAAGGTTATGGAATAGATGATCTCTAAAAAATCCTTCCAGCTCTACAGTTCTATTCTGGGTCTGTCTGCACCTGCAGACAGTGATGTGGGGGTAGGAAGGGCACTGGGGAGGGAGGCAAATTTCGTCATGAGAATAAACCACTTTTACCTGGAGCGGTCCTGTATCCTCATGTGTTCTGTAGTACAGGCTTGTCTCAGATTGTCCAAATAATTGATTGAGTTCTCTCTTTTATTTGCCAGCGGACACACGGCTTTAGTGGCTGGAAGCAGCAGCTGCTTCTCTGAAATTTTCATCCCAGGGCTTCCGTCCTCCACTGTGTCCTCTCAGAAACCTGTCATGGTTTTTCTGGATGGATGCCCACAGAATTTTAATCCAGTCTCTCTCCCTCTCTCTCTCTCTCTCTCTCTCACACACACACACACACACACACACACACACACACACAGAGAGAGAGAGAGAGAGAGAGAGAGAGAGAGAGAGAAAGTACTACGCATAACAAAAAGCAAAACCAGGTTATGGGTTGAATGTTTCTTTACTGAATTCGGTCACTTCAGGGGCTCAGAATGGAGAGAGGCATGGGGAACAGCACTGCTTGAACTGCCAACCCCAAGCCATGAGCATCTAGGGCCCACGAGTTCTCTCAGTTAAAGGGTTTGCAGATGAGGCTGCAGAGAAAAAGCCTATATGCATTAGCTCCCACCCTGGATCCAGTCCCAGGTCCCGACACCTCTAGACTCTTGGTAAATGGCTGCTTAATGAAACTGGGTGTCTTCACATAACATCCCAATTTCTTCCTTTTTCCAATAAACATTTGCATTTCCATTTGGGAGGGGGTCCAAAGAGGTCCCTGCTCTCATGAAACTTAGCAGAGTCCCCCAACTTTACTCAACTTTAAAAGGTAGAATTCTCTCTCTTAAACTTGTGGAAAGATCCCCTGAGAGGCAGCTAGAAAGGCACAGTCCCAGACTCGGCTCTCAGACATTCAGTCAGTAGGTTTGGACCTAGGAAACTATTTTATTCACTCCAGGGCAGCTTGAGGTAAGAGGGTGATAGACTCCTAAGAAATGCTCATGGCTAGAAGGGAATAGCATTATCACAAACAAGAAGTCCATGTTTCCGTTTGTATTTCATGTTGTTTCCATAAAATCCATGAAAACTGATGCCATAATCAGGATTCCTGTCATTAAGGTCATTCATCGCTCTGCATCTTGGATACATGTCATGGTCATACAGAGATTCTGGAAACTCAAAGCAGGAGTAAAAGGGCAAAGCCCTGTAGGGTTGCTAAGGACGAGTGTAAATACCTTTGAATTCAAATTCTGCACTTGCCCACTGGATGACTGGGGCAAGTTGTGGAACCTCTCTCAGTCTCTGTTTTTTTGTTTTGTTTTCCATCTATAAAACTGGGAGATTGCTAACCTTGCTGATGGAGGGGTTTAGAAAATTAGTTTATGCACCCCTACGTGCTCAGTAAGTAGTTTCCACTTAAAATATGGCGCTGCTATTCCCCTGCAGGGAGAGGGAAGTGTCTCTGAGGCCCAACTTCAAATCGGTATTTGGGGTTTGACCAGAGTTTGTCCTATCCTCTAGCACCGGCTGTAGCCGGGACCTCCCTGGGCTCCCGCTGCCCACCGTGCCAGTCTTTTCTAAGGGCTGCAGTTTGCTCCCTGGCTGGTTCCCCTCCTCCACCTAAAAGAAGAGGTGGTGGGTTGGGTATTTTTATTTTAAAAGACTCTTTTCTGGGCCTTTGACTGGCGCTGCAGGTATCAGCGTGGGTTTCGAGGGCCTCGGTAGTCCTGGCGGAAAGGAGGAGGCGGCTGAGCTGGGTGCTAAGAGGACCCGGGGCCACCCCCAGGTGGCCCTACTGGGGCCAAGCCTTGGGTCTTGGACTCTCCATGGCCAGCAGGTCTCCTGAGGTGGGCGGGGGGAGGGGGCAAATCCTCCTGTACAAGGGACCCGGAGCGATTGGGGAGGGGCCCTGGCCCAGGCCAGCTGTCCGAGATTAAGATATCGCCCCACGCCCGGCCTGGTGGCAGGGAAGGGCCATGGGCCGGCCTTTTGGGACCCCATCATCTCCACGCCTAAAGAGGCCCCAGGAATTGGCTCTGGCCCAGCTCTGTAGGGAAACGAGGGCCCCATCCACCGCCCGGATCCCCTTCGAGAGGACCCAAATCCCAGGGACCTGCACTGGGTACGCGGTAATGGGAGCCAGGACCCGGCGGCGGCGTCTTTCTACCGCTCGACCCGCAAAGGAGTGGAGCCCTCGGGGTGCCAACCTGGGCGTTTGTGCGTGGTGGGAAGTAACTGGCGAGTTTGCTGGATTTTGTGTCCATCCCACTCCGCATCTTCAGACCAGGGCGGCCACAAGGACACTTCCCCCTCTCCGCTCCCACCCAGGCCCACCGATCCGCCGGGGCGAGCGGGGAATCAAAGGCACCGTCCCCCCGGAGGCCCAGCTGACAACAGCCCCAGAGGACTGACAGGCCACCCGTCCGCCGGGGACCCGAGAAACCCGCCTCCCTGCAGAGAGTAGCTCAGGACAATCACACTCACATGCACACACACACACACACACACACTCACACACCCCCATCAAATAAAGTAAAAGCCCAAGGTCTGCCTCCACCGCCAGAGGAGGCCTCCGGAACCGGACAGAGCGTGGGCTCTCGGATGGTCGGGGCGGGGGGGGGGGGGCGACAGGGGGAGGGGAGATAGCGGAGGAGCAGGCTCCGCTGCCCCTCCCGCTCGCCGACGTTCCTCCGGGTCGAGGGGGTGCTGGCGGGGCGGCGGGACGGCGGCGCGGGCGGAGCGCGCCTGGCAGCGGGCGGGAGCCCCTCCGAGCCCACCACACACACTCGCACCCCCTCGCCCTCCCTCTCTCCCACCCGCTCGCCGGCACCCCCGCCCCCAGCCCCCTCCTCTTCCCCGCCCGCCTCCGCCCCCATTCTGGGAATTGTGTGGAAAAATTCTCAGCCAAACCTCCCACCTCTCCTCTCCCCCCCACCCCACCCCACTCCCTTTAAAAAACCCCCTTTCCTCCCCGGCCCCTGCACTCTTTGTGAATGAGGGCAGGGAACACGGCCCTTCCCCCGCCCAGGAGCCACGCCAGACCGCCGCACTCAGAGCACTGTTTGTTAATAGTCCAATTAGATAATTGCCATCTTTCACTCCTTTTGCTCCGCATTTCCCATAAAGGAATGAATGGGGAGAGCGGCGTGGAGAGGGCTTCTGCCCCGGCAAGGTGACGAGAAGGGCTGGAGCATGCTCCTTGCACAAGGCCATGCGCTTGAATTGAATCATTGTAGCCTAATCAATGCTCTTATTGGATTACTGGCTGTTGCTTTTCTCAAAGATATTGTAGCAGAGACAATGAAATAGCTAGGGGAAAACTTTTTTTTTTTTTTTTTTTTTTGAAGCAGATCTCACAGTTGAGATTTTCTCGGCTCTCTCTCCCTCTCCCCCTCTCTCTCCTGCTGGACTCTGAGTACAAAGCTGCCCTTTGAATGGGCTGCCTCAGGGCTGCTGGAGGTGCAGGCAGGAAAAAATCCAACTGGAACTACATGAAGAGAGGTGGCAGTTTAAGATGGCTGTCAGCGTCGAGGTGTGTTAAGGAGTTGTTTGGGACGAAAGCTTGGCTTGTAGAATTCGGGGGAGATACTTTTTGGGAAAACTTTTACTCCACCCCCTCCTTTTTTCCCCTAGAGGCAACTGCTTTCTTCTGCTGCAGGGTGTGTAAGCGTTTTTGTTGGTTTCTTTTTCCCTCCCCCTCCCCCCTCATTCAGCTCTATCTGTCGAGTGTGGAGAAAACCCCTCTAGCCAGTATGTGAGCAGGGGGGTCAAAGGCAAAGGGAAAGTTAATAATGCCTGCTAATGGTACTAACAATTCAGGATGAATCTTGTCAAAAGTTTTTCTGGAAGTGTGGGTCTTTGATTGTGTGTTTCCTGAAAGCAAGACCAATCATTTCCGTTTATTCACTGGCTAAACCCCTACTTGATTGGGGACAAGGACAGAAACCATCCATTACGATCTGATATATTATCCAAACAATTTAGTGTATTCATGAGGTAACCGAAACGTGGGGGCTGCGAAATTACCCGTAATCAATTGCAACAGCGAGTGTACGTCCCCGCGGGTGTCGGACAACTACAACTCGCCGTGTCAGTAACAGGCGGGAGCCGCAGCATTTCGGAGTTGCTCTGCTTGCTACCTGATCGCCAGGCTGGGGACACTGGACGTGCTCAGAGAACGCGGACGCTGACGAGGCGGCCTCGCCGCTGCTCCATCGGGATCCTGGATCAGACCCGCCGCCTCTCCGAGAGCGCGCCACTCTCCGGTCGCCGCTGACCCGCCCGCGGTCGCCGCAGCCGCCCCGCGGGGACATTCATTCTTGCCGCTTGCCTCTCTCTGGGCAGTGCTCAGGAGCTCCATTGTAGGGTTTTGTCCCCGCAGTGCCTCTTTTTTGTTTTTCTTTTTTGTTTCTTTTTTCTTTTTCTTTTCTTTCTTTCTCTTCTTTCTTTTCTCTCTCTCTCTTTTTTTTAATCCTATGTTCGGGAAACCAGACAAAATGGACGTTCGGTGCCACTCGGACGCAGAGGCTGCCCGGGTCTCGAAGAACGCGCACAAGGAGAGCCGGGAGAGCAAGGGTGCGGAGGGGAACCTCCCCGCCGCCTTCCTCAAGGAGCCGCAGGGCGCCTTCTCCGCGTCGGGTGCCGCGGAAGATTGTAACAAAAGTAAATCCAATTCGGCCGCCGACCCGGATTATTGCCGCCGGATCCTGGTGCGAGGTAGGGATGGGGTAGGGCTGCAGGGCGCGTTCTTTGCGGGAGGACTCGGGGGCCCGAGCAGCGTGGCGCCTCAGACCGAGGCCCGCAGGGAGGAGGTGCCGGCTGGGACTTCGGAGAAAGTTACTGGCCCTTCCCCACCCCCGCCCGCCGGGTCTGGCCGGTCGCTGGGCACTAGCACCTGGGGCGCGCACTCTCCAGGAGCCTTGACCCTCCAAGCCCCGAGGGGCCCCGCCTACAGGGTTGCTGGGGAGCCTAGGGGCTGCGCGGGCGGGCCCAGGCTGCAGGCTGCGGCCTCCGGCTGGGGGAAGGAGTAGGACACTATGGAGGACGAGTGCGCGCTGTGCGAGCCAGAGGACCTGCCGGGAGCCTGCTTTCGGGCTCCGGCGCCCTGGCCGACCGAGTGCACCCAAGGGGAGTGCCGGTGCCGGAGAACAGCAGCCGATCGCCGGCTACGGCCAGGCCAGTTGGCGCGCTGGGCCAAGGGCCCCGGCGCCGCGCTCGGGGCTGGCCGCCGCCGGCGGAAGAAGCGGCTGGGCTGGGTTGCCGGGCCACGGATGTCGCCTTGGTGCTCGGCTCGGCCCCGCAGTGCTGCGCGTTGTGCGCTGGGCTCCGGCTGGTCGCGGTGTTGAGGACCAGCCCCGGCCCCGGCCCCGGCCCGGAGCCGCCCCCGCTAGCAGATCACCAGGCCCCGCCGGCCCCCACTCCGTCACTCCTCCTTCCGCCGCTCCGGCTCGGGAGAGAAGGAGACCCTGGGGTGGGGCGCTGAGACCGCCGGAGCCGGGTCTGGTTAAGGCGCTCCAGAGCTGGGGCCGACGCGACCCGGCCTGATCAGTTTGGAGACCCTCAGGCTACAGGGGACCCAGACCGCGCGGCCGAGGCTCCCAGGCCGGAAGGAACATCAGCCGATTTGGATTTTTTTCCCTCCCATATCCAAAAGGGCTCTATAATAAAGAAAAAGTCTGGTTCCCCTTTCCGTCAGCGGTGTGGAGTTAGCCCCCTCGCTCCCCAAAACACACCGTGTCTTTGCTCCCGGCCGTGGCCGCAGCTCCCGCCCCCGATCCCCACCCCCGACTGCAAGCAAGCCAGCTCCGGCCAGGGAGCTGGAGGGAGACGGGAGGGTTCCAGCGACTGACATCTCCCCTTCCTCAGATGCCAAGGGTTCCATCCGAGAGATCATCCTGCCCAAGGGCCTGGACCTGGACCGGCCCAAGAGGACGCGCACGTCCTTCACCGCGGAGCAGCTCTACCGGCTGGAGATGGAGTTCCAGCGCTGCCAGTACGTGGTGGGCCGAGAGAGGACCGAGCTCGCCCGGCAGCTAAACCTCTCGGAGACCCAGGTACCAGGTGGCCAGGCCTGCACAGCTCTGCACAAGCCTGCCTCCACCCCCCACCCCCACCACTCTAGCCTGCTCTTCCCAGTACTTAGCCTGGCTTTGGACAGAGACTCCCAGGGGAGGTGGAGGAGGCAGGGAGGATGGGGTGAAAGACCCACTATTTCTTCCCTTCCATAAACCATTCCTTTCCTTCTATGTCCCCAAATCTTCCAGGGCTCATGCTCTGCCCACCTTAGCTTAGCCCAGCAGGCCCAAAATTCTGTCTTTTGGAATTATTTTTTGGATCACAGTCTTGAGACTTCCCTGCTTGCCTCTGCTCTCCAAGGAACCAGTATTTGCCCCTGTCTTGGTCACCCCATGTTGGCCAGATTTCCAGGCACCACTCCCTTTGGGGATCCCAGCCTTATACAACACCCAGGCCTGTTCTGCAAGAATGGGACTGGGGCCAAAGCCACCTGGGTGCTGAGGGTACCCACTAGATTGGAAAGGTGCACATTCCTGAAATTTGCCTGTGCAGGCCAGGCTACCCTGCCCCTTAAGGCTTCCATGGCCCTGAGCTGAACCCAGACCCATTCCTGGCCCTGAGCACCCACTGGGCACCTAGTAGGCCCTGTCTTCGGTGCCAGTGATATGAAGTATGGGATCAGAGGCGGATGTGGGGCCCTGGGAGCCAGCACTGCCAACTGCGCTTTAAGTCTTCTCCTTTACACGAAATCCACATGATATTCCTGGAGTTAGTCATGTAGACTCTGGGCCCAGGCTTTTCAGGGCCTGAGAGCTTTGCCTTGTGGAGGCCCTTTTGGGCCTGGTGAGGGCATGGCACCAGCTTTGCCTAGGTAAGGCAAACTTCTTTCTAAGGGCCAGTCTCCTTCCCTGTGCCCAGCCCTGAAGCAGGTAGGGAGAACTTTAGGTCTGGGATCTGGGCAGAAAGCTGAGAACTGAAGACAGATCGTATTGGATGTTCTTTTTGAGTTTGAGTTGGCATGATAGTTTTTTTCCTGTTCTCTCAACTACCACCCCTCTTAGTTTGCAAAAGCTAGACCTTTCCATATAGCTGTGAAACTCCATTCTGGGCCACCAGCTAGGCCTGAAGAGGGGCAAAAGGAGATAAGAAAGTGAGAGGGAGGTTGGTAGAGAGGATTTAGTCCACCCCAGCCTCTTGACTTCCTCCCATGATTCCAAAGTTCATGAGGGGGGGAGCAGGGGAGTGATAAATTAAGAGTATCACTCAGAGCCTCCAGTCCAGCTGGCAGAGAGAGGAGGTGGGGAAGGCTTGGCCCATAGTCCGTTCTGCACAAATTATTCCTTCTACACCACCTTTCCTGCTTGCCGCTAGTTGATGGTCAAGTCTGATCCTAATAAGCAAGAAACAGCTTTTTGAAGCCTTGGAGAGGACTAATGCCGCAGAAGCTAAATTCGAGCTTGTTGGCTGGGCAATGGGCCTGGGTCCAGAGAGGTAGAGGAACACACCTCCCCACCCATTTCCGCTTCGGACACAGCACCTTCAGGTCTTACCCTCTCCGGGAAATGTGAGCTCACAAGCCAGGACGATCCATCCAAGCTGGCTGCAGGTCGTGAGGCAGCCCAGTGAAATCCCTTCGGTCTTCCTTGGAGTTAGGGTCATGGACATCTTTATTGCCCTAGTTAGAATCTCCCACCGCCTGGGCCTACTTCCATGACCCAGAAGCGCAGCCTAGTGGAGCCGTGTCCCACTTAAGGTGGCCCAAGCAGCTCCTGGGCTAGCACCTCTCCTGCTGCGGGGTGGAGCTGGGGCTGGGGCTAGGGCCCCGGAACCGAGCCCTCGCGTCCTGGGAGCCCGCTCCCCAGTGACGGCGTGTCTCTCCCTGCCCCTCTTTCCCGCCCTCCCTGCGCCCCTGCGCCCAGGTGAAAGTCTGGTTCCAGAACCGGCGCACGAAGCAGAAGAAGGACCAGGGCAAGGACTCGGAGCTGCGCTCGGTGGTGTCGGAGACGGCGGCCACGTGCAGCGTGCTGCGGCTGCTGGAGCAGGGCCGCCTGCTGTCGCCGCCCGGCCTGCCCGCGCTGCTGCCGCCGTGCGCCACCGGCGCGCTCGGCTCCGCGCTACGCGGGCCCAGCCTGCCGGCCCTGGGCGCCGGAGCGGCTGCGGGCTCGGCCGCCGCCGCCGCGGCCGCCGCCCCGGGTCCCACCGGCGCCGCGTCCCCGCACCCGCCGGCCGTGGGCGGCGCTCCGGGCCCCGGGCCCGCCGGGCCAGGGGGACTGCATGCGGGTGCGCCGGCTGCCGGCCACGGCCTCTTCAGCCTACCGGTACCGTCGCTGCTCGGCTCGGTCGCCAGCCGCCTATCCTCCGCCCCGTTGACAATGGCCGGGTCGCTGGCCGGGAATTTGCAAGAACTCTCCGCCCGATACCTGAGCTCCTCGGCCTTCGAGCCTTACTCCCGGACCAACAATAAAGAAGGGGCCGAGAAAAAAGCGCTGGACTGATTTTAAGTGTTTGCCTGTATTTATATTTATAGTATCTATTGTGGTGATATTTATGGACTCGCGTATTGGGCGCCCGAGGTTCCTGTGCTGGGCTTCCGGCCCCCAAGAGGCCTCTGACAGCTCTCCTTCCCCACTAGGCTCTGCTACCAATTTTATTTTGGGCTACTTTTTTCTACCTTTCCTCCGTGCTCCCCCCACCCCCAACTTCCTTCTGAATCCAGGAGAATCCAAAGAATTGGGGGAAATATCCGAATTAGCCAACTGATGCCCCAACCAGTGCCTGGCCCTGGAGTGTAAAGACTGGTTCCAAGTCAAAGCCCAGGACACCTGCTCTAGATGGGGCCGCTGTTGCCTTTGATTATTCTTTTGAATATTGAAAGAGCAAAGCCGCATGCAGACCCCAGGGGCTGACAAGGCTGGTAGGTTTCCTTAGACCAAAAAGGAAGACGTTCCTTCCTCTCACCAGAGAAACCAGGGCTTCGGGGAGCCCCTGGGCCCCACTTTGCGGACCGCTTGGAAGAGCTGGTGCACACGCAGCTTTCTGGCTGGACAAATCCTGCCGATTCCCCCCCACCCCTTTTAGAAACAACAGTCACCACCACCCCCGACCCCAGGAGATAAACCAAACATCACGGTAGGCAACGGTGGTTGATCTAATCAGCAATAAAGCAAGAGTCATAACTACCACATAAAACCAGATGAAGTGAAACCAGTTTTTAAATGCTCCGACCAACCGAGTTTGGAAGGTTTAAGAGAATTCAGGATAGAGAATGCTGCACAGGGCAATGCAAAATTCAAGTTCTGGGTGTTACAACTTTAAACGAATTTAAAAAGAAAAAGAAAAAACCCAACGCCGCTAAAGAAAGAATATTCAGAATCTCTTCGCCGAGGCTGTTCAGGGCGGTGGCCGACAGCTTCACGCTCCTCCGGGAGCGAGAGCAGGACAGGCAGCCTGCCGACACTTCTCCCCACCGTCTCCCCGATCCACGGCCTCTGGGCAGAATTGCTGGATTTGGAAACGAAATCAGTGCCCTTTGCCTCCTCTTCCCCACTCCCGGATTCACCAAACCCTTCCAGCACGCAGGAAATGCCTGGATGTCTTCGAGGATCGGGTGGCAGGGACCGAGCCCGGGACAGCAGGGCTGCCTGGCCTCCTGCTCTGGTGGTCTCGGTATTCAGATCAGCTCCCTGCGTGGATAGGAAAGACATCCCTCCCTACACCCCTCCCCTCAAAAACCCCAAGGTTTCCACGGCCCCAATTCAGAAACCCTGACAGAGACACCGTCACAGCCTCATCCTTGGAGCTACAACCACTGTCCCCGCAGCCACGGGCACCCGCATTTTAACCAAAACCACAGACCTAGACGGCGAGGTGCCGCCGTGTCTAGAATGTATTCCTTCATCCGAAGCGAGCGCAGAGCATTTTTAAGATAGTAATTTTATTGTAAATTATTTACATCGGAAGCTTCCCCCCCCCTTTTTTTTTCCTTTTAGGAAATAGTGAAGAAAATAATGAACGATTCAAACGCGGGTAGGTGTCACTGAATTCTGGCTACTAACTCTGTTCTGAATGTTTTGGATATTTGGATGTTTTGTATTTATGTGGTGAGAGTGAAATATATATATCTAAGATGATAAATGAGGTGCATTTTTGTCTTGTGTTTGAAGGATAAAAAAAAAAAAGGAAGAAGAAGAAAAGAAAGACCCAACAAACGATGAGTCTCCGTGTGGGGACTTCTGGGGCGGAGGGTGGCGGCCTGGGAAGTGCGTGGGGCCAGCACTGGTACCCTGAGCTCCTGGGAGGAGGTTTTGGGCAAACCTTGGTCCCCAGAGACACGCCGCCTGGCTATAATGTTCATTTCACTTCTTTGAGTCTGTCTTCCTCTCTGGCTTTCTATCCCAAGGTGTTGGACCTTCAGGCCCTACCCCCTTGACCTCCCACTCCATGTTACTTGGTTTATTTAGGAACTTGTCTCGGGACACCCTAAAGTTCCTACCTCCTGACACTCCCAGTTACTAGAGTTTTCCAGCCAGGGCTCCATGCCCACCGGCAGTATTTTGGATCTGTGCAATCACAGGGCCTGGAACAAGCAAGATTTTCCTTTCTTATCATTTAGAGTAAGTCTCTCTTCCGTCAAAGAGAAACTTGAGGAAGCAGGAGAATGGGATAGATATTACTTCCTGCACAGACCTCTCCTCCCACCCCACCCCAGTCTGTATGCGGTGGTGACAGATGTAGACATTGCAGACAGAAACTGGGAAGGCTGAGAGGGTGCTCCTAGACACTCTCCTAAAGCTGGAGGCCTGGGGTCGCAGGCACAGCGGCCCTGCTCCCTCTTCTTGGCATTGGCATACCAGGGCGATGGGGGGGGGTGGAGTTCCCTTGGGGCACCCGCACAGGCCAGGCCCCTGGAACCCTCACAGGGGTACTATGCCTGAACCACAAGTTTGAGGCACTCAAAATGAGGCTGCGGCACAGTGTGGGAGGCTGAGTTCCTGTGCTGACTGTGGGTTGGATCTCTGAGCGGTTTAGGGCCTTCTTGGTGAGCTGGGCGTTTTGCTGGGAGCAGCCACAGCCCCCAGACAGTCCACTTTTGTTTCTCAAAGTCGCTACACACCCCTTAGCTTGCTACCTCTGGGCTCCTCCCCTCCCTGTCCTTCTCCCCTGCTTCCTTTCTTTCATCAGGAAGCTGCTTTCCATCTTCTACCCCTCTAAGGATCGCTCTCCCCTGGTGCTCTGGGTCTCTGTTCCCTAGTCTCTCCTCTCTTCCACCACTTCTCCCCAGTCAGTCTCTGCCTCTCTCTTCATTCATTCTCTCTCTCTCTTTCTGATTCCTCTGCCTGCCCGGGTGGCCCCAAGGCCAAGGCGTGGGTGGCTCTGCGGGTTTCCTGGCTGGTGGCTTGGGGCCAGAGAAGGGGAGAGACGGGAGTGAGAAGGTGGCATAATTTTATGGAACAAAAGAAAAGACAATATCCTAGCTTCAGGGTCCCCAACAAACTGAGCCCCCTCCCCTAGGAACCTCAGCCTGGGGAGTCACCAAGCAGATCCCTTAGCAGCTTTCCCTCCTTTCTCTTTCTGGTTGCTTATCCCTAAAAGGGAAAAGAGCCACTTACCCCATTTCTCTGCTCTCACCTCCCTTCCCTGGCTTTGGGAAGAGCCGCTGAGCTCTTCTCCTGCCACTCAGGGAGTGCAATTGTTCTTAACGAGACTCTTCTGCATAGAACATGAATCACAATTTTAATTAAAAACCGTTTATAGACAATTCATTTAATTTTAGTGTCTGTCTTGTTTCCCCTCCTCCCCCAGGGGCCTCCAGCAAGCTGCGTGTATCCCTGGAGGCCTCTGGGGAGGCCTCTAGCCTCCAACTAGTGACTCACAGGCCAGGGAGGAGGCAGGTGGCCTCTGTGACAACAGCTGGCCCTGCCTGCAAGAAGGTGGAAGGGGCTCCTGGAGGTCAAGGAGAACAGCTGGAGGTGGGGGGGCTGAAAGGCATCTCAGGCACAGGCCAGCACGAAGCCCCATCCAAGTCCACTCAGAGCAGAAAAGAGAAAGAAAGAAAACCTCTCACCAAACTCCTGTGACTTTGGTGGACAGGTGTGGAGAAGTTGTAGAAAGTCACATGGGGAGTGGAACTGGGACGCATGCTCACATCCATACTAGCAGTTGGCCTACCACAGAGCACAATGTCTGCACAATAAAATGCATTTAGCAGCCCTTCATAGTTTACAAATAGCCCTTCACATATACCATCTCTCTGACTCCTTACATTCGGAGGCCCAGCCTCATTTAAAGAGCCACGTCAGGCTTGGAGCGGCCAAGTGATTTGCTGAAGACGACATAGCTGGTCAGAGCCACAAGACTGAGAGCTAGCCACAGGGCCAGGGCCCGCTTTTTCCTGTTTTTTTTTTCCTCCTTTCCTTTGCTCCCTCCCTCTCCTGGCTCTTTCCTTCCCTCCTTCCCTTCGTTCTTCTCTTCCCTTCTTTCCTTCCTTCATTCCTTCCTTTTGTGCCCAAAGCGTCTGGCTCATGGGACCAGAATTCTCTAGCCCATTTACACCCACATCTGCAGACTCCTATTTCGAGCCCTCTCTTTACTACACTGGCTGCTAAGGATTTACTTGGTGCCTTCATCAAGGTTTCAATTTTTTCCTTCTTCCTGTTTTCTTTCTTGCCAGTATCCCACTCCTTCCCTCTACTTCTCTCTAGAGTGACATCTTTAAACCCATCTCTACCTTTACCATCTCAACCTCATACTTCTGTAAAATGATTTCTTTAAATTGAGATCTAATATTCATATGGTAAACATCTATATGGTAAAGTACCCAAAGCTTAAGGGTACAGTTGATGAATCTTTACACACACACACACACACACACACACACACACACTTCTTTTTTTTTTTTTTTAAAGATTTTATTTATTTACTTGACAGAGATAGAGACAGCCAGCGAGAGAGGAAGAAGCAGGCTCACAGCAGAAGAGCCCGATGTGGGGCTCGATCCCACAACGCCGGGATCACACCCTGAGCCGAAGGCAGACGCCTAACCGCTGTGCCACCCAGGCACCCCCACACACACTTCTTGAACTGTTTTAGTGATATTCTTTCAACCTCTCCTTTTTTTTTTTTTTTTTTTAAAGATTTTATTTATTTATTCGACAGAGATAGAGACAGCCAGCGAGAGAGGGAACACAAGCAGGGGGAGTGGGAGAGGAAGAAGCAGGCTCATAGCAGAGGAGCCTGATGTGGGGCTCGATCCCATAACGCCGGGATCACGCCCTGAGCCGAAGGCAGACGCTTAACCGCTGTGCCACCCAGGCGCCCCCAACCTCTCCTTTTAAGTCATATGATGATACAATGTCTTTCTCCTGTTCGAAAAGAAATGGTGTCAAATCATTGTGCTGTTATTGCACAGAAAACCTTTCCAGGAAGTCTTTCTAAGGCTTCTTGAAAGAATTAGAAATCATATATTTCTTCCAATCCCCTGCAGTTCTGAGTTTAAGTGACTTAAGTCAACATCTGATAAGAACTTAAAATGTGCTAAGTCAGGGTTTCTCAAGAAGCAAGGGAAGAAGACCACCTGCCTCTGAATCACCTGGAGACTGGTTAAAGTGCAGATTCCTAAACCTTGCCCCCCCCCCCCATACGAATCAGAAACTCTGGGGGTGGGGCTCAGGAATGTGCATTATTCATAAGTTTCCCAAGTGATTCCTATCCATGCTAACATTTGAGAACTATACGAAATGGCAAACTCTCAAAACACTGCAACCTCTAGCATCTGGCCCAGGGCCTGGCGTTTCGTGGGAATACAATGAATGTTTGTTAAACAGATTAATCCACATTTTCTGACACAGTTTAGAGTTTCTTGGATCACCTCATACCACTGTAATTTAACACCATTTCTACATCAGGAAATCTTTACATTTCGGAGTCTTTTCACTGGAGTAGGTTTCATTTTGATGAAGCAGGGGAGGAAAGAGGGATAGATTTTGGTGGTTTCTCAGATCTCAGGGATGGTGTTTTTTAAAAACCCAATTGGGACCGCCTCGCTGGACATGCTGCTCCCCTTCCGAACTGAGAGTTTGGGGAGGGGAGGAGGAGAGCCCTCCAGGTTTGCTGATAGCCCTCTACCTTTCGGGGTTGGAACTGAGGATTCTGTTGGAGAGAGAGTAGAGCAATGGAAAGGAGCAAGGTCAGGAGGGTCAGAGAAACTGGCATGAAATGGACATGGAAGCTGAAAATTACTTCTGTATTCTCTGATTTATGCTTGAAACTCATTTTCTATTGAGAAACACATTTGCTTATCTTCTTACCCTGAAAACAGAAAATAAATGTGTGCTTCATGTGGTAATGTTGTATCCATTCTTAAAAATAACAGCAACACAGAAACACACACACACACACACACACACCCATTCCTTCGTATCTCATAATGCCCATGAGCAGCACTAAGAAAAAGAAAAATTCTTCTTAGTGGTTACTAGTTATGGGCTCTAGAATCAGAGTGACTTTGGTCTGAATCCTAGAGCCACTAGGTAGTAGCAAGGTAATCTCAGACAAACTACTGAGCCAGCTTCTCTAAGCCTGTTTCCATAATAATGGCAGCTACTTATAGACTTTTCATAAGTAGTTAATTAGATAAGGCATGTGAAGCATCCGGTACAACGTAGTATAAACATTCAAATATTAGCTCTTTATTATAAGGCTGTGTCACTGTGGTAGGTGACGATCTGAGACTCTGGGCCTCAGTTTCCCCATCTGTAGAGTGTGGGGGGGATTGGCCTAAGTTCCTTTCATGAGGAAGGACTTGAATTGTGGTTGAGCCAGTCATAACAGAATTTACTCTCCCTGCCTTTGGACTGAATCCCACAGTCATCAATAAGCATGCCATTTTTACCATAAATGATAAACTATTATTTTAATGATGTGGCAGACTGCCCTTAGCTTTTGGTTTCCTCTGGGAATTACCTTAGCTGAGAGACAATCACCTTGCCCAGGGGCACGCCCCATTTTCCAATGACTAAGAGACATGCGGATAAGCCTGGTGCTCACCCCACGGCTTTGGGTAGATTTGAAGGACCACTCCATCTTCCAAATTCCCTGAATTGTTGGCTGCAGTTCTGCCAAGACTCCAATGCAGCTGGACTTCTTCTGCCCAGTACTGCTTCTTACTTTTCCCTTTCACACTTGTTGAACTTGGAGCACTGGCTAATATACGTTTTACATGCTAACCTCTCTGCTTCTTAGGGAACCCAGCTTGCATCAAATGTTATAGGAAAGAGCTTGGAAAGTGATAGAAATGGAGAGGAAGCACTGAGGACCTAGAGCATAGAATGACTGAGGGCAAATCATGGGAGAAGAGGCAAGAATGCAGGCAGGACCTGGTATACCATATTCATGACATTTACACCTTACCATCAAGGTGATGGGGAGTCACTGAAAGATACTCCCAAGACGATCATGAAATCATTGCAGATCTGTATTTTGAAAGATCTTTTTGGCAGTAGGGGAGAAGCCCGCGGGAGGTGGTGTGGAAACAGGAGCACAAGGATGCTGGGGCAGAGAACAGTTGGTGAGTTCACTCCAACAGGGACAAGAAAGGGTGAAGGTGGTGGTGGGGGTGGTGTCATCCATTGGTGCAGAAGCAGCAGAACTGGAGGACAGGAGATGGGTTCAAGGCATTTTATGAGATAAAAATCAATAGATCTTAGTACCAAGGGGAGGTGACTGGTGGTGGCACTGATTTCAAAACTGGGTCCAAGCGGAACTTTGCAACCATTTCCTTTGTGCCAGAGAGAGAATCAGATGCAGAGCCTGAACCTAAAAAGCGGTGGCGGGCAAGCTGGCACCAAGGCTGGGGAGGGAGAGAAAAGTTCCCGCACAGGCCTTCGACCAGAAGGTAAGAAGGCCTAAGCGTGGGAAAAATCCCTGAGCATGCGCCCTCCGGGTGAGCCTGGAGTGAGCGCACGCGCACTGGGCTTTCCTTCTCAGTGGGCGGAGTCTGGCGGTGAGTGCCGGAAGGAAGTTCTGGAGTAACGCGGGTTTGCATCCCCAGTGCTGGTGCCGCACGCCTCAGAAGGCGAGGCTCACCGCACCCGGTGCTCCCTGGGGCTGGTGGTGATGCCAGCCGCGACCACCACCAGGAAGGTGGATAGCCGGGCCGCGTATGATGCTTTCGCGGCCTCCAGCTAAGCTGCGCCTGGCCATGGCGCCCTCTTGCCCAGAACGAGCAGAAGTTAGGGCTTTAAATGCCTTCCTTGCGGGTTGAGCTCCGAAGATGTCAGCGGTGACCCGGTCTGTGGAGCAGCGGAACCCATCTCAGGAGGTGAGGCCACGACCCCTGAAAGCCCCTTGCTCTACGTGCTTCTGCTCTGGGTTCTCATCCCACCTGCTCGGCTTGAGAAAAAGGAGAGGGAGGTAGGCTAGAGGTTGCCTCTCTCCATCCTCCAGGCCAGCTCTCTGGGCTCTGGAAAGCAAGCCAGGCTGGGTCAGGTCTTGGAACGAGAGAAACAGGGATGAAGGATATGCTAAGGATGCCCAAATAGCGAGTGTCCACGTTTTGTTTTGTTTTCCTTTCTTGTTAGATAAGATTGCTATCTGTTAGATAGGCAGCCCATAAGGAAGTTCATCCTCATGCCCATTTTACTGAGGGTCAGGTTTAGTCTATTCCAGGGAAGAGCTAAAGGTAAGTTTCATTTTCTGTCCCAGATGTCAGTTGATGCTATGGAGAGCAAACACAGAGGCCGAGAGGGCATTGTTGGTTGGGACTGACAGATGGACTGTAGGGAAGGACTCTAGGTTCTGAGATGATCAGGAAGATATTTCAGGTCTTAGCAAAGGCAGCCCAGGGAGGAGTGGAAGGAAAGAGGGAAAGAAAATCAAATGAAGTGAAAGGTGGGGTTATATGTGGAGCAGAGGTGAAAGATAAGGCTGGAAAAGTAGCCTTATCAAGAAAGCTCTTGGGGTGCCTGGGTGGCTTAGTCGTTTGAGGGTCACACTCTTGGTTTGGACTCAGTTCATGATCTCCTGGGTCAGAATAGAGTCTCCCTCTGGCTCTGCCCTCAGCAGGCAGTCTGCTTAAAGATTCTCTCCCTCTGTGCCTCCCTCCCTCGAGTTCACGTGCCCCCGCTCTCTCCCTAAAATAAAATAAAATAAAAAATACATTAAAAAAAGTCTTAAATACCAAGCTAAAGATCTGTATTCTGTAGGTGAAGGGGAGGTGTCTGGTAGGGCACGGATGGGAGGAAAGATGAGTTACTGGATCAGACAGGTGCAGAAGGGGGAGAAATGTTAATGAACCTTGAGGTTAGGTGTTGAGGTCTGAAATTAGGTTGTAGGTGAAGAGAATGGAAAGTAGGTACAAATAATGTCTTTGTCATCTTATCAGTGATGGAGGGTGGGGTGGCTTAACACATTGATACCAACACTCCTTTCTAAACATGAACATTATTTCATTTTAATATTCTTTTCCTGAGCTTCCTTTGAACATCTTTGTTCAGAGACAATTAAGTTCTCTGTTAAGAGATACAAGGGAGGGTGGCAAATATGTTCAACTCTCTCGCTAAATTGGATTGATTCATGGTGACCGCCTAGGGTACTAAGTTGTAGAGGATTCTGAGGCCTCACCCAAGCTCTGTGGAGAAGTGTGCTTGTCACTAGCGATATCTGCCATAGCCGTAAGAGAGGTTTTTGCAGTCTTGAGGGAAATATAAGTGACTTTGTGGTCAGGTTGCTCCTCTAGGTTCTGAGTAAGGAGCTGGGTCCCGTTTTGGCTCACAGGGTTTGCTTAGGCTGGAAAGGTTGTGGCAGATAGGAAGCTGTTTCCAAGCAACTTGGGGCAAGTTTCCTGCAGCGTGTATCCCTGTCATTATGTAGATCCCCACGATAGGCCATAGGAAGAAAACTTGGGCTTTGAATTTCATCTCTGCCTTTTATTAGCCATGAGGATGTAGACAAACTACCCCTTTCAATCTGAATACTCTTTCATAAAACATTATTATGGTAATATGTAAAATATTGTTTTATCAAACAAGTTGTAAAGTGCTTACCAGTGCCCAACTATGAATGTAGCAACTGTTAGCCCCTTACTTTCCATTTGAACCAAACCTTGTCTTTAAGGCCCTAAGCATCAATTTCTTTTTTTTTTTAATGTTTTTTTTATTATATTATGTTAGTCACCATACCATACATCCCCGGTTTCCGATGTAAAGTTCGATGATTCATTAGTTGCGTATAACACCCAGTGCCCCATGCAATACGTGCCCTCCTTACTACCCATCACCAGTCTATCCCATTCCCCCACCCTCCTCCCCTCTGAGGCCCTCAGTTTGTTTCTCATAGTCCATAGTCTCTCATGCTTCATTCCCCCTTCTGATTACCCCCCCTTTCTTTATCCTTTTCTTCCCCTACCGATCTTCCTAGTTCTTATGTTCCATAGATGAGAGAAATCATATGATAATTGTCTTTCTCTGCTTGACTTATTTCACTTAGCGTTATCTCCTCCAGTGCCATCCATGTTGCAGCAAATGTTGAGAACTCGTTCTTTCTGATAGCTGAGTAATATTCCATTGTATATATGGACCACATCTTCTTAATCCAGTCATCTGTTGAAGGGCATCTCGGTTCCTTCCATGATTTAGCTATTGTGGACAATGCTGCTATGAACATTGGGGTGCATATGGCCCTTCTCTTCACTACGTCTGTATCTTTGGGGTAAATACCTAGTAGTGCAATGGCTGGGTCATAGGGTAGCTCAATTTTTAACTTTTTAAGGGACCTCCACACTGTTTTCCAGAGTGGCTGTACCAACTTGCCTTCCCACCAATAATGTAGGAGGGATCCCCTTTCTCCACATCCTCTCCAACAATTGTTGTTTCTTGCCTTGTCTATTTTTGCCATTCTAAATGGCGTAAGGTGGTATCTCAGTGTGGTTTTGATTTGAATTTCCCTGATGGCTAATGATTTTGAACATTTTTTTATGTGTCTGTTAGCCATTTGTATGTCTTCCTTGGAAAAGTGTCTGTTCATATCTTCTGCCCATTTTTTGATTTGTTTATTTGTTTCTCATGTATTGAGTTTGAGAAGTTCTTTGTAGATCTTGGATACCAGTCTTTTATCTGTAGTGTCATTTGCAAATATATTCTCCCATTCCGTGGGCTGCCTCTTAGTTTTTTTGACTGTTTCCTTGGCTGTGCAGAAGATTTTTATCTTGATGAAGTCCCACCAGTTCATTTTATCTTTTGTTTCTCTTGCCTTTGGAGATGTGTCATGAAAAAGGTTGCTTTGGCCGATGTCATAGAGGTTGCTGCCTATGTTCTCCTCTAGGATTTTGATGGATTCCTGTCTCACATCGAGGTCTTTCATCCATTTGGAGTTTATTTTTGTGTATGGTGTGAGAGAGTGGTCAAGTTTCATTCTTTTGCATGTAGCTGTCCAATTTTCCCAGCACCATTTATTGAAGAGACTGTCTTTTTTCCACCGGATGTTTTTTCCTGCTTTATCAAAGATTAGTTGCCCAAAGATCCGAGGGTCCATTTCTGGGTTCTCTATTCTGTTCCATTGGTCTGTGTGTCTCTTTTTGTGCCAGTACCATGCTGTCTTTGTGATCACAGCTTTGTAGTACAGCTCAAAATCCAGCATTGTGATGCCCCCAGCTTTGTTTTTCCTTTTCAACAGTTCCTTGGAGATTCAGGGCCTTTTCTGGTTCCATACAAATTTAAGGACTATTTGTTCCAGTTCTTTGAAAAATGTCATCAGTATTTTGATTGGGATAGCATTGAAAGTGTAGATTGCTCTGGGTAGCACGGACATTTTAACTATGTTAATTCTTCTGATCCATGAGCATGGAATATTTTTCCATCTTTTTGTGTCTTCCTCAATGTCTTTCAAGAGTGATTTATGGTTTCTAGAATATAGGTCCTTTACGTCTCTGGTTAAGTTAATTCCAAGGTAACGTATGGTTTTTGGTGCTATTGTAAATGGGATGGATTCCCTAATTTCTCTTTCTTCAGTCTCATTGTTCGTGTATAGAAACGCAACTGATTTCTGAGCATTGATTTTGTATCCCGCCACATTACTGAATTGCTCTATAACTTCTAATAGTTTGGGAGTGGATTCTTTTGGGTTTTCCATATAGAGTATCATGCCATCTGTGAAGAGAGACATTTTTTTTTTAAAGATTTATTTATTTATTTATTTGACAGAGATAGAGACAGCCAGCGAGAGAGGGAACACAAGCAGGGGGAGTGGGAGAGGAAGAAGCAGGCTCATAGCGGAGCAGCCTGATGTGGGGCTCGATCCCAGAATGCCGGGATCACGCCCTGAGCCGAAGGCAGGCGCTTAACCGCTGTGCCACCCAGGCGCCCTGAAGAGAGACATTTTGACTTCTTCTTTGCCGATTTGGATACCTTTTATCCCTTTTCGTTGTCTGATTGCTATTGCAAGGACTTCTAGTACTATGTTGAATAATAGTGGCGAGAGTGGGCATCCTTGTCGTGTTCCTGATCTTAAGGGAAAGGCTTCCAGCTTTTCCCCATTGAGAATAATATTTGCTGTAGGCTTTTCATAGATGGCTTTTATGAGATCACGAAATGTACCCTCTAATCCTACACTCTGAAGGGTTTTAATCAGGAAAGGATGCTGTATTTTGTCAAATGCTTTTTCTGCATCAATTGAGAGGATCATATGGTTCCTGAGTCTTTTCTTGTTGATATGATGTATCATGCTGATCGATTCGTGAATGTTGAACCACACTTGCATCCCAGGTATGAATCCCACTTGGTCATCATGGATAATCCTTTTAATGTACTGTTGGATTCTATTAGCAAGTATCTTGTTGAGGATTTTGGCGTCCATATTCATTAGGGAAATCGGTCTGTAATTCTCCTGTTTGATGGGGTCTTTGCCTGGTTTGGGGATCAAGGTAATATTGGCCTCATAGAATGAGTTTGGTAGCTTTCCTTCTGTTTCTATTTTTTGAAATAGCTTTAGGAGAATAGGTATTATTTCTTCTTTGAATGTTTGGTAGAATTCCCCAGGAAAACCGTCCGGGCCTGGAGTTTGTTATTTGGAAGGTTGTTTATCACTGATTCAATCTCTTCATAATTAATTGGCCTGTTTAAAAAATCAATTTCTTCCTGTTTCAGTTTTGGTAGTTTATAGGTTTCTAGGAAGGCCTCCATCTCTTCCAGATTGCTTAATTTATTGGCATATAGCTGTTGATAAAAGTTTCTAATAATCCTTCCAATTTCATTGGCGTTGGTCGTGACCTCTCCTTTTTCATTCATAATTTTATTAATTTGGGTCCTTTCTCTATTCTTTTGGATAAGTCTTGCCAGCGGTTTGTCAATTTTATTGATTCTCTCAAAGAACTAGCTTCTAGTCTTGTTGATCTGTTCTACTGTACTTCTGGTTTCTAATTCATTGATTTCTGCTCTAATCTTGGTCAACTGCTTCCTCGTGAGTGGATTAGGCCTGTCCCTCTGTTGCTGTTCCAGCTTCTTGAGGTGAGAATATAAAAACTGCATTTTAGATTTTTCTATTCTTTTGAGTGAGGCTTGGATGGCTAAGTATTTCCCCCTTAGGACTGCCTTTGCAGTATCCCATAGGTTTTGGACCGTTGTGTTTTCATTCTCGTTGGTCTCCATAAATTGTTTAAATTGATTTTTGATTTCCTGGTTTATCAAGTCATTCCTGAGCAGGATGGTTCTTAGTCTCCAAGTGTTTGAGTTTCTTCCAAATTTTTCCTTGTGGTTGAGTTCCAATTTCAGAGCGTTGTGGTCTGAGAATATGCAGGAGATAATTTCAGTCTTTTGGTATCGGTTGAGACCTGTTTTGTGTCCCAGAACATGGTCTATTCTTGAGAATGTTCCATGGGCATTAGAATAGAATGAGTATTCTTTGGTTCTGGGGTATAGTGTTATATATATATCTATGAGGTCCAACTCGTCGAGTATGGCATTCAAAGCTCTTGTTTCTATGTTGGTTTTCTGCTCCGGTGCTCTATTGCTGATAGTGGAGTGTTGAGGTCCCCTACTCTTAACATATTTTTATCTATATGTCTCTTTATTCTGGTTAAGAGTTGGCTTGTGTATCTTGCTGCTCCACTGGTGGGGGCATATATATTTATAATTGTCATATCCACTTGTTGGATACATCCTTTAAGAATAATATAGTGCCCTTCTGTGTCTCTAACTGTAGTCTTTAGTTTAAAATCCAATCTGTCTGATATGAGAATTGCTACCCCAGCTTTCTTTTGAGGTCCACTGGTCTGAAAGATGGTATTCCATCCCTTTACTTTCAGTCTGAATGTATCTTTAGGTTCAAAATGAGTCTCTTATAGACAGCAAATGGATGGGTCATGTCTTTTTATCCAATCTGCAACCCTGTGGCTTATGGGAGCATTTAGGCCATTTACATTGAGACTGATTATTGAGAGATATGATTTTAATGATGCCATGTTGCCAGTAAAGTCTTTGTTTCTATAGATTGTGACTTTCTGTTCTGTATCACTCTTGGGGCCTTTTTACTTTTATAGAACCCCCCTTAATATCTCCTGTAGGGCTGGTTTCATGGTTACGAAATTGGTCAATGACTGGCGATTCTGGAAGGTCTTTATTTCTCCATCCATTCTGAATGACAGCCTTGCTGGATAAAGGATCCTTGGCTGCATGTTTTTCTCTGAAAGAGCTTTAAAAATGCCTCCCCCCCCCAACCCTTTCTCTCATTCCAGGTCTGTGTAGACAGGTCTGACGTAATTCTGATACCTTTGCCTTGGTACGTGAGAAATTTCTTTGCTCTGGCCACTTTTAATACTGTATCCTTGGATCTAATATTTGCGAATTGCACTGTGACATGACGTGGCGTAGGCTTGTTGTGGTTGAGCTTGGGAGGGGTCCTCTCTGCCTCTTGGACATGAATGTTTGTTTCCCTTGCTAGATTAGGGAAGTTTTCAGCTACAATTTGTTCAAATATCTCTTCTAGACCTCTGTTTGTCTCCACCCCCTCGGGTATGCCGATGATTCTGGTATTAGAACGTTTCATTGAGTCAGTAATCTCCCGTAACCTACATTCCTGTGTGTGGATTTTTTTGAGTCCAGATTCTATTTTAGTTTTCTCTTCTACTAACCCATCCTCTAATTTGCAGATTCGTTCTTCTGCCTCATTCACCCTGGCCGTCAAAACCTCTAGTTTTGACTGCATTTGGCTCATAGAATTTTTAATTTCTGCCAAATTCGCTCTCATTTCCGCCCTTAGAGATTCTATATTCTCATTAACATTTTCGTTATTACTTTTTTCAAGTCTACACAATATCTTGACCATTGTTACTCTGAATTCCATTTCTGATAATTTGGTTATATCCATATCCATTAGTTCTGTGGCAGAGGCCACAGACTCATTGTCTTTTCTTTGCTGGGGGGGGGGGAACTTCTCCTTCTCGTCATTCTGATGAGGAGAGGTTGCGTGGTTGTCCAGAGCCCAAATTATTGACCGGGACCCAGGCCGTGCTCACTTGTTTTATAGGGATCTTAGGGATGTGGGCTTCTTGATTTTTCAGCCTGCCTTCTGGGGGAGGGGCCTGCCACGTGGATACTCAGGCAGCCCTGTTTGGGTAGAGTCTCCGTGTCCCCTGCGAGGGGGGATGGGGATGGGCACACTGTGAGCCGGTGTTTCCAGGCTTTTGTTCTCTGGTGGCTTTCCCTGGCGGTTTGCTGTGCCTCTTCTGAGAGTCAGAGCAGCAGTGGCTGAATTTCAGCCTCTGTCTCAGAACAGAGGGATCGTGGACCGTTCTCCACTGATGTTCTGGCCACTTTAACTCTGTTTCTGTTGGTGCTGCTCAATCCTGCAGCATCCCGGGATGTGCGCCCCATACCCGGCGTCCCAGCCCTCACTTCCAGGGCCGGCGCGTCTCTGTCCTTTGTGTTTCTAACACCGCCAGCCGCCCCCACGCACTCCCGGAGCTCCCGGTCTCAGTCTGGTTCCAGTGAGCGCACCGGAGCTCCGTTTCAGTCTGGTGGCGCGCGTTCCCCGGCTCACAGTCTCAGTCTGTTCTCTGGCGGGTGCCGTCTGTCCTCGAGCCCGCCAGCTCCCCCGTGCAAGTGGCTGCCGCTTTCCGGCGCCCGAACGCGGCGGCTCCCTCCCCCTTCCGTTTATCTTCCGATATCCGTGCGCAGTTTCACGGCTCCCCGCTTCGTACCTCAATACTCAGCGCTGGAGATGTTCATTTGTAGAGATCCAGACCTATCTTCCTGCGTCTCAGGCTGATTCCGTGGGTGTTCAGGCTGGTCTGGTACCTATCCAGCTTGACTCAGGGGACCGGCTGAAAAAGGGGTCCCCTACTCCTCCGCCATCTTAACTCCCCTAAGCATCAATTTCTGACTAGGTTTTCACCTGGGCAAAATTATATTACAGTGCATTTTGTGAAGACTCATTGAGACATTGGATGTGGAGTGTATGACATAGAATAAGAAAAGAGAGTCCTCATTACAAGTTGGTGTAATGAAGGAGACACACTTTTAACAGTTTGGTATCTCCAGAGCATTTTTTTGTGTGTGTAATTAAACAAACATATACACTCAGTCATATATTTTAATATCTCTGCTTTTCCTTGACATAAATAGGTTCACATTATACATATTATTTTATAACTTCTTTTTCATTTAACAATATATCTTGGAGATTCTGTTATGTCACTGCACATAGGTCTACCTATTTTGTCAAACTCTGTATATTTCATAGTATCGATGTATCACAATTTGGTTAGCCATTCACTTATTGATGGAAATATGTATTCTTTCTTTTTTTTTTTTGCCTTTACAAATATATTTCTGAGAACATTCTTTGCCTTCTGTACCTCTATCGATATTCCTTAAAGTGGAATTACTGAGTCAAACAATATGCATATTTAAATTTTAACAGGTACTGACTAAGATTGAATAAATTTACATTTATACTCACAGTATTTGAAAGTTAGGTTGGATAATTTAATGTTTGCTACTGGATATAATTCACCTGAGGCTCTTCTATATGCTAACTTCTCAAATAACCGGTGTTGAAATGCATATGACATAAATTCCCTGAAGTTCCTGCAAAAACAGTTTGTTCATTCTCTGTCCTGGATTGATTATTAATCTTGTAGATAATTTAGGACCTCTTTTAAGATTTAGTGGATATAGTTTTGAAGTGATAAAACGTTAAAATTTCAAGTTTTATTTCATAAAAGAGCAGTCCTCTGCCCTCATCCTCAAGCAGTGACCATCCTAAATTCTTTGAATATTTTCCTTACTTCTTAATTCCTCTCATTCACCCGTAGTTCCTCTCCTCCAATATTCATGGTTTAGTTTTAACATTTTGGGGGAGGATTTACATTATTGTGGCAATATAAATCCTATTTATCCTATTCACAGTTGAGCTTTGTACCGTGTGTTATGAATCCATTTGTTTTCTTGTACAACTTTTGTTTGCGCCGGAGTTAATAGTTTTCTTATTTTTTGTCTAATCGGTTCTCCATGTGGTAATCACTAATTCATTTCAAACTCTGCCATGAGTGTGAATCTTTCAGTTAGTTCCTATGCATCATGTATTCTCTCCATTTCTTCTTTTTGGAGACATCTGTCTGGTATTGCCATCCTGCTCTAAGGGAGTCTGCTGGCTGTCTAGGCCTGTGGCACAGCTGTTTTTCTGGTATCTTTCTTCACTATTATTCTTGGGGTTATTATCCTTAACTGAATTGGAAGCGCTGTTTCCTGGATTCTGTGTCTTTCTCTTTGATGATTTACTCCCTTGTTTTGGCGGAACATTTCCTTCAGTGGCTCCTTGAGGCATGGTGCATGGAGGTTTGTTCGTTTGTTCATTTGGTTTTGAGAGTTTAGATGTCTGAAAGTGCCTCTATTGTACTGTTAACACTTACGTGATTATTTACCTGAATATTTTATTTTAATTTTATTATTATTATTTTTTAAAATACTTTATTTATTTATTAGAGGGAGAGAGACAGCCAGCGAGAGAGGGAACACAGGCAGGGAGAGTGGGAGAGGAAGAAGCAGGCTCCTAGCGGAGCAAGGAGCCCAATGTGGGGCTCGATCCCAGGACCCTGGGATCACGCCCTGAGCCCAAGGCAGACGTTTAATGACTGAGCCACCCAGGCGCCCCTGCATATTGATCTTGTAACTTGTAACCCTGATGAACTATTTATTAGTTATGGTAGCTTTTTGTGGGTTGGAAAGTCATTTCCTAGTTTTTCAAGATGAGTTGTGGCACCTCATGAAAAACAGCGAATTGGGATTTATTGAAGAATGAAATGAGCCTCCTTTCCCTCTCTGTAGTGTGGAGACACTATTTTCAAATAGAGCAATAACTACTAAATTTTAATATGAAATGCTCCATTCTTCTAGTAATTTAGTTAAAGCTATTGACGTAGCTTCTCTAGGACCATGGAAACGTGGGCTAGAGACAGGGAGCCCATAGCTCTGTGGTTACAGTATTGGGATTATGGTCCAAGATCCAGTCTCCCCTTGGATCAGTCAGCCAGCCGTTTCTCAGAAGGGACAGATGTTGGATGATTAAAGGAAATTCTTCCGGTAGGATGAGAAAAAGCAGCATAGAACTCAGTGAAAATGGGACAATAGGTTTCACAATATACCTTCCAAGTGTCTTAGGAAAGGATATTCACTTCTTGTTACCATTCTTTCTATTCTAGACCAGGCCATCATCAACTCCTCGATATAAGAATCTCCTAATTTATCTCTAGTTGTTTCCCCTACAACCTCTGCTCCATATCACAGCCACAGTGGTATTCCTCAAATGCACATCTTTGTTGTTACTGTTAAGATTTTATTTTTTTATTTTTTTAAACATTTTATTTATTCATTAGAGAGAGAGAGAGAGAGAGAGAGCGTGAGTGGAGGGGAGGGGCAGAGGGAGAGGGAAAAGCAGACTCCCCGCTGAGCGGGGAGCCCTCCACAGGGCTTGATATAGAACCCTGAGATCATGACCTGAGCCAAAGGCAGATGCTTAACGCACTGAACCACCCAGGTGCCCCAAGATTTTGTTTTTAAGTAATCTCTACACCCAGTGTGGTCTTGAACTTACAACTCTGAGATCAAAAGTCCCATGTTCTACCAACTGAACTATCTAGACACCCCTCAAATGCAGATCTAATCTTAGTTACTCTTCTGCTTGAAACTCTCCAGTGGTTTCTCACTGACTCTAGGGTCAAATTCAATTTCCTTAGCATTGTTTACACGGCCATTCATGACCAGACCTAGCCTTTTCTCACTGCTTCTGTCCCTTTTACATTATGGTTCAGTCTTACTATACTTCAAAATATTTTCAGATTATGTACAAACTGCTCCCTGTGTCTACAGCATGTTCCAGTATTAACTCATTCCCCCCACCCTATTCATCTAACAATTTATATAAATAAACGAGGAGAAAGCGAAAATTCAATGAGGAATACACAGTGCAGCCCATTTTAAAGATGTGGAAGTTGAGGCATGGAGAATCTGTGTGTCAGTGAAAGGACTGTAAGTTAAATGTCACATTCTGAGTCCTGGAGTACCACTCCGAATGTCGTGTTTAATTCTTGAGTTTTGTTTCATTGTCAAACATGCTCTATCCACAAGCTTCCTCCCTGCGTTGGAGTCCTTTCCTTTCATTGCCTGAGGCCCATTAACCACCAGGTTGGAGTTAGGACCATAACTGGGGCATCTGAAGCTTAGCGGTTCTTTTAAGTCCGTACTCTGGCGGTGGGTACATTTGGAACGGCACTGAGACATGAAGAATTGAGTAGAGAGAATTTGGAACATAGGAAGGTTCTGCGTGGCCCCACATTCAGAACTCATTTATATCTACTGGAGGTAACAGGGTGCTAATCACTCACTACTCTTCCTTTCTTGTTTGAATCAACTGAAAACAAGATACCAAATAGGGTTTCAAATTTAAGTGGCAGCAAGCTGTTCTCAAGATTGTCCTCTCTTTCCCACTTGGAGTTGAAATCGTCCATCCAGGCACAGTCTGAGAAGGGGAGAAAAAGGTGGGGAGGGATAGGGTTTTTTTTGTTTGTTTGTTTGTTTTTTAGAGTGAGCGAGCACACATGCAAGCAGTGGGGGCACGGGGAGAGGGAGAGGGAGAGGGAGAGAGAGAATCCCAAGCAGGCTCCATGCTCAGCGCAGAACTTGATGTAGGGCTCAGTCTCACAACCCTGAGATCATGACCTGAGCTGAAATCGACTCAGACGCTTAACCGACTGAGCCACCCAGGCGCCCCAAGAAGGATCGTTTTTCCACTTTTTAAGCAGTGATCCCAAGAATATTAGTGCTCACCACTCAGATTAACTTCTCACTTTTCCCTTGAGTTGTGAGAATTAGAGGAACAATCACCATTCCCAGCATCCCATTTCCCTAAGTGGGTAGCATTGCCTAGTCGACTGAACTGCCTTTAAGAAAGTGTAATTAAGTGCTTAATTGTTATTGTTCTTAAATTTAACAATATACAAGAAGGTTGAGAGTTTTCATTGTTCTTTTGAATTTAACTGTTTGCATTGCTATTCCCAACTCTGATCTGTAGGAGGCACTTTAGCATTTGTTGATCAGTTGCCTGGAATCACAAAGTTGGTGCCTGAAGACAGGATGTTTGAGTTCCTTTGATTTCATAAGTCATCTCAGGAAAAAAATCTACCTTTAAAAAAACATTTTCTGACATGCTTTATCGCTCTCACTTTTTCTATATACTCCACTAGCCATCTGCCCTCCCCTGAATGATTTGACAGTATGTCACAGACACTGACATTTCTTCCCCCAAACATTTCAGAATGTATCTCCTGAGGACATTCTACAGCTACAATACTGTTAACATATCAAAGAATAATTTTGTAATGTTACCTAATATCCACTACATAGTAAAATTTCCCTCATTGTTCCAGTAATGTCTTATGGTTTTTAAAAATTCAGTGTCAAATCGGGGTTACATGTTACACTTGGTTATTATATCATTTTTATTTCTTTTAATCTGGAGCAGTTGTCTGATTTCATTTTTTCCCTCATGATACTGGCTTTTGGGAATTCTAGGCCTTTTGCTATAGAATGAAATGCATTGTGGATTTGTCTGATTCCTTGCGGTGTCATTTAACTTGTTTCTCTGTCCCCTATATTTCCTGTAACCGGAAATTAGACATATTTGGCTAGAATGCTTTCTAGGGAATGTTTTGTTGTAATTGACTTCTCATGTGGTCTGAGGAGGAGAACGGGTCCATTTTGCAATCATCACACATCCTCATAGGTAACATGTACTATATTAGATAAAATGGGAGAATAAGAAATAAATAATGTTTAACATAGGGCCTGGCACATGATAGAGGCTCTATAAACATTTATTGGCTGCTGAAATACGTACAAAAGATAATCGACATTGTAACAATAAATGGTAAGAGTCAAATGAGTTGCTGAGTGGAGCTGTAATTTAATTTAATTAACAAATACTTTAATTTTATCAAACAGAGCTGCTTCTGTATGTTCTGAGCTAGGTACTGTAGGCACTGCTAGGTACTGGAAATACACTGATGATCTGATCTAGACAACTCCGGTCTCTGCCTTTGAGGAATAAATGCCACAGCATTCAGAAGTTGGAGAATCAATTTAGGGGGGAAGGAAGAACTTGTTTAAGGACCAGCAATGTAAGTTGGAATTAGATTCTGGAAGACTTTGAATGAAGGTCAGTAATTCAAACCATCAGGGAAGGCATTGGTTTTCTAATAGACAGAGTCTGCAAGTGGTAACTATTTGACTTTGGGCAATGTTGAGTTATAATTTATGTGGGCCTTGGTTTTCTCATTTGTAAAATGAGAATAATAATAGCTCCTATAGCTCATATCTGTTTAGCACTTGCCATGTGGCATACACTATTATATATAGAGAGAGGGAGAGCGAGAGAGAACAATCTGTTGATCTTTGATCTTCGTATCTCTATAAGCTACTCCCTATAATTATCTTTATTCTACAGATGAGCACACTGAGGGATGCAGAGGTTAAATGATTTGTCCAAGATTATATAGTTCGTAAATGGTGGAATCAGAGTCGACCTCAAGCAAACTTTAGCGATTATACTCTTAGCTTTTCATACACTAAATTGCCTATAGGGCTGTTGAGAGGATTAGATGAAATAACATATTCACTTAATCAGTGCTTGGCATATAGAAGAGCTCGATAAAGTGAGCTACCATGACTGCTTCACTTCAAGAAATCCTTAGTGAAATGCTTCAAACCATGGTAGATCATTAGAAGTTTGTGAGCTGTGGAACTTGTCACAATTTGTGTCGATTTTTGGAAGATTAATGTGACAGCGCTGAGTAGGATGGGACGCAGAAGGAGAGTCTGGACATAAAGAGATGTTTGGAGACTTGATATAGTCCAGTTGAGCGTGGGGAGAGATCCACCATCACTAGAACAGCTTGACAGAGAAGGGAATTTTAAGATAGCATTGAGAGTCAAGCGACGACATTTATGGAATACCTGAAGTGCACAGATAACTGCTGGTTACTATGGGAGAGAAAGAAAACCAGCAGCCTCTGAACACCCATGACAGGTGCCATTACCTTTTTCTTTCTTCTTTTTTTCCCCTTTAGTTGCCATTTATTGAGCGCCTTCTATGGGCAGGCACTTGTCTGTAATCATTCCCTGTTCTCACAGCGATATTGCAAGGTAGGTGTTATTGGTACCATTTTTCTAGATGAGGCTTAAGAGACTTGCCCATGGTGGTGGGAGGGAGGGAGGGAAAGAGAGGGAGAGGAGAGGAAGGGAAGGAAAAGGAAGGGAAGAGAAGGGAGGGAGGAGAAGGAAGGAAGAGAAGGAGGGAAGGAAGGAAGGAAGGGAGGAAGGAAGAAGAAAGAAAGGGAAAAAGAAGGAAAGCTCTTTTGAGGGTTCAATCCCAGATCTGTCTGACTTTAAGGCCCATGCCAGACTAACAATACTAGTTTGAGCTTTAGGAATTCCATGAATCTTCTGGCACGGTAGGCACAATTTTATGGGCAGGTGGTCGCTTAGAAGATTCTCAAATGAATCTATGACTCCAAAAGAAAAGAACAATTGTCTTAGACTATCAGAATTGGAAGGATCCTCAGAAATTACGGTCCAACTGCCCTCATTTCAAAGTTGGGCAAACTGAGGCACAACAAGGGAAGTGATTTGTTACAGAGTGATTCAAGTTTCAGAGCCAGCCCTAGAACCCACTCACCTTGTCCTTCGGGCCACTGCATCTCTCATTTTGAGACCTTACATCAGGGAAACAGAAGCCTGGAGCAGCTTGGAGGAATTGTAGCACAGTGGACCAGATCTCCTTCTAGATTGCCTTGCAAGCAGTCAGGCACCTCTGCAGGGAGCTGTGTTAACTCTTCAAGGACCAGGTTCTAAATTAGTACTGTTTGGGAAATTGCCACTTTATAGGGTACTGTTAGTCAGGGACTGCTCTAAAGTGAGCTTGGGAGTGAAGAAGAGCAACCCATCTATCCAAGGGCCTGCTTTTTGCCCTGTGTATCATTTTCTCCCCAGGTAGAGGGAACCCGCCTGGGTTCTGGCAAATCAGGCCTCCTTTGAGGAGGCTGTAGTAGCAGGGAGAAAGGCAGGACAAGCTGCTTTCTATACTAGCAGAATGAAACAACTTAAAGAAATGCAATTCGTGTTCATATCCCCTCCATGTTCTATCTTCTGTGAGGCCTTGTGGGGAGCTGCCCCTTCTTCTGAGCCGGAAACCACAGCCCCTTTTCCATTTACTCACTATATTAAAAGAAAAAAAAATTTTTAAAGTAGGCTCCACACCCAGCATGGAGCCCAATGTGGGGCTCAAACTCACAACCCTGAGATCATGACCTGAACTGAAATCAAGAGTCAGATGTTTAACTGACTGAGCCACCCAGGTGCCCCTCCTTACTGTATTTTTAGGGCTCATTTTTTTTTTTTTTAAGATTTTACTTATTTTTTTGACAGAGATAGAGACAGCCAGTGAGAGAGGGAACACAGGCAGGGGGAGTGGGAGAGGAAGAAGCAGGCTCATAGCGGAGGAGCCTGATGTGGGGCTCGATCCCATAACGCCGGGATCACACCCTGAGCCGAAGGCAGACGCTTAACAACTGTGCCACCCAGGCGCCCCTTTAGGGCTCATTTTATTCTACCCATCACCTAGCTTGGTGCCGGGCACTTAGAAAGTTTTGAATCAGTATTCATTGACTAAATAAATGAATGAGATTCTACTTGGGTTCGAATCTGGATTCTACCCCTTACAACCTGCGTTATAACAAGTAAGTTAATCTTTCTGAGCAATAACGTCTATGGTTACCTGGTAAAGTGGAAAACATAGAAATTCTCAGTGATGGTCAAGACCGGTGCTCTTGGACTAGGGCAAGGAGTAGAAGGAGTGTGACCCTTTCCCCAAACTTAGAGGCGGGCTGGCAGTATTGCTCCTGGCTACTTCAGAGACTGCTCAGGGTCCCTGAGATCCAGTCCCGGTTCAAAGCCTCAACTTTGCTTTCGTGAATATTCGGCTCCCTCCTCATTCTTGGCCTGCCTCAGTAACACTGGGGAACTTTGAACATTTTCTCCTCTTTTGACATGATGGCCTTCTGCTTTTCTCTTTCCAGGGCAAAACCAAATTTATGCCAGCATCATTCAAGATGGGTGGTATTTGGAATATTCCTGCTCAAAGGGAGTTAGGAACGGAAGGTTTAGGGTTTCTCAAAGAATAGCCCCTTCCACTTCAGACGGGTTTCTGTTACTTAGCTTTGTCCAGAAAATGATTATTGTTTCTAGATAAAGCCTCTGTAGTCTCAGACCTAATCATGATAAATCTACCGGGAATTAATGCCGTCCGACATTAGACCGATTGCCTAGAAATCATGACACTCATAAGAAATAGTCATCTCTTTATTGGAATGAAAACAAAGCCTTCCAGGGAAGATTAAAAAATATATTATTTTAATTTTTAGAGGAAAAGAATTCTTTAAAGAGAATTGTCAATGATCAAAACTGGTTGATAAATCACATATGTAACTATGTAATTAAACTTCTCCATTTTCTGAGCCCTGCAATTAAGAGTTCTTCGTCTAGTTACCCATAATGATTCATTCTTGCTAAGAATGCTGAAAAGAGGGGAGTCAGGACGAGAAATTTTAACTTGAAATTTTCTCTCATTTGGATCAAGAGGCAGTGGAAGTCCGCCTAGGCTGGGAGGCAGGAAAACTGGGTTCTGGTCTTAGTCTATCTCGCTTTAACTGTGGGGCTTTAGTCACATCGCTAAGCCTTGTCTGAGCCTTTGCTTCCTCGGCTATAAAACAGGAAAATACTACTTACCGCAGAGGATTGTTATGAAGCCTTTACGAAACTATGGGTGTGGCAATGCATTGTCAAATTTCAGGTACTGTAAGGCCTTCATGCATTTTAGTGGGGCGCTTTCCCTTTCTTATCATAGCAGGCCAGGCCCTCTGTCGGTGGTGGGAAGAAAAGGCTTTAATGTACTATATCAGCCTTTGTGTTGTGCGACATTAATGAAGGGCTAGGCTGCTTTGTTGAATGTGGCTGTGATTGACTGGTGGCCCTGCTTCTGATGATCAGGAATTTATTATTAAGAAAATTGCCATGTGGCTGGGGAGCGGGGACTTGGATGGTATCTCCCCAACGCTGAGGGTCACCATGGATGCCTCAGGCGCTGTTGCATTGGCTGTACCGGATTCACGTTTAAAGAGAAACCTCTCTTTGGGACCATGTGGAGGTCGTGGGGGATTGTGACAAGGACACTGAGAATTTTCAGACTCCCATTCTGAATCTCAGTGTGGGGCCATCGGATAAGGTTGGGGTTTGAGTTCAAAGAGAAGATCAGAGCTGGAAAGTACCCTGCAGATGTGGTCCTCAAAGTGTGGGTGATTCGTGGCCTCAGCATCACCAGGGAACTTGTTTGACATGCAAATCCTTGGGTCTCATCCCAGAGCAGCTAAATCAGAACTCCTGGGGCTGAGGTTTAGTGAAGCCGATTTCAGCAAGCCCTCCAGATGTCTCTGATGCTCTGGGCAGTTTGAGGACCACCGCTCTGACTAAGCCCCCGTTGTCAGTGCTTGTGGAAATGCTGAACCTAGCGCCCGGTACATTGTCCATAGCGCATCTATGGGAGCTGTTTCTACGTTGCTGTTCTTATCTGCAGAGCTGGGGCTAGAACAAAAATCAGTCTTCCTGGCTGCTGCTTTCTCTGTGACACCACAATCGGCAGTGGTCCTTATGAATTCAAATTGCACGGCAGTGACTGCCTCGTGGGGGGTGGCAGAACGCAGGAGTGCCGTGGGGATTGCTTTCGAAGTGGGGGAGGGGGTTTTACATGGATCAGATGGGAAGTGGTGGTAGAGACTCAAGGTAGTTCTTAGGGAGCAAATGGACTCTGAGAGCTTCAGCACCCAAGTCTGCAGCTCCCCGTCTGCATCATACTGAGAGAAAATACTATTCCTGAGGGGTATGAGAGATGTTCCAGAAAAGAGAAATTAGTTGTGATGATTGACATTCACTATTCTGAACTTAACTCTCATCAGAGTCCAGCATAAACTCAGGGAGACTCTACTTGTTTTTTTTTTTTTTGAAAGATTTTATTTATTTATGCAAGAGAGTGAGCACAAGCGAGGGGAGGGGCAGAGGGAGAAGCAGACTCCCTGCTATGCAGGAAGCCTGATGCGGAACTCGATCCCAGCACCCTGAGATTATGACCTGAGCCAAAAAAGGCTGACACCTAACCGACGGAGTCACCAGGCATCCCCAAGGGAGACTCCGCTCCTATGATTCAGTTTTCCCATCTATAAAGTGAAAATAATGTGATTTCCCCATTGATTAATTGACAGAGAAAGGGTATTGATAGGATCGGTTTTATAAGGTAAGAGCCTCAGAAGAAAGCCTTTTTTTTTCTTTCTATTTTAGTTGCATTGATTTTGTGACGATAAATGTAATACATGTTAATGCCTTTGGAAAATTTGGCAAAATATACAAAAGGAAGTTTAAAAGTCACCCATAATCCCATCACTCAGGGAAAACTGCTGATGTTTTGGTGTATTTCCTTCTAATCTGAAATTTTAACAAAAACAGTATGAAATCAAAAGATATTTTCTTTTAAGGGATACCTGCGTGTATTGAGTGTCTGCTGTGTGCAAGGCATGTGCTAATTGCTGAAGGTATTTTAAATCAGTAAATCCTTATGGCAGCCCTGTAATGTAAGGTTCTTCACCTTGACCACATATGAGAATCACCTGGAGCTGTGGTTGGGGTGGTCGTTAGAAATCTGACACCCGTGCCACAGATTAATTATACCAAAATCTCTGGGGGCGGGTAGATCAAAGGGGCAGAACCTTTTTTATGATTATACAATAATGCACATTCAAGACTGAAAAGTTGCTCTAAGGTGGACTATTGGTTCTCAAATCTTAGCGTGCCTCAGGATCACCAGGAGAGCTCGTATAAATGGATTGCTGGGCCAACCACCAGAGTATCGAGTTCTCATTTGATGGGTCGGCAGTGGGGTCTGAGAATTTCCATTTCTGTCAAGTTCCCAGGTGACGCTGTTGCTGCTGGTCTGGGACCCCTTTGGGAATCTGTGAGGGAGATTACCTACACCCCATTTTACAGGTGAGAAAAAGGACGCTTGATTAAATAATTTGCCCAAGGTATACAGAGAAAAATTTGTGGAGCCAGGATATAAACCCAGCTCTATACAAGGTCAAACTTACCTCTCTGACTTCCCTCACCCTGCTGTAGTATCACTTAGCTAATGTCTACTAGTTTAATAAATTGCATCCATGGTAATATATCATTTTTTAACCTCCTGACTCATCCTCCCCAAATTGTAAGTAAGGGAGTAGTAGAAGTGAGGTTTGAAAGGTAGTTGGGAGCTTGTTTTTCTTTGGTTTTGAATGTCAGGATAGAGAGCCTCAACTATATCCCCTAGTAGCTGTTTCTTCTGTTTCTACTCCCAGCTGTCTCTCTGGTCACTGGTCCTGACGTTTGTGCCTGGGAAGACTGCACCTGATGGAGTCCTAGGGTTGGCTGTGTTTCTGCTGTCCTTCAGGTGTTCTGGTCTCAGTGTAGAATATCATCAGAACCATTTTGTTGTTTAATTTAGTTAACTGATCTGGTGTTTTAAAACCATGGTCATTTTTCCAAGCCAAAAAGACTGAAAAACAAACCCCATGTATAATTGTTCTCACTTTGTTTACAAATTATGCTATAATTATAGTTGGTTTATCACTGGACTAAGTTGGACTAAGGTCCCGTCCCGTGCTTATGAGAAACAGGACTAGGAATCAAAAGACCAGGATTCTATAGAAACAAACTATGTGGCTGCCTGGGGGGGGGGTGTGTGTGTGTGAAATAGACGAAGGAGATTAAGAGCACGCTTGTGATGAGCACTAAGGAATGTGTAGAATTGTTGAATCATTCTATTGTACACATGAAACTAGTATAACAGTGTTAATCATACTTGAATTGAAAAATAAATGACTCGAGGAGCACCTGGATGGTTCAGTCGGTTGGGCAGCTGCCTCTTGATTTCGGCTCAGGTCATGATCTCGGGGTCCTGGGATCCAGCCCTGTGTCGGACTCCCTGCTCAGCAGCGGGGAGACTGCTTGTTCCTCTCCCTCTGCCCCTCCCCCTGTGCGCGCTTTCTCTCTCAAATAAATAAATCTTTAAAATAAATAAATACATAAATAAATAATTCAAAAGAAAAGACCAGGATTCTCGCCCCAGTTCTGCCAAATAGTAGCCATGCAACTTCTGGTAAATCATTTGACCTTTCTGGCCCTTGGTGGCTTCATGTATGAATAAGAATAAGAATTCCTTGTCTCTTTACCTAATAGGATTTTCATCAGAAAAGTTTTACGGTTTTGGAGATCACCGTGGGTTCAGACGGTCTTGGACAGGCTTCTGGGCAGTGCCTCTGGACCCGGGCTGGGAGGGACGGGAGCATTGCTTGTGAGGAAGGTTGCACAGCGGAGGTAAGAGAGCGGTGTGCGGTGACCAAAGGTGGTGGTGGGGGGGGTGGCTGGAAGGGTGGGTGTTGAGCAGAGGGGAGATCAGCCTCGCTGGCTTGGAACCCAGCCCACGTCATTCTCAGGGATAGACAGACCTACCAGACTTGTCTGTGGAGGCTATTCATGCTACATAATTTGGAGGCCATTCAAAACAAATCATTTTAATAGTAATAGTAACAAATTAGTGGTCAATTAATATTACCAGACTTGGGGTGGTGGCTTTCAGCAAACTCCATAATTGCCTAATTTACTTTGCTCAACAAAGTTACAAAATACGTGTTACTGTGAATTAAGTTTTTAAAAGATTTATTTATTTTATTTGTGAGAGAGAGCGAGCGCGTGCACGCGAGCGCCTGCGGGTATGCTCATGTGAGCAGGGCAAGGGGGAGAGGGAGAACCTCAGGCAGACTCCCTGCTGAGCGCGGAGCCCGATGTGGAGCTGGATCCCAGGACCCCAGGACCCTGAGATCGTGACCTGAGCCGAAACCAAGAGTCGTTGCCCAACTGACGGAGCCACCCAGGCGCCCCACAAAGTAGGCCTTATTATCTCCCCTTTATAGATTAGGAAACTCGATGTGGTCACACAGCTGGTCGGAACCAGGAGGCAAACCCAGGCTTCTCTGGCACTGAATCCACCCTCTCTCCCATTATTTCGTGCCTCCTCCTTTGTTCTTGAAGCGTTTTCTGTTTTCTGTATTCATCTCTGGTCCTAAGATGGTATTCATGGTTATTCTACTTGGCCTTCAAGGTCCAGCTCAAAAGCTACCTCTTTCATACATTCTTCTTTCCTCCCCAGTAAGGATTTTCTTTCTTCTTTCTCAGCATTTTCTTTTTTTATGTTTTTTTATTATATTATGTTAGTCACCATACAGTGCATCCCTGGTTTCTGATGTAAAGTTCGATGATTCATTAGTTGCGTATCAGCATTTTTAGTTTGTACTTGCACCAGCAATACTCCACACTTTCTGCCTTGTGTCTTAATTATTGGGGTGAAAGAGTGTCTTCCCCCGTCAGGCTGTCCCTCAGCAAACATCTAGCTAAGAACCGTTTCTCAGGATCTCTGATAACTGCATTCCAGGGCAGGACCGGGAGCTCTCAAACGCACAACCACTAAGGCAAAATTCATGTAAAAAGGAAAAAAAACCCTGTGTGTTTTATTAGGTTCTCTTTCCAGCAGGTAAAATAGGAAGAAGGAAAAAAAAAAAAAGAAAGGCCTCAGTTTTTATAATCCTTCTGCCCACATGGCTCTGGAGAGGCAGGTGACAATCAATCAGGGGTCTGGAGCTTCACCTGGCTCCTGGTTTGCAGTGCACCCGGCTCTTTGCCTTTTAACCAAGTAATAGAAATAACCGAGAGAGTAAAGGTGCCAGGCCGATAGTTAACGTTGAGTCCATTCTTCCCATTGATGCTTAGAGGATTTAGGTAGGTAAGTCCCATTAATGTTAATGGAAGTTACATGTGTAATTCCCCTTTTTCATCACGGAGAGAAAAGAGCTTTATATTCCTTGGGTAATTATGGGACCAGCACTGTTAGTTTTTTCAGATAACTTTTTCACCTCCCTTTCCTGCTTGGACTCTTAAGAAAGGAACTGAATTCTTCTGTTCAAAAAAGAAAATTGCCAAAATATCTGAGAGATGAAACAAATGTAACTAGATCCACTTGTTTGAGAGGGAAAAAAAGCGAGAAAACACTAGGACAGGAAGCTGGAGGGTGAGCTCCTGCTAATTTTCAGATCCCAGGAAGCATGTCGTGGTTTGGATTTTCTAACAATGCAGGGCTTTTCACAGGCAGCCCTTTTCCTCAGGTATTTGAAGTGAGAGGAAAATAACTCCCTGAACATTTTGACTGAATTAATTTTTGCGTGTTAAGATTTGAGTAGCAATGCCTAAATCCTCGGAGAGCCTGATAAAGAATTAATCTTGGTCTCTGCCTAAGATTTAATAAAATATTTTAAATGCCTTGGTATGTGAGGTTTGGTTTAGAGGAATCTAAGAGCACAGCTGTGTTCCTGTCCTATTAAATGTAAGCCCCCTGGGGGTTCCTTTGTCACACTAGGGGCTCTGATTGAGAGCATACAGCAGGTCATCCCGTTCCTTAGGTGACGAGGAGTGCCTGTTCCTTACCTGGAGATGGGAAAGTCAGCATCCTGGTCTTGCTCTGTAGAGAAGTCATTTTTCAAAACAGGGTTTCACAGTGAAAAAAGGAAAAGTTTCAACTTTCCTGAGGTCTTTACTTCTATCATTTAAAAATAGTAGAGCTTTTTGTAGTTGGGTAAAGAAAGGTATACCCTGACACATGGACACTTTCAAGTTTTGTGACAACCATCCGATCTCATGTTGGAAGGGACTTCTGCAGTCACGGAATTCAGCCAAGTGGTCCAAAAGCATTCCATGAGCAATAGGGACCGTAATCTTATGCGTAGGATGGTGTCTGGAGAATAACTGAGGAAGTGATTTGAATCAACCTGTCAGGAACAGGTTGCTCTCTCTTTGGGCAACTTTGTGTAAGAAAATTCTGCCTCATGGTGAGATAAAAATATATCTCCCCCACTAGTTTTCTTTTACCCTTCTACCCTGTTCTGTTCTCTCACCCATTGATCCCTTTTCTATCCTCTTAAAACCAGAGAGAATAACTTACCTGTCTCTGCACCTTGAAAATTCTATACTTAGTTCTTAGAATTAAGAATTGATACATTTTATTGACCTGCCTTTTAGATGCAACCATATTTTTAAACCAAAATATGATTATATCTAGGGTTCTGGTTATTCATTCTCCAGCTCAACCGTATTTCTCCAATTTGGCTGATTTCTTGAGGATTATGATAGAAGACCTTTTGTCTATCACCTTATCCTTTAAATCTTCACACCCAGATTACTGGTCCACGTGGCTGCCAGTCCCCAAAGCCCTTTTAGATGAACTGATCAAAGCTTGGAGGAGACCCAGGAGTAATGTTATGTGAGCTGCTTTCTCCAGAACAGCCCAATGTAGTGAAAAGAAAATTAACTTGGAACTGGGAGACATAGATTTTAGCCTTTTCTCAGTCATGGACGCTCCCTATTTCAACTCCTTCACATCTATGCATTTAATCATTATGCAGCAAAGTGATCTTAAATTATAAATTGGATTGTGTCACTTAAAATCCTCCAATGGTTTCTCAATCCACTTAGGTCATAGCCTAAAGTTTAGTGTCTTTCCTGAGGCCTAAAAGGTCCACCAAGGCATAACTCCATCCTGACTACCTCCCCAGCCTCATTTTTCCCTTTTTTTATGTTTTTCATCATGCTCCAGCCTCACTGGCCTTTTCAAAAGATTTGTCCCACCTCAGAATCCTTGCGTAAACTGTTTCTCCTTCCTCAAATGCTTCTGCCCTCAATGTTTGCCTAGTTGACTCTTCATCTCTGGAGTTCAGCTCCCATATCATTTCTACAAGTAGCACTTCCGTCACCTGGAAGAAACGCTCTAGCTAAATGAGTGGCAGCCTGATTGATCCCATTCCCTGGAGCTAAGCGTAGTCCAAGCCTTTAGCCTGTGCTTCTGAGTTGTGCCCAGCTATTTTTGTGGCTTTTCCTACTGATATGTATTCTTAAGCAGGTCTGCCATCCTCAGGCTGGGTACGTAGGGGTGGGTGGTGACAGTATGGTACCCGGGTCTTCAAAACATTAAAAAAAATACAGTTCCCACTACTTGAAGTGACCATGCTAGGAAAGGAAAGATAGGGCAAGGGAACACACATTTATTGATTACCTCCTTCGGGGTTGGACAAACTTTTACTGTTGAAGGCCGGATAGTAAATATTTTAGGCATTGTGGGGCATGCAAGCTCTTTTGGACTGAAATCGGCAGTTCTAGCCTGAAAGCAACCGTAGATGGTACGTACGTGAACGAGTGTGACAGTGTTCCAGTGAATCTCTAGTGACAGAAACAGGTGCTTTAGACTGCTGGTCATTGTTTCCCAGGCCCTGACCTCGTGTGGGCCAGGTGCTTCACGTGTATTTACTCTTTATGACAATCTGATAGGCAGTTATTTATCCATTTTACGGGCTCATCGAGGTGAAATAAATGGTCTAGAACCACCCAGCTCAGCATGGGAAAGATTCAGGCCTCTAACTCAGGCTCCCAAATATAAGAGAAAGGAAATGGTCAATAGAGGTTAATTCAGCATTTATTTATGGAGTACCTACCCTACGGTTATGGTTGTGCCAAACATTTGAAAAGACCAGCATCTTCATACTTCGCTTTTACCTGGTTAAACAGGAAGATTTTAAAATAATCTGGGGGAGGCATCATGGTGTGGTAAAAAGAAAGTGAGCATTGGAATCAAACATGACTCAGATTTAAACTCTACTATTTAATGACTCTGAACTTGGCTGAGTTATTTAAGTTCAGGCCTAAATATCTTGAGGCCAGAAACAAATGAAGTGATCTTGGCAGATGGTAGGCCTCCATGAAATAATTTTTAAATGACATTTTATATTGGAAGGGACATTGCACTTTGTATTTATATTATTTGACTTTTCTCTGTACTAGGTACTGGTAAGGTCTTTTTGATTTTTAAGACTTTTAAAAATCAAGGAGGCAGCCATTCATTATATCACCTTGAGGGCTGGTCTGTCTCTAAGAAGTTGGCTTGTGTGATGAAGCATTAATTTTCTCCACCAGCAACATTTGGGGGAGATTCAGGGAACGTGGATACTGAGTTTGAAAGTGAGTAACTTTTTAAGTCCTGCATTCTTTATCCTTATTTGCCAAGTGACAAAGGAATCATTTGGGAGAGTGACTTGTACAGGCCACATCATGGTCTTGTGCGATACGCATAGTCAGAGTGGAGTTTGGCATGGTCAGTGGTTATTACAGTTGGAAAACATTTAAAGAAGATGTAGTGGGAGGAGTTAAGTGGTTTGTGAGAAAGATGCTTATGACCAAAATAGGGCTGCTGTTACTTTGAGGATTGTTTTTAGAATCTGATTATATTATGTAAACTTCATTTTGATGATTGGAATCTCTTACTCCATAGGCTAGATCATCTGAAATTTCAGACCTTCATAAGCACACCAGCATGCCTTCTTCTGCTCTCGGAATGATCTGCCACTGCCAGAAAAACTTGCCGTTCCCTTTCTGTGCCTTCTCAGTTGCTTTGAGGCTATTCTACCCCATTTTACATGATGCACCTTGCAAATGTCCTCACTGCAGGCAGCCCTCGCTCTCTTGCCCTTATCTGTGTCTGATGTACTAACGGAGAAAAACCCAACCTTCAAAAATCAGTGTGGGAGATTAAAATTTAAGCGAGGTCGTGGCTGAAAATTTGGCATTTGGTGCAATTTTAGTAATCCATAACCTTCATATCTTTCTGCTTGTATCAGACGAAAGGCAAACTCCTTCGACCCATGAAGTTGATCTGTGAACTCTGTCAAAAAATTCAGAACCCCACAGTTGTAGATCATGCATGCCATTAGCGTAATTTGCCACCCAGGCTGTAAATGTGTGTTCTCTAAATTGGTACATAGTACAGATGGTATTGTACAGTGTGTTAAGAAGAGATTATTTGACATGTAGTAGAGTGAATTAGAAGTTTTCCATAAGAATTAGTTCTCTTTTTTCTCTTTACCTTTTCTTCCAGAAACTGTGAGTTGTCATACAAATTTAAATCTAGTCAACGAGATAGATACTACCCTTCAACCAAATAAGACCACAGAGTCTAGCCGAATCTCTGGGGGGATTGAACAGAGTAGCGATTTGATTTTCGTAAACTTATCAGTTTGGTGAATGAGGATGGAAAAAAAAAATCTCAACTAGTCAAATGCAGTCTTTGAGTTTCAGAGAACCAGTAATCAAATGGAGAATCAGAGCTGAAGTAATCAAATGGAGAATCTGAGAATCTGAATTTCACTTTGCCTCCAGAGACTCTAGGGCTTCCTTCTCTCTTGTGTGCGTGTATGTGTGTGTGCGTGCATGTGTGTGCGTGTGTGTGTGTGTGTGTGTGTATGTGTAGCTTGGGTGTTTGTAGGACTTACTTCACTGTTATTAAAGTTTTGTAAGATTTCTCTAGGATCTCCATGATGATGTTCCCCTTTTTTAATTCCTGAAATTAAAATGTGTTGGAATGCTTGGCTGCCTTTCACTCCCTCCTCAATGGACCCTTTAGTTTTTCACACCAAGGTGTCCTTCTTCAGGGTGCCAGGTCAGGCTACCAAAACAGCTTCTAGAAGGGGATTAGGACCAATTAACATCTTTGTACACAAAAGCTACTGGCAGCTGGACAGGCAGCCTGGTGGCCGCTCCGGAGCTGCATTTTAAATAGGGGCCTTCTGTACTTGAGTTCAAGGAGGAAGAGGTGGAGAAAGTTTTTATTTATCATTGAAAATGCTGTTTTTGGATAAAGTCTAATGAAAAGAAAAGTAGTGTTCAGAAGTATCTAACAAATACCGTTTGAATGTTGGTCTATATTGTATGTGATTCTATCAAGGATGCTCTCTCAATATAGCCTGTTCTTGGCACGTATTGAGATGAAGCGATGTTTCTTCACATAGCAGTTTTGTCCTTACATCTCTCTTGTTCTCAGTTTAAAAAAAGTTCAGCTGGATCCCTCGGCACAAAAAGGAGCTGCTCCAAAGGATATATGGTCTTAAAAGCCAGTAGCCTTTTCATAAGAAATCCATCGTATGGATACCTGTGCCACAAAATCTTTGCTTAGGGCAAAATAAAGTGGAGAGAGGCATTGTACAAAGTTTGTTTGTTTGTTTTTGTTTGTTTGTTTTTCTTAACCCTTCAATTTGAGAGGGGCCTAGTAATTTTTGTTTTCATTTTAATCACAATAATCAGATTCTTACACTTCTTGTTTTTTACCTTAAAAACGTTTTTTTTTGAGGTGGTACCTATTTTTGAATCCGTAAGATTAGAGTTAAAGGGATCGTGTGACCCAGGTCATTGGGAAGAGTCTTAAATAGAGATCCAGTCGGAATCTGTTAAGAAGAATGTGGTTAAAGGTGCCATGGAGCCTGTTTCGACACTTGGATGATGACAGTTTTCAGCTACGTTCTGAAGCTCAGGGGCAAAGCAGGAGTGTTTTCAATCCATTTAATATTGCGCCTTTCCAGTTTCCTTATCTGCAAGGTACGTGCAGCTTTCTCAGTGAGTGAAAATACGAGAAAATAAAATGCTGCATTCAGAATTTACAGTAGGAGCCCATGGGGGAAAAATAGAAACCCGAGGAAGAAATTAATTAACGTGTGGTAGGTCGAAAGAATGATGGTGATCACAAATTTACCAAATCCGGGCGCAAAGTATATATAGGAGGCAACGTGACGACCTGATACTCTTTTTCCCTGCCTCGCGATATATTTTTGTTTCACGGAAGCCAACGATGAAGAGAATAGTATGCGTTTCCCTTTCAATGGCTTGAATGGAAAACATTTTTTAAAAAGTCAGCCTCCTGGCCCCTAATCTAAATTATGGTCATTTTCAGTTTCCTGGGTTTTATGCATAACTCTAGATTCTTCTTAGTGTGATATTTTCGAAGCAAACCTTAATACAGTCTCAATGTGTGGCTTCCCCCCCTGGGTTTTAGTTTCAGATACTGTATTGTGAGTCTTCAGACATGTTGAGTCCCCCTAATGTTAAATGGTAATTGCCAGAAGTATAGGTGGGGATGGAAACATTGTTATATTTTGTTCATATTTCACACTTCAGCAGTTATCCCTTTTTCTCTCTTGCTGTATGCTTATTAGGGTATGAAATGCAGGTGTGTGGGAAATGGCTAGCGGACATTGACAGGTTATTTGTTGGTCACTGCCTAATTAGTGGCATAGTGGGTGCACCCTGCTAAGCTTTAGTGTGGGGCAGCGGAGCTGGTCTGTTCTAATTTCCTCACGGCTTTGATATTCGCCAAAAGATTGACGGTTTACACAAAAAGCCACGGCCCGAAGGAGGCCTGTGGAAACAATGAGCCTTCTTGCTTGTAGACACCACAGATGTGAGAGAAAGCTGGCTAAAAACAATTGACTGACACTGTCTAATTGTCTCCGATGTCAGCGTCATTAATGTTTTCCCATGTAAAACGGAGAAGGCCAAGGTTGTATCCTCCCTTTATTTTGAGTCACATGATTATGTAACTTATCGAGATTCAGATTAAGTGTTAATTGTATTTGTGCAATAAAGACACAGAAGCTACCTTGAATTTAATGAGTATGTGCTTAATTAATTTTGACAGCTTTAATCTTTATTACCTCTGGAATAATCTTTATCAGCATTAATAGCATTTTTCTGTAATTCAAATCACAACTCCTTGAATGATAATATATATTTACATCTCTTTTTGAGTTCAAACCAGGGAAGTGATTATGAAAGTTTGATTGCCGTCTGGGAAGCTTCTTATGAGTGCATGAAGCAATAGTTCAGACAAATACTTTCGGGGTGTTGGCAGAGCTCTGCAAAGTAGACCACTGACCCAGGGGCTCTAAAGAAACACACGGTAATAGTCAAGAAGCACAAAATGACAAGGTTACCCCTGTGAAACTCCAAACCTATTTTTATCGACGAAATGGTTTTAAAGATTTTTTTTTTCTGGAGGAGGGATACCTGGGGAGGGTGAAACCCTGGGAAGAACGGACAGATTGAACTGAAATTAAACTTTTTTTTTTTTTCAAGGTAAGACCTGTAGTCTCCCACAGTGCTGATGATACATCCATCCAAACCCAAGTGTATTTCTTGTCATTGCAATCAGCAAATATTATCATATAGTTAGCACTGTGTAGCAACATCCGGGACACCAAAATAAGTTAAGGCAAGTTCTGTAGTTTCTGCTCCTTTTGATATTTTCTAGGCAGTCCATTTTTTTTTTTCATCTGAGCAATGTAATGCCTCGGAGTCGTGGCCGTGGAACAGAGCGACTCTTGTGTCGCTCATTTATGTAATGTCTGTGAAGCTTTTGAGCTCAGGGAAGCCCAGGTGTCTCAAGGTCCACATGGAGTTAAAGTGTATCAAACTTGGTTCCCCAAAATAATCTCTTTGAGAAATGAGCCTCTCCAAAATCATTTTTCCAGAAAAGCCCCATGTTTTCCTTTGAACCTTTCATTATCCAGGTTTGTTACTTGAGTACACAACTACCCTTGATGGGAAGCATTAGTTTTTTTTTTTTTTTTTTTTTTTTGTGTGTGTGTTTTTTTAAAGATTTTATTTATTTATTTGACAGAGATAGAGACAGCCAGCGAGAGAGGGAACACAAGCAGGGGGAGTGGGAGAGGAAGAAGCAGGCTCACAGCGAAGGAGCCTGATGTGGGCCTCGATCCCACAATGCCGGGATCACGCCCTGAGCCGAAGGCAGACACTTAACCGCTGTGCCACCCAGGCGCCCCTGGAAGCATTAGTTTTTGAACCTGGAGTCATGCGTAGAAAATTCTTTCGATGAGTACCCGGCTTCCTGTATGCCTTCCTCACAACAACCCCTGCAAAGTGTAATCCACACAGGGGATGCCCAGTATGTGGGGGCCCAATACCCGGTCCACGGTGGTCTCAGAGGGAATGTGTTACAGTACAACTTACGTCCCCAGAGCCTACTGTCCCCGAAAAGAGCGTAGCCTTTGGGAGTCAGGTATATCTGGGTTTAAATCTGGCCTCTTCTGTACTAGCTGTGAGACTTTGGACATGACCTTTCTGCACTTCAACTTCTTCATATTTGGAAGAGGTAATAATGCCTTGCAGGGTTGGTGAGAGACTTACAGATGATTGTAGAGTGCACGGGATCTCCTGGAGTAGCGGTACTGTCAGTGGTGGCCGCTTTATTCTGACAGTAGCACCTTCTGTGCTCCAGGCTTTGTCCGCCTTGGGCTGGGCGCCCTCCGTGTTCTAGTTGCGTATACTGGAGCTTGTTACCTAACCTGCCCGTGCGTGGTTCCCTGTATGTCACCTGCGGCTGGTAACAGTATGGGGCTGTGGGGGTGGGGTAAGTGAGCTGATGATGGTCATGTTCGTAATAAGAGATGCAGTGCCTACGACCGACACTGATGGAGGGCTCAGTGCCGTTTGTTTTTTAACGCATTTTATCTCACTGAATGCACATTATCTCATTTAATGCACATTGCACAGAGTCCGGAACTACAGTAAACACTTTATCAGCACACGCTGCTATTGTGTTCATTGTGAGGCTCTCAGCGTCGTTGAGGAATTTCGGCTCTGCCAGATTCTTCACATGTCGTTCTTCGGGGACTCCGGTGAAACCGTTCTTCACCCAGGCCTTTCGTATCTATGAGGCAAAGAAGGTATTACACACGAGCCATCTCCCTTTCTTTTAAACCCTTTAGCTTCTGTCCCTCCCTTAGGTGCCCCTCCCACCAACTTTTTAAAAAATTCTCTTCTCTAAAGACAGCAAGACAGTGTGAAATAAATCCAGGCTTCTCCTTAAAATGCTTTTGGCTCATCTTGATTTATTCTAGAATACAAGCTGTTTGCGGGCGGCTTTTCTGTCAGTGACCTACACTACGTGGGGACTGTTGCCTCACGGTGGGCGGATCCCTCTGCACTGGGTGCATCCAGGTGGACCTGGAAAATACCCTCTTCTTCCCCTTTGTTTTTATGGGTTTAATTTGCCCCCAAAGGGTTTACCGTTTTTAAATGCCACCCCTTCATTTGTGCGTATTGGTTTATTTGTGTATCCTGTAAGCCAACGGCTTCAAACCAGTTCAGCAAATATTTCCTAAGCAGTCATTTGCAAGCTACTGTGTTGCCCGTGCAGGACGCAGATCTGAATATGGGAAGTTCGGTGTGCTGTAGTGACGGCGTGTGCGGGCTCTGGGGTCACATCCAGCTTAAATCTTTCATGTGTCCCTGAATAGCCTACAGAAGACACTGGCTCTAAGACCTTTTCCTCGTTTGCAGAAAAAGGGGGTTGAGAATATCAATGTCACAGGATTGTTTTGAGGACTAAATGAAATAATGTATGTGAAGCAGTCATCACTCAAAAAATGGTAGTCATTAATAACACACAGTCTTCCCTAACTGGAGGAAGCAGACACAGAGAACAAATAATTTCCATGGACTGTGGTTAAATGTACTAGACTCATTCTGGCAGGGTGGGAAGAAGGAGGCTTAGGGAAGGTTTCTTGGAGAGGCTGGTAGCTGACTTTAGTCTTTTTTTTTTTTTTTCCAAGATTTTATTTATTTATTTGACAGAGACAGCCAGCTAGAGAGGGAACACAAGCAGGGGGAGTGGGAGAGGAAGAAGCAGGCTCATAGCAGAAGAGCCTGATGTGGGGCTCGATCCCATAATGCCGGGATCACGCCCTGAGCCTAAGGCAGACGCTTAACCGCTGTGCCACCCAGGCGCCCCTGACTTTAGTCTTGATGGATGAGGCAGTTGTTCAGGTAAAGTGGGGCAAGAGACTGTGTTTTCCCAGGGGAAGGGACAGTCTGAGTAAATGCACAGGGAAGAAAACATGGTATATCCCAGAAACTGCAAGAAATTCATTGTTATTAGGATCACAAAGTCCTCGGGGTGGACTTCCCTGAAGAGAGGCTGCTCGGACGTGAGCTGGCCCTGTTTAGCCTTCCCTTTGTTTTACTCGCCTCCGTCTACCATCTACCGTAGTAGCTTCCAGCTTCCTTTGGAAGGTGTTGTGGTCTAAAGAATGCCAGCTCTTACTTAATTTGTTTAACTTTTGTTCTGATGGGAAGGGTTATCTGTAGGGAAGGATCTTGTCTATTATTTGAGGAAAAGTCAAACCTGGATTTCCAGAGCTTTCCTTACCACCTGTGTGACCTTATATTATTATTTAACCTGTGTCTCAGATTTGTCATCTATAAAATTAAAGGTTTGCATAATAAGAGTATTTACCTCATCTGAGATACTTCAGGATTAAGTGATAGAACACATATAAAGTGCTTGGAACAGTCCTTGAAACGAGGAAAGGGCTCAATAAATGTTAACATTGACATGGTAACTAGTCCCAGAGAATTTCCATTCAGAGGAAGGCAGGATTTAACTGAGAGAAATGGTGGAATTTTCCAGCATGATGTCATTTGCTATTTGGAAATAGAGGTCAGTGAGAGAAATTAAAAAGGTGATTCAGTTTTTTCAATTCTATCTTCTAGAGGAGAATGCAGTGCTACCGCAGACGCTATAGTTGGAAACACAGATTCTAAATAGTGATTCCAAGCCACCCCGCGCTATTCTCTCACAAAGTCAAAAACTAGTAAAGCAGAAGCCCTGAGAACAAACTCACCCCACTGGGCAGAGCCTTCCTCCCCTCCCCCCATGCCCTCCTGGCTCCTCTTTCTCTCTTCCTCCCTTCCGCCCCCTTCCTACTGCCTTAATGTCTCCCTCCCTTCCTCCCTTCCCCTTCTCTTCCCCCCTACCTTTTAACCTTCCTTCTTTACAGATTAGGTTGCTTGGCTTGGAGAACACTGTGGGCTGGATTTCAAACCCATGGCTAGGAGCCCTTGTGCAAGACAACTTGCACACCCATGTGAAAGAGCTCTTATCCCTCTCTCAATTCTTCACTCCTATTTGAGCCCACCCAATGGTGATCATTTTGCTTTTTATTTTTTATTGAAGTAAAATACACAAAACGTAACATTTACCATCTTAACTATTTTTTTTAAGATTTTATTATTTTTAAGTAATCTCTAAACCCAACGTAGGGCTCAAGCCCACAACCCTGAGCTCAAGACTTGCATGCTCCACTGACCGAGCCACCTGGGTGCCCCCCCCGTCTTAACTGTTTTTAAGTGTACAATTCAGCAGTGTTAAGTATGTTCATATGGTTGTACAGCAATCTTCAGAACTTTTTCATCTTGCAAAACTGAAACTCCATGTACATTAAGCGACTTCTTATTCTCTCCTCCCTTCAGCCACCGGCAACTACCATTCTCCTTTCCATCTCAATGAATTTGACTACTCCAGGTGCTGCATGTAAGTGGAATCATACAGTATTTGTCCTTTCGTGACTGGTATATTTCACTTAGCATGATGTCGTCAGGGTTCATCCGTGTTGGAGTGGGTGTCAGAATTTCCTTCTTTTTTAAGACTGAATAACATTCCTCTGTGTGTGTGTGTGTGTGTGTGTGTTTGGGCTCTGGGGTCACAGAGTGTGTGTGTGTGTGTGTGTGTGTGTGTGTGTACACCACATTTTGTTTATCCATTCATCTTTCGATAGACATTTGGGTTACTTCCACCTTTTGATTATTGTGAATACCACTACTGTGAACATGGGTGTACAGATATCTCTTCGAGACCCTGCTTTTGATTCTTTGGGGTATTCACCCAGAATTGGAATTGCTGAATCATATGGTAGTTCTACTTTTAACTTTTTGAGGAACTACCATACTATTTCCATTTGTAATGGAAATTTGTAAATGTCCCATTTACATTCCCATGAGCAGAGCACAAAGCTTCCAATTTCTTCACATCTTTGTCAGCACTTGTTGTTTTCTGGGTTTTTTGGTAGTAAGTTTCCTAATGAGTGTGAGGTGGTATCTCATTGTAGTTTTGATTTGTATCAACCCAATGATTAGTGATGTGGAGCATCTTTTCATGTACTTAACTGGCCATTTGTATATCTTCTTTGGAGAAATGTTTATTCAAGTCCCTTAGCTATCTTTGAATTGGGTTGCTTGTTTTCTTTTTGTTGTTGTTGTTGAGTTTTAGGTATTCTCTATATATTCTGGATGTGAATTCCTTATCAAATGCATGATTCATACGTATTTTCTTCCATGCTGTGGGTTTTTATACTGTTGATACTGTCTTTTGAGGCACAAAATTTAAAAATTTTCATGAAGTCCAACTTGTCTTTTTTTCTTTTGTTACCTGTGCCTTTGGTATCATAGCCAAAAAATCATTACCAAATCCAGTGTCATAAAGCTTTTTTTTTTTTAAATGAAGCTTTTGTTATATGTTTTCTTCTAAGAGTTTTATAATTTGAAGTCTTACATTTAGGTCCTGGATCCATTTTGAGTTAATTTTTGTATATGATATTAGATAAGAGTTCAGTTTCACTCTTTTTGCATGTGGATATCCAGTTTTCCCAGGATCATTTGTTAGAAAGATTGTCCTTTCCCATTGAATGGTTTTGGCACCCTTGTCAAAAATCATTTGACAATATATGCAAAAATTTATATCTGGGCTTTCTATTCTATTCCATTGGTCTGGTGTCTGTCTTTATGCCAGTACCATACTATCTTGATCACTGTAGTTTGAAGTAAATTTTGAGATCAGGAAGTATGAATTCTCTAGTTTTATTGTTCTTGTTCAAGATTGTTGTGGCTATTTGGGTCACTTGAGATTCCATATGAATTTTATGATGGATCTTTCTATTTTGCAAAAAAGTCATTGGGATTTTGATGGAATTGCACTGAATTGTGTAGATTGCTTTGGGTAATATTGCTGTTTTAATAATATTAAATCTTGCAGTCATGAAAATGGGATGTATTTCCATTTACGTATGTCTTATTTAATTTCTTTCAGCAATGTTTTATCTTCATTGTAACCTCCTTGCTTAAATTAATTTTTAAGTATTTTATTCTTTTGATACTATAAATGGAATTGTTTTTATAATTTCCTTTTCAGATTGTTCATTGTTTGTACTTAGAAAGACAATTGATGCTTGTGTGTTGACTTTGTATTTTGCTACTTTGCTGAATTCATTTATTCTCAACTTTTTTTTGTGAAATCTGTAGGGTTTTTACATATAAGATCATATCGTTGGCAAACAGTGATAATTTTACTTCCTTTCTTATTTGAATGTCTTTTATTTCTTTTTCTTGCCTAATTGCTATGGTTAGAAGTTCCAGTACTGTGTTGACTAGAAGTGGTGAACGCGGGCATCCTTGCCTTATTCCTGATCTTAGAGGAAAAGCTATCTATCTGTCTTTTACCACTGAGTATAATGTTTGCTGTGAATATTTCATATATGGCTTTTATTATGTTGAGGTAATTTCCTTCTATTCCTAGTTTTTAAATTGTTTTTATCATGAAAGTGTATTGAATTTTGTCAAATGCTTTTTCTACATCAATTGGTATGATCATATTTTTTTCCCCTTCATTCTTTTAACGTGTTGTATTACATTGATTGATTTTTGTGTGTTGAACCATCCCTGCATTGCAAGAATAAATCCAACATGGTCATTGTTTAGGTGCTGAGGGTCAGGCTGTGTGCAAGCTGCTCCTAGAGCAGGGATCCTTCCATGGGGCTGGGATATTGTGCTAAGAGCTGAAATTGACTGAAATTTACCACCAATCCTTTTGTTGAAATTTGCAAGTCTTCAATAGACTCCAGAATTCCAAAATAGTTATATCAGACAGATTCCACCAGTGATTATTGTCTAGAGGTGGAGACAGATTCATGGTGCTTCCTAATTCTCCATCTTGCGAGAATCATTCTCATTTTCTTAGTAGTATCATTTGAAGAACCATTTTTAGTTTTTTAATATTTATTTTTAAAGTAATCTCTACACCCAACGTGGGGCTCGAACTCATGATCCCAAGATAAAGAGTCGCATGCTCTTCCAACTGAGCCGGCCAGGCATCGCAGAACCACATTTAATTTTGATGAAGTCCAGTTTATCATTTTTTTCCTTTTTAGTTTGTGCCTTTGGTGTTCTAAGATTTTTGCCCATCTTAAGATCAAAAACATTTTGTGTTGTTTTCTTTTAGAAGTTTTATAAGTTTAGCTCTTAAATTTAGGTCTGTTATCCATTTTGAATGAATTTTGTTAACTGGTAGGAAGATAGGATCGAGATGCTCCTCAATGATTATGATTAGCCAGTTGTTCCAGCAGCATTTCTTGAAAGACTGTCTTTTATCCATAGAATTATCTTCTTTGGTAATTCTTTCTTGAAAATCCTTGTTGAAAATCAATTGACAAATATATGGTCTTTTTCTGGACTCCCTGCCATTCCATTAGTCTATAGATGTCTGGAACCATGCTGGTTCCATAGCTATAGCTTTGTACTAAGTCCTGAAGTCAGGTAGCGTAAGTCTTCCCACTTTGTTATTTTTCAAAACCGTATTGGCTATTTTAGATCCTTTGTATTTCCCTATAAATTTTGGGACTCTGAACTCTTTGAATGCAGGAGTATGTCCAATCTTTAGTGTTATCTCACCGTCCCTAACGCAGTACCTACTAAGGTACTTTTTCATATTTGTAGATCAATTGGTTAATGGGAACTGAGGTAATCAGTACGTTTCAGCTCATTGGATCCTAGAATCATAGGGCTGAAAGAGGAGGTACAGGGACACTAAGATGAAGATTAGGCCCAACCATCTCATTAAAAAGATGATGCAACTGAGACCTAGAGAGATTGGGTGACTTGCTTAAGGTCACGTGGTAAGTCAGAGGCAGGACCAGAACTCAGGTCTTCAACTCACCTACTCCTACATCAGGCACTGGGCTTATCTGGGTTGATGCGTCTGTGGAGCTCTATTTTTGTGCCAGAGATAGGACTTCATTTAACCTTTACCACCAGGGTTCATCAATAACGTGTCAGGCTATCAGAATACAGAGAGACATAGGACATGGTACTTACATGTGAAGTGTTTACAGTGTATTGGGAGCTACTTTTGTGTGTCTCACTGAAAGTGCCCCTAAACAATGTCCTTGATGTGTGTGTGGTCTAGGAAATATGCCTAAAAATACATCTTAGGCATCTGTGTTTTAGTGACAAACTTAAGGCAAGACAGCACCTGCATGAATTTGATCAAAGAGTCTTTCTGGAGGCACAAGCAGCAATGCCAAGGACAAAACTCTTGCAAAGCAAACAACCTCCACATGACAGGTGCTGCCATCTGCACACCTGTATTAGAGGACTTGCTGGGCACAGACATTTTGACTTCTTAATGGATGACCATGAAATTGACAAATTAGGGGGGAGGAAATTGCATCTCTGAAAGCTTCCAGTTCATCATTCTCCTGGGAATGACTCAGCTCTTTCTTTCCTTCAAGCTATAATTTGAGTTTCTTTCTCTAATGGACATATTGATATTTTTGTTCTTATTTCTAACATTCTGGTCCACTGAAAATGTCTTTAAAAGGAAATAGAGAAGTTGGAAAGTGTAATTTGAAAAATAACTTTTATGCAAAACAACTCTATCAATATTAAGATTTCGTCAGTGCCTCATATTGGAACATTGCTAAACTTTAATCAGATATGAATTAATGCTGCCATTTTGCTCTGACAAAGGAAATTTTCATTCTTTTTAAGTAATTTTTTTCATAATTGTTAAAGAGAAATAAATGTTAATTATACTGGGAAGCATTAAAACATGCTTTTTTCTTTATCAAATAAAATGTTTTCCTGAAATTTTGTATTTAGACCTTAAGTAAACAAAACTAAGTTAACAATATAATGAATACCCTTGAAATATTTGGTGATTACACAACACAGTCCTAAATAACTCTTGAGTCAAAGAAGAAATCTTAAACAAAATTTAAAAATATTTTTAACTAAGTGAAAATGAAAATATAATTTATCAACATTTGTGGGATACAGTGGAAGCAGCACCTTAAGGGGAATTTATAGTAGTGAATGCATATATTAGAAAAGAAGAGGGGCGCCTGGGTGGCTCAGTGATTAAGCATCTGCCTTCGACTCAGGTCATGATCCCAGTGTCCTGGGATTGAGCCTTGCATCAGTTCCCTGCTCAGTGGGGAGTCTGCTTCTCCTTCTGCCTCTACCTTTCCCCCTGCTTGTGCTTCCTTTCCTTCTCTCTTTCTCTCTCTCTCAAATAAATAAATAATAATAATAAAAAAATAATAATAAAAAAAAAACGAAGAAAGGCCTAAGCCCAGTAATGTCATCTTTTACTTAGGGAAACCAGAAAAAGAATAGTAAATTAAATCCAACGTAAGCAGAAATAATAAAAATTAGAGCAGAAATCAGTGAAATTAAAAACAGAAAATCAAGACAAAAATTGATGAACGATGTGTTGGCTAACTGAATATAATAATAAAAAATTAGGAAAAAAATAAATGAAACCAAGCGCTGTTTTTTTTAAGAAAGATTGTTATCATTTAAACTGGTATATCTCTATCCAGATTAACCAACCAGATACAAATCACCATACCTGCAATGAAAGAGGGGCTCTCACTACTGATCCCATGGACATTAAGAGGATACTTAATTAGTGCATTTTTTTTTAATTTGCCAAGAGAGCAAATCTTAAAAGTTCTCATCACGAGAAAAAAAAAATTTTTGTTCACTTTGTATGGTGATAGATGAGAAGTAGACTTTGTGATCATTTCACAGTGTATACTAATCTTGAATCATTATGTTGTACATCAGAAACTAATGTAATGTATGTATTATACTTCAAAGAAAGGGTCCTTAAGAAATATTATGAACAATTCTGTGCCCACCAATTTGATAACTTAGATGAAATGGCCCAATTCCTTGAAAGCTACAATCCATCAAAAGTCACACAAGGAGAAATATTGAACAGACCTGTATCTATTAAAGAAATATTCATTTATATATAGCTACATGTTTTTAATCTTGGTTCTTGTTATTTCTGCGCATATTTCTGTGCTTCCAGCTGCGGTCATTTTCCTTGTGCCTGTTGAACTCCTACCGGAGGTGTGTGTGCACACGTACTGGGAACAACTCTATTAGCTTTTATGTCAGTGAAGAACTTCAGCCTTCTACATGGCAAGCAAGCAAAACTCTATAGATACCAATACTAGACAAGACTTAATGGATCACAGCGTGGCAGTTTTTTACTCAAAGCACAGCAAACGTTAGGACATCGACGTGGTCCCCTATTCCCCATATCATAGCAAATCTTGGTCTCAGGTGTTATCATAGTATGGCCAGAATCTGCTACTCTCACAGGTATCGATTTCCATAGCCAGTGTACATGTCAAAGGCTGTTAGACACCAGTGATGGCTGCGGGATTGAGGCCTGATACAGTCTATGTGCCAGGAACGGGCAGGTACTCACCTTTAGAAAGGCAAGTCAGCTACTAACAGATGCCACCATCTTTGTAGGCCATTTAGGTTTCTTTGTCTTATAAATGCAAGCTTGTATATTGAGGCCATTGGGTTATGTTGGTAAGGCTGCTGTGCCCAATCTCATGACGAATGCAAGGATGATGCTGGCCACTTGGGCTGTATTGGCCTGATTGACCGCATTGTTTTATTTAGTTTTGTCTGGATGTGGATTCTTATGGATACCCATAGGTATTCAAGTGAATTCAGTTGGCAGTAATCCACTGTAGGCCTTTATCTCCTGTTAGACTTTTCACTGGCACACAGGGCTGGTGTCTTGAGATCCTGCATCTTTCAATACCCTTGTTGGCTTGACATCCTTCATCAGGCCTGTGCTTTCTTTTTCCTTTCCTTAAAGTCTCTCTGTCTCTTTTTTTAACATAGCGTGGGAGGGAACTGGAAGCCTGGTTGTTGGGTCTGCATTGGTCCCACTGTCACCCTCAAGTGGCTCTTCCTGATTGAGAAAATGCCCTTGTACTTGATGAGATTTCACAGTGCAACCGTGTAAAATGTCAGCACCAATTGTACATTCAGCAGGGCGAGCAACAACAGTCATCTGAACAGCCTCCCCTGGATGGTCATTTCCCCGCCAACTTACTGTTTTCCTGTCTGGCCACTGGAGTGCATGAACCTCACCCTTCGAGAGAGTCAGATGATATAATCATAAACTTTATAGTCTCTCCCCGCATCCCATTGTTCTGTCAGTGAAGCTAAAGACTTCCATTTCTCCCTGGGATGGAAAGATCTTGACCTCACCCAGAATCGCCCCTGATCATTAGAGGCTATTAAATCAGGACATAAGGATACAGGGTCAGGCTCAGATGTTTAAGGAGTAGCCACCTAGTTCCTTAGTTGTAGTAGTAGAGAGGGGTGGAGCTCCATGGAAGAAACTGGTGTTATAGTGGCCCCTTTCCACCAGGACAGCTGACAGTTTGGGCCTCCCATGGCTTGATACCTGGTTTGAATTTCTTCAGTGTTTACCCCATTAGTCCCTTCGGTGGGAACTCTTGTTTTATCAGCTCTGTACACAGGTAGGTCCCTTGGAAGAAGGTTTGTTATTCCTGTTCTTGGTTTTGTCTCAGACTGAAGGGACTCCAACTGGGTTGGGGGCTATCTGTCTTTATCCTGGGCATCTTTCAGCCCCAAATCACCATAGCCTCTTGCATAGGCTTCAGCGTACCAACAACGAAGTTAGCAAAATCTTCCACCGTGGGGGCCAGGTCCGGAAACTTCTCAGTCATTCTCTGGATAGGGAGTCTGTCATTGAGCCATTCTGTCCATCCATTCTGGAGCAGCTACAGTTTTCAGGCTTGAAATAGCTTCTTCCTTGGGAAGTCTCTCTGGGTTGGCTGTTAATGTAGTCATTGACAAAGGAATACAAAGCAGCAAATATTGTGGAGCGTGATTCTTTCCCAGCTGAATGGGCTGCATAAGATCACATGTGAGACAACCCAGTTGCTGCTTTGTACCCTCTCACTCCCTTGTCACACAGATGCATCAGGCAATCTTTAACAGCTCTCTAGTGTGCTGATCAGAGCGGCCCCAGATTTCCCTCTTCTCCTTCTCACTATAGTTCTGCATCTCTATACTCTGGACAGGGATATGTTAACTCCAAGCATGTTTTTATATGGTTGCTAAAACAGGGTATGAGTGTGCTTTCCTCTCTGAGGGGTGCCCTGGATATGCTTCTGGTATCCTGTCCTGTAGGAGAGCAACAACAGCCGTGGCATCATTTGGGAAGCTTGTTTTGTTCGTTTGTTTGTTTTTAAAGTTTATTTTTCTAGTAGTCTCTATACCCACCATGGAGCTCAAACTCATGACCCTGAGATCAAGAGTTGCACACTCTTCCGACTGAGCCAGTCAGGCACCCCCCGGGCAGCTTGTTTCAATTGTATTTTCCACTGCTCAGCCTCTTCTATTGAGTTAATTGATACATATTTACAGTTGAGGCACCCCTTATTCCTCCTTTAACTCACCACTATTGATTTTTAAGATTTTAAGTAATCTCTACACCCAATGCGGGGCTCGAACTTACAACCCTGAGATCAAGAGTCGCATGTTCTTCCATCCTGAGTCAGCCAGGCACCCCCCTCCCTTTACCCACGACCTGTGTGAGAATATTTCCTTCTGGTTTCCAGAATGTTTCCTCATATCCCTGAATCAAGACTATAGGACTCTTGCTTTTTCTCTGCCCCAAAGTCATTGTCTATATTGACACCTTGTTAGCTGCTCCCGTTTTGTCAAGGAAGAACCTCAAACTTGTCTTAACCCTCTAGTGCCAAAAATAGGTGACAAGTTCCAGTGGACTCAAGAAAGACAATTTAGTACTCATAGCAGAGCAAAGGGCAGGACGGTAAGCTGGCAGCTCTGGTTTCCCTTCCCCCAAGTCATCTGAGGCAACTCAGTGGATCCAGATGGTGGTTACACATGCAGTGGGTTATGCAGTGGAAGAACCAAAGGCCAGAGGCTCAGCATCTTTTGTAGTAAGCAATAAGCCAGCCAGTCCCCCTCTCCCAGGAAGTGATCCGTTGCATGGTAGTCATGTTGTGGTCATGTGATCTACTTAACTAATTGCCTAGGTGACTAGCTCCAAAAATAACCCAGGACCAGATGATGGTTAGATTTTATAGTTTGGCACACACAGCAAGGATGTGATGAGATATTCAGGACCCATGGCAGACTGCTTCTCCGAATATTTTTTCTGAAAATATCTGTATTTTAACTTTGGTTTTGAGGATTATTTTTTGCTGGGTCTAGAATTCTAGGATGACACTTTCTTTCAGCACTTGAAAATCGTTATTCCATAGTCTTCTGGCTTCCGTTGTTTCGGTGGAGAATCCGAGTCCTTCAGCGGTTGCTCTCTGCCCAGGCAAAGTCTCCTGCCCTGTGGACTTACAGCTTCTTTCTATGTGCCCAGGTACAGCAAATACCTCATGGGGGAAAGTCTGCCGAACATCAGTTGACTTCTCCACAGTTCTCTCCTCTCTGAAATCTCAGTCCTTTGGTCCTTGTTTCTAACTTTTGCCCTTTCAGACCCATAGGTTGTAATGGCTTACCACTGTTGCAAGTCCCATGATGATTCCTTGTCCCATATTGGTTTCCTAAACCCTGCCTAAACTTTGTGAGCAGTCTTTCATTAAACTTCATTCAGTTACTCTTTTTAGGCATGACATCTATTTCCTGCTGGGACACATATACAACAGGTTTCCTTAATGTGGACTTTCTGGTGTCTTTTAATATACTAATGTGTCTTGTGAGTTTTCCAGAAGGGTCTTAGAATATGTATCTCTTGAAGCATTTCAGGACTGTGTTTATCAGTGTCTTATCTTTAGAAATAGTGTTACATGAATTTTGACCTGATGCTAAAGGGCTGCGAGACTTCTTAGAGTCTAAACAAAGGTCAACAGATGGCTCCCAACTTGGTTAATGAGGGACCTGATGCCAGTCCTTTTATCTTGCTTGTCAGTTTTCCCTAGAGACATGCTGCTTTAGTTAGGATGTCAAAGTATAGACTAGTGGTTAAGAACACAGACTTTGGAGGCATACTGAAATAAGTTCAAGTCTTTGCTGTGCCAGTTATTAGCTATTTCACTTTGGTAAATTACATAGCCTTTGGAGCTTGTTTCCTCATCTGTAAAATGGATCTATACTTGCCTATCACATAGGTCTTTCTGAGAGTTTAAAGGAAATAATGCATTTCATTCATGGGACATAGTAGGTACTTAGTATCTTTCTTCTCTTCCTTCCGGCTTTGTTCCCTCCTAGTGGTGACCCAACTGAAGTCATGTAAGGAAGATGTGATTATAAATTCCTTTCTGCTTTTGCAAGTAGAACTCTAAAAGAAAAATAAAATTGATGATAAAATTGCTGACCCATATCTTTTTTTTTCTTTAGAGTGGGGTCAGAGGGGCGGAGGGAGAGGGAGAGGGATGAATCTTAAGCAGACTCCATGCTCAGTGCTGAGTCCAACTCGGGGCTCTATCTCACAACTCTGAGATCACGATCTGAGCCAAAATCAAGAGTTGGGCGCTTAACCAACTGAGCCACTCAGGTGCCCCTGCTGACCCATATCTTTTAAAGCTCCATTTTATATTTAGAAATTTACTCTTAAAATTCTGCCTTTTGGTTTATATTATAAACTGTACTTCTTCCATATACAAATTCTATACAACATTAACTTATTTAGTTAAAAGTAAATTCCTATAGTATCAGCAGTATTTTAGTTCAGGTGTTTTTTTTTTTTTTTTTTTTTGTTTGTTTGTTTGTTTTAAGTACTTTAAGTTTAGGGAGAAAAGGATTTGGACCTTATTTCTTTTGTAATTTGTTCATTTCTCCTTTGGGGCATGTGGAGATGGTGATCAAAGTGGATACACCTGATAATTCCTCCAAAGTGGAGTTTTGTCTATCTAGATCATAATTTTAAAGATTTCCATGATTGCTCCATAGTACCTGATTGTTCCAAATATCTAGTTATTCTTTCTCCTGAAGGCAAACTTGCCAGTAAAAAGCCCATTTTCCTGAAGTACCCAGATAGACTTGTTCTCCGCACACATATCACTGACAAAGTCAAAGATTACATGTCCTTCTGAGTCTTTCCATCTTAGTTCCATTGTCTTCTGTCAAAATGCAAACTCTTTAGAATCTAAATTCCTTCAACATCTCTTTCTGATCAGGTATTGGGAAAGCTGACATACTACCTTACTTTCTGCTTGGGGAAATCTTTATGAAACTCATGACTGACTTTGCCAATCCAGGAAAGCTATTCCTAGGGGTGAGGCATTTTTATCTTTGTAACTGCACATTCCTTCTTCAGTTGTGAGGGCTTTTGTGCTGTAGGAACTTAAAATCTAATATGAAAAAAGTAAAAGGAGAGGTACTGAGGTATGAATATACCAATGAAAGCACCTAGAACTTTCTTCCACTAAAATACACGCGCTGTAGTCAGCGCGCTAGACACACCACCAATGGAATTTTATACGTCTTAAGTGAGTAGTAATGGATACTATGCAGTTACCTTCCATTTGCCAGTCCTTTTTCCAGAAACTTGTAAGTCAATTTCACTTTAAAGCAGGTAACATGCAAACTCAGGCCTCCATATGACCTTGGACAAGTTAGCAGGAGGCACTCGTTTCCCCTACTCTCTTTGCAAAAGCGAAATGTTCTTCAGGTCTTATGAATCATAATTAATGCTGACTTTTTTGTAGGAACCCCAACTTTAAGTCAGAGATAGAGATTCTGAGTTACTTTGGATGCTTGAAAGATGAAATCTCTTAGTAATTTGTCACCTTCTATGAAAATATGATACACATCTATTTATTTCTGCACATTATTTTTGGGCAAGCTCGAGGATTTCTGTCCCGGTATATTGCAACTTGTGTTAGTATTCTCAGACAGTGGGTTTGGGAATGGGACAGAGAGAGAAGCAAATGATGGAGAAAGTGTGGAAGTCTTTCCAGTGAACTCCTGGTAAAACAGAGAAAGTTGAAGCAAAGAAAACCCAGGGCCTTACACCAGCCCTCTAGCAGAAAGCTCTCAGGACATAAGTATATTGCAATCATTTCCCTTCTTTCTCCCCCCGTTGTCACTTTGCTAAATTGGACAGTCATCATCTCCCCTTGGAACTGGTTTCTCTTCTTTCATCTTGGCCCATTCAGTCTGTTTTCATGTAATATCCAAAGTTATCTTTCTAAAATACAAATCATCCTGTCAGTCTCTTGATTAAAATCCTCCAATCCTTCAAAGTCTCTCAATTGCTCTCAGGGATAAATAAGTCTTTTTAACATGGCTTACAGAGGCTTAATGGTCTGGCCCCCCTGTCCACCTTATCTCCAGCTACTCGATTGTTCTTGTAGTGCTAGACTTATTATTATTGTTGTTTTGTCGTATGTGTGTTCAGCCCTCCCTTTGACCCATTCTCTTCTTTTCTAATTAATTTTCACTCTTCCTTTAGGTCCTAGTTGAGCCATTACTGCCTTCTGTCTTCCCTGACCATCCCCCACCAAGTCCAGTTTAGGTCTCCTTTTGATGTGACTCCTGTCACAATGACCATCACAGTGTGTGGTAATTGCCTCTAATTATTAGTTTGTGTCCCCCACTAGATTGGAAATTCCATGAGGCCCCAGGCCATGTTTGTCTCGGTCACGGCCACCTCTTTAATACCGAGCAGAAGGCCTGGCATGAAGAAGAGGCCCAGAATTTATTTGGTAAATAATTGAACAAATCAAGGACCTGTGATTTATACGACCTGCTCAAATGGACAAGTTATTCCGTGATTTATACTGGGATCACTCAGGACCCAGGAGCTGGAACTCCGGGCAGGAGCAGGACAGCTCTGGCCCATTGAATCTGAAACCGAGGAAGCCTCTAGGTGGCTTGAGAAATAGTGACTCTCAGGATACAGGGTATCTACGAAGAAGCAAAGCAGATTTCCGAATATTGTGTCCAACCTCTGAGGAAAGGAGATCCTAGAACACTTCTACCAATCAGAGAAGAGTTAAGTGGAAAATTACAGAGCAGTTCTCATTTCTACTAATTTAAGATGTATACAGTTCAGTTCATTGTGTCTACATCATTGATTGTGTTCTAGAAACTACAAATGGGTCTTTTTTTTTTTTTTTAATAAGGTCTTAATTTTTTTCAACCCCAAACTCCCTGGAGGTGTTGAGGAGCTGAACCCATGGAGGACTTCTGTATTTCTTAATTCCTCCCTTTGAGAGGTTTAGCTTTGGCCAGGATGGCTCCAGGCTGCAGCCGTGCTGTCTGCCCATGCTCCCTGCAGACACGGGAGGGCACTGCAAAAGCAGGTTTGTTTTCCCTGGACTTCTTTGTCTCTCCCAGGATGTCACAAACACTCCCACTCCTGCCCTGCCGATTGTAGCTCTTCCTGTTTCTGGTGTCAGTTCCCTATTCTTTGAATTATCCCCAATAGAAATGGCATAAATTACTAAAATTGAAATCCTTACAGTTCCCCAGAACAATACAGAAATAAATTTTCACATCTCAAAGTTGTGCAAGGGAGGAACTAAGATTTGTGGTGTTATCACTGAGATGCAAAGATTCTCAGCCTTCGGGGAGTTGTAGGTTCTTTGAGAATCTGGCGAAAGTTATGGATCCTTTCCCCAGAAAGATGTACAGACACCCTCACGATTTTGCCTGCAATTTCACAGCATTCATGAACTACAAGTTAAGGACCTCTGCTGGGATAGGTTTATTGAAGAACTCTCCCAAGATTGGAGGGGGGGCTGGGGGATGAGAAGTACTAGAGACACTCCCGCCTATGATTTGTTATTAAAAATGAAACAAGTTTCCAGAACGTGCACCCAGCCACAGAGTTTGATTATATGCTTTGACATGTACTTTACTAACTTAGGGCACTGTGTCAGCACATAGGCTATTAGGGATTGCAAAATAGGATCGTTCAGTATTTGCTGAGAGTGGTTTGAGGTCATTAGCTTTCTAATGAAAATATGTAGATGTACAGTTAGAAAAATGAGAATTAGCTGAAGTTAGCTAAAAGGGGGGAAACCGTATGCTTTAAACTGATATTTCCAAAGTGCCATGACTATCTTTTTAAAATATACCACCACCCCTCCCCCACGACGTGCGCCCCCCCCCCCCCCAGCCAACTCCAAAAATTCAGATATAGTCTGCAGTGACTGGAGGGATCTGGGGCTGTGGGCAGCTGGAGTTGTATTTGTAGGAAGCTCTGGAGAAGGGACAGTGCCTACAGGGCACCGCCGTTGATGACTATTCCAAGGGCCGTGACCAGGTACAGAAGTCACACTGTAAACTGCCTGGGGCAGAATGGGTCTCTAAGTGCTCACCTGCAAGAGACAGGGTTAGGGGATGCCCATTGGGCCTGAGAGGATTTACTCAGTTTTCTTCCATCCAGTGACCTCCAGAGACCTCCATCAGGCCCCTGAGGAAGGGAGCTAACATATAAAGCAAGTCCCGTGGAGTGGCAGGACTACGGAGACCTCAGACTCACCCTTCTCTTGGTGTTAGTGGGTTCTAGATGTAAGGGTAATCAATGAAATGCACAAGTGGAGTGACTTTTCTTCTCCTTATCTGCAAACTCTCTTCTCCCCTCTAATTTGTGTGAATATTAGAAATCCACTTTAATGTGGTAGCTAAATGGCTCAGCCACTTCCCAGCTGTGCAACCGCTGCTGGTTAATCTCGCTGCTCAGCTTTTCATCTTGATAACAGACGCAGTAACACTTCGTGTTTCATAGGGTTTTTGTGAAAATTAAATGAAATAATGCATGTAAGTAAGGGATTTAGTACAGTGCTTATTGCCTAGTAAACAGTTAATAAACATTCACCATGTTTTAAAAAAGATTTTATTTATTTGAGAGATAGCACACAAGCAGGCGGAGGGGCAGAGAGAGGAGAGGGACAGAGAATCTTCAAGTGGAGTCCCTGCTCAGCGCGGAGCCCGACTTGGGGCTTCAACTCACGACCCTGAGATCACGACCTGAGTCAAAACCAAGAGTCAGATGCTGAACTGACTGAGCCACCCAGGCACCCCGGCGTTCACCATTTTTTGTAATTATTTGGGCATCTGTGCTTCCCTACTTGGCTGATTATAAACTTCCAAATGTCAGGATTTGTCCTGATGTCTCCTATTTTTATCACAGAACTTAAAATAGGCTTTTAGAAATATTTGGAATGAATAAATGAATGAATGCTTTAGTGAATGAGGGAGTGAATGAATATGGGTTGGAAAAATAGAAGTTTTGAATAAACTTGGTTAGGGGTCCCAATCTGGCCGGGGCAGAGTGGAGATATTATATTCCAGACCCTCTAAGTGTACTGTCCTTCCCTTTGACTTTGAATGGCCACGGACTTCCTTACCTTTTAGCGGTCACCTTAGTGCAAGCTCTTTAGAGAGACCTTCTATAAGGACCTCTATCCAAATGAGCTTCCCTGCCCCTGGCCCCACTGGGTACATTTTCTATCACTACTCTTTGCTTATAGCACTTAAAATTTATATGATTTTATATTATAAAGTATGTAGTTATATAGTTATTTGGTTTTTTTTTTTTTTAAGATTTTTTATTTATTTATTCGACAGAGATAGAGACAGCGGCGAGAGAGGAACACAAGCAGGGGGAGTGGGAGAGGAAGAAGCAGGCTCATAGCAGAGGAGCCTGATGTGGGGCTCGATCCCGCAGTGCCGGGATCACGCCCTGAGCCGAAGGCAGACGCCCAACCGCTGTGCCACCCAGGCGCCCCAGTTATTTGGTTTTTTAACCTTGTTTATTGTTTGCATAATAAGCTCTATCATGACAGAAAACTGTTTTCTTCATGAACCCATGGAAAGGCCACACAGTCTAATGGGTAGAGCTAGGGACTTGAACCCGTGCAGTCTGACTCCAGAGACTGCCTACATCCAAACCCTGGTTCTGCCGCTTATTAGCTATGTGACCTAAGACAAGTTATTTACCTTCTCATCTTAGTTTTTTCATCTTCCAATTAGGGATAGTAACAGTACCTTCCTCCCTGATACTGCCCTTCCATCCCGGGCAACTGGGGCTCCTGCCTGGGCCTGGCACTTAGAGGACGCTGCTCTAAACCGCTCTGGCTATATCCCACTCTGCAGGCAAGCAGTCCCTAGGGCCAAAGGAACATGCCTGTACCTGCTTCTTTTAGACCATACTTGTGATACCTGTGATCCTAGGACTCCCTACCCAAATAGCTCTAAGCATGCTTCCAGAGCCAGCTGGGCTTTGGCCCCAGGTCCATTCTTTCAAAGGTAGATGGTGTCCCCAGTGTGCACACCCAGAAACCTCATGGTAACTGAAGATCTACTATTTGCAGCATAGGAAGGTGGACACAGCGGGGATTTTTTGTCTGAGATGTCCATATCCATTGACCCAAGGCTCCTTCTGTGGTGCAAGATTTGTTGCAGGGGGGAAAAGAAGGGAGGTAGGTCAGAGTCCTCTGTTTTATTCTTGCTTCTAGCCTGGCAAATGCTAGAGATAGGCCAGTACCTCATAGGTTGTTAGGAGGATTACAGGAGATACTACATGTAAAGCCTTTATTATTTTATTTATTTTATTCTTTTTGCCTTAAGGAATTTCATTCTTTTTTTTAATAAATATTATTTATTTATTTATTTATCTATCAAGAGTGTAAGCAGGGGGAGGGGCTGAGGGAAAGGGAGAGAGAACATCTCAAGCCGACTCCCCGCTGAGCGTGGAGCCCAACGCAGGACTCGATCTTACAACCCCAAGATCATGACCTGAGCCGAAATCGAGAGTTGGATGCTTAACCAACTGAGCCACCCAGGCGCCCCTATGTAAAGCCTTTAGAAAATGCTTGGCATACTGTAAAGTGCTCAATAAATATTAGCTATTATTATTGCTTCTTTTGTTGGCTTAGCACAGGCTCTAGTAAATTACAGCTGTTTGATTAGTTATTTTTGAATGAATGACTAGATGAATGATTGCTTGAACTATTAGCTCATTAACTGGGGTCCTGTCTTGGTTCTGTTGCTAGGTGAACTCATTTATATATTTTAACAAAAGCTTCATTTGTTGTAGTCATTGCTGGCTGAAAGTAAGAAATACTGGCTTGATATTCACAGTTAAGTATGAATAACAAACTTCCTATCAGGAAAAAGGTCTTAGATGTTGATTTCACAGAATGACAGTTTCAGAAAGGGGCTGCATCTTATTTAAGCGAATAAATTATTTTACAAGAAATACCATAGGGGATGTGAATTTATGTACTGTTAGATGCTCCTTGTTAGCTCAAATACATTTGCAGTGACATATATAATGGTAGGATTTACAACAGGATTCTAGGTTTCAAGACAGCTCCAGTAGTTTTCCGGGCAGTGCAGAGGACCCTCATTACAAGCAAAGTAAGCGGGCTGCCTGTTAATATTATTTGAGGCCCCAGAAGCCCAGCTCTCATGGCTGATCAACGGCCAGCAACCTCATGATTTAAATTATTTCTCTGATTCATCAACAAATGTGAAAGGATCATGGACGTCAGTGACAGACAGAGCAGGGGTCATTCTCATCTCTGTCACTCATCAGCTGTGTGATTTTGGGCCAATTTCTAAATTTCACTTTGCTCTAGTTTCCTCATCTGGATGAAGAGAATAATAGTAGCCACTGAGACGGATTATTGAGTAATGCTGTTAGAGGCCCTAGCATAGTTCCTGGCAGGCAGTAGATTTCATTCCCTTCACCACCTAATTACCATTTATAGGGCCACGAAACAGAGAGTATCTCCGGCGTTCAGCTTGTTTTGACAGTATAGTTATACAGGAGGTACTGAGCATACACTTACAAATCCGATTAATAAAGTACTTCACCCATGCAAAGTGTCAAGTATGAACAAACTTCATGATAATTGACAGCAGGAGAACATAGCAAATTACTTTCAAAAGATAATTCAAACATTCATTTTGCTTGTCTTGTAAAATGCCATTTTATTAAATCTTGTTATATTCCTAGTAAGATAATTGCTGTTTTATTGTTAAAGAAGGTAGAAAAGTAAAAATAAAATGTTTTAAAAAGTAAAGCAAAATTAGATTTCAATTGTGATTTCTACAAACATTTTTTTTTTTTTTTTGAATAAGACATCCCTGAGTCTATTTTGTATCCTTATTAAACCTAGATCTGTGGAGCTGCTTTGGGGCCCTTTGCCTATGGGCTGGTGAATATTACACACTCTTCCCGCCTGGGCTTACTGCTCCCTGAATGGCATTCTCCCTCACTTTATCTCCACTGAAGCCTGCTTTTAGGAAAAGGAAAAAAAAAAAAAAAAAAGAGAGAGAGCGAGAGAGCGAGAGATCTGATACTCAATTTCAGTAAATCTGGAATAGTGAGCTGAGAGTGAAGAGGGGAAGTTTTATTTCCAGACTGATCGATCTCTTGCATCCACGAAGGGGTGCTGCAGCCAGTGGGATGTGATTTCAAAGACGCGAGCCTCGGGTTCCTTCCCCAAAAGAGAATTAGTGTCTCATTTGCTTACCAGAACGTGGAGACTTCCTTTTTACCACGACCTGGCTTTGAAAATACAAATGCCTTTCAGGGAACTAAAACTGATGATGAAAAATTAAATAACTGAACTTACATTCTTGGCAGTCACTGTGCTGGGGGTCCAGGAGGTGGGGGAGGTGAGACTGGAGAGCAAGAGGAAAAAGGCTTTGGGGGTGGGGGGGGGAGAAAAGCCTGGGGCAAGAGACAGTTGGGAGCTCCAGGGGAACTCTCCACTGGCTGTAGTTTTAATCCAGAATCTAGAATTTTGAACTTCTTTAGTGCTAGCAGTAGGCTTTTCATTTAAACAAGAAAAAAAAAAAAAAAACAAAACCCTGCACACCAGAATAAACACGCAAAATGGACTGTATGTATCCACTTAGCGGTGGTTTGCAGCCATTTAATGAACATGCGTGGTATTGACTGCAGGGTCCATTATGGACATTGATGCAGCCTGGATTTGTGGGTGGGTTTTTTTTTTTTTTTTGACAGTTTGATTTTCAAGACTTTCCTATAGCTTTTAGTACTGTTTTTTGGACTTATCCTCATTAAGGATTTTAAAAGCAAAGGTCTTTGCTTACATTGAAAGTGCTACTGTTCCTAGCATCATAGTTTCTCACTAATGGCTTTCTGGAATACCATTTTCATGATTTAATTTTTATAGAACTCTACTTCCTTTATTATTACATTTGCCTTTGTAATATGTACAATCTGTTGGCTACATATTGCTAGGCTTTAAATATTTTTCCTGTTTACCATGAATAAAAAATGGTTGCTGATTCGTTTGCTTTGCAGAATAAACCACCGCCCTCCCCCGTGCCCAGCAGAAAAATGGCACGTGTATGTTCTGATTTTCCTCACTAGTGATTTTGGTCTGATCTCTCTCTTTTCCTTTCTGCCAGTGAAGATAGAAGGTTCTCTGGTTATGGAGACGAAACAAGCATAAGGGGAAGGCTGCTTGGATTTTATAAATGTCAGAGTAATCATTTACCTAGTTAATAACAGTAATGTACATAACACGTGATACTTTACCGAAGGCCTTCACATAGGCTATTTTGTTTGAATTCTGAAGGCTTGTCCTAATTATTATCCCATTTTATAAATGCGACCTGCCCACGTTCCGGATTAGTGAGTGACTGAGGCCACCCCTTCCTTCCTTGAACCAGGTTCTAGTCTTTCCCATCTTAACCAAAAGCCCTTTGTCAGTCCCAGAGGTTTTTTTTTTTTTTTTTAAAGATTTTTTTATTTATTTGAGAGAGAGAGGGAGAGAGGGAGGGAATGAGCAGGCGGAAGGGGTAGAGGGAGAGGGAGAAGCAGACTCCTAGCTGAGCAGGGAACCCGACGCTGGACTCCATCCCAGGACCCTGGGATCATGACCTGAGCAGAAGGCAGATGCTTAACTGACTGAGTCACCCAGGCACCCCAGTCCCAGAGGGTTTTAGCTACAACACTTTTCTCTTGCCCTTCAGGGCTCAACCATTTGAGAGTGGGCTGTACCCCCATTTCCCATCTTCTCACATTGCATTCATTCTTCAGCCCTCGGAAATCCAGGATTGGTGTTCACCGCTGTGCTGACTGACTTCAGAAGAGTCGCAGTACCTCCTGGTTGCTACACTCCGTGAGTCCTGTTCAGAGTTTCTACTTTAGCTCTTGGTACTGTGGACACTGCTGGCAACTCCTGCCTTCCTGCGGCTCTCCCCTCGGCTTCTCCACAGGCCCTCATTGGTTTTCTCCTCCTCTCCAGAAGTGTCTTCAAGTTTCTGCAGTGACTCCTCTTCCTGAGTTTTTCCTTAAATAATGAGTTTCCTCAGAATGCTGGCCTCCCCTGACCTCACTTCCCTCTTTCTTCCCATTTCTTCTCATCCTAGAGCAATTCTGTCCATGTCTCACTGTTGCCTCTAGAGGTAGATGACTTCATAGAAAAGATATTACAGATGTTTGGAAACACGAACAAAAGTAGAGATCATAGTTTAATGCCCGTGGACCCCATCACTCAGCTGCAACACCACCAACATTTTGTGCATCTTATCATTTCACTTGTAAATATGTCAATATACCTCTGGGCTTTTGAAAATTATAGCCACCATGCCATTTTTATACCCAAGCAGAATTAATATGTAATTACTTCATGTCATCTAACCCTTCCTAAATCTCTATGTTTGTCTCAACGATACCTTTTTACGGTTGCTTTGAATCCACATTCAAATGAGTTGATGTCTCTTAAATGGATCTCTGTTTCTAGTTTTGTTGGGCCAAGCCTTTCTCTCGGGCTCCAAACCCGAGTCCAGCTGACATCTGGTAGCTTCATTTGCAGTCCTCAAAGGTACTTCAGACTCTCTCTCTTTCTCTCTTTTTTTAAAGTAGGCTCCATATGTGGAACCCAGCTTGGGCCTTAAACTCGTGACCCTGAGATGGAAACCTGAGATCAAGAGTCAGATGCTCGACTTGCTAAGCTACCTGGGCTCCCTGGTACTTTAGACTCTTCATTCTAATTTAACTTCCTTTGTTCCTAAAAGTTTATTTTTGTTTTGTACTTCTTCTCTTGGGAAATGGCACTACTAGTCCACCTGATTGTTCATGCCAGAAACCCGAAGTTCTTCTCTGATCTCCCCATCTCTACTCACTTCTCATATGTACTATGTTACCAAATACTATTAATTCTATCTCCTGTCTATCTTTTCAGTCCATCTTTCCATCCTCCCTGCTATTATCTTACCTCAGGTCATCATTTTCCCCTTGGATTGCTACAAATCCTGGATGGTCCCCTATTTCTAGTCCTGGAGGATAATAGCCTTTCCAAAAGCCAGAGGTGTTTCTAAAGTGTAAACCTTGTCATATCACTCCCTCCTTAAAGCTCTTCCATAGCCCCCCATTGTTTTCAGGATAAATTTTAACATCTAATAAGGCCTTCAAAACCCAGTGCTTACTACCCTCCCCAGCCCCATTCTCCTTTTTCTCTCCTGATGCTGTGTACTCTAGCCATGCGTTCCTCCGTTGTTCTCTGCCCTTTCTCACCTTGGGCCCATGCCGGTGATGTTCCTTCTGCCCAGAATGCTCTTTTGTTTCCTCTCCCCACCCCTTCTCCCTTCCCTCCTTGATTTCCATCCTACTTGTCATTACATCTTTGTGGGACAATGAACGCTTCAGGAAGTCTTCCCTCACTCCCCAGACCTGAGTCAGGTGCATGTGCTCTGGGTGCCGAGGTACCTGGAGGTACTTGGTTTCAGCTCCTGCTGACATTAATTGCATGGATTTGTAACTGCTTATTTGATGTCCTCTGTCTTATTTGTGGTTGTTGTCTGAGTGAGAATAGTGTCAGCTATTAGGCAAATGCTCAATAAACAGTAGGTGAAAGGATGAAGTCGTGATTCTTCTAAGTCCCAACTTCTTTCCCCTGTACCGCTGTTTCTTGCTGTTGTAGGTAATGTGTGTGATGGGTATTGCTGGAACACCCAGGCCTTGGAAAATTCAGTTGAATTTTCAGAAAACAATTGAAACATGGAAACAAGGGAGTGTGGGGTAATATTGTAAGCTTATTGCTCTTAGGGCCTTTGTACTAACGACTCACTTGACTTGAAATACTTTCCCTCGATCTTCACCCATGTCATTCCTTATCATTTAGACTTCAGTGTAGACATCACCCCCTCAGAAGGGTTCTTCCTAAAGTCACCGTCTAATGCAGTCACCTGCTTAGCATCACATGTGCTACTTTTGATTCTCGCCACAGTTCTTGCTGCTGTTTCTTTAATGTTCTTTTGTCTCTCCCCCCTCTCCCTGCAAGAGAGACGAGGGACTTCATCTGTCCCCTTCATGGCTGTCTTGGAGGTATTCTACAGATACTTGTTGAATTAATGGAAAAATGAATGACTGCGATAGCAGTTGAGGTGATACACGTGTAGGAGAGAGAAGGGGGAAATGATGAGCTTAGTTCCCAAGGGGTACGTTTTTCAAAAGTAAACAAACCCTCTATAAGTCTTGTCATTGGACAACTAATCTTGTGTGTAGCCTTTTTCTGTGCTATTGCTAAGTTTCCTTTTCTAACAGGTATGCGAGGAGCTGTGTGATGGACACTCTCCATCAGACCACCTTGCCTAAGTGAGGTGCTAAGCATGTGCTAGCGTTAGCAGAGAACCAGCTCTGCGGCTCTAGGAGACGGGTACATAAGTAAGAAAAGTAAGCAGGGCCCCTTCTGAAAGAGACCTTTTAACAAAAGAGGGAGACAAGAGTTTGTATAATTCAGCTTCAGAATACCCGTTTCAGAGGTTCATTATAAGGCTAACTGATTTAGCCCAAAGAGCAACCAGTAAGGTTTGGTTTGGATCACTGGCAGTTGTGTGGGACTTTGGGCAACAAGTTGCGGGGGAGGGGGGAAGAGAGGCTTGGTTGGAAAGGCGGTGGGATGTGAAAGTGCATTTCTAGTGACTGGGCAGAAGCTCTGCCATCGGAGACCTTCTGGTTTCGTGGCTCCTTGATGCCAGTGTTCACTGAAGTGGGTCTGGGAGCAGGAGTGAGTTAATTTGAGATATTTGAGATTGAAGTGTCTGTGATGTTAACAAAAAGCTCTGGGGTCTAGGGTGGATCTAAGAGATTGCTTAGGACAGCGCCCAGGGGAATACCAGCAACCAAAGGATGAGAAGAAGATATGGAACTCTTTGACAGAGACCTAACATTTCTTACTTGAAGGAGCTCACAATCTTCTGAAGATCACATGCTGTTGGTCATTCCTTTCTGAATTCTGGTAGCACCTCCCATCTGTGACTTCTAGGCTTCTGAGCCTTTAGCGGAGTGCTGTGCAACAGAAACACAGTGAGACCCGCCCATGTGAGCAACACATATAATTTAGAATTTTCTACCAGCAACATTTTAAAAAGTAAGGAAAAAAAAAAAACCCTAGGTGAACATAATTTTGAAAATTGATTTAGTTTGGGGCGCCTGGGTGGCCCAGTCAGTTAAGCATCCGACTCTTGATTTCAGCTCAGGTCATGATCTTAGGGTCATGGGATCGAGCCTTGTGTCGGGCTCTGCACTCAGCATAGAATCTGCTTGGGATTCTCTCTCTCTCTCTCTGCCCCTCCCCCCTGCTCACTCTCACACACACACACACACACACTCTCTCTCTCTCAAAAAAAATTCAACTTCTGATGATTTGTTACTAGTCTATAGAGATGGTTGATTTTTGTATATCGACCTTGTGTCTTGGACCCTTGCTAAACTCACTCATTTTTTTTCTAGTAGATGTTTTATAGATTCTACCAGACCTTACATGTTGTGGTTGAAAACATGTAATGAATCAGAAATAACTCTGTTACACTCAGTGAAACTTGGCCAGAAGTGTGTTTTGAGTTATTAAATTTTTTCCTCTAAGTGAAGTGAAGCAGTTGGGGCAATAATCGTTAGATTCCTGCTCTTCTGACTGGATCTTAGAAGGAAACAGGACAATAAAAGATAAGCCCGTGATTTTGTTATAAGGACTCTGGGAGAGAGGAACCTGGAGAAGAGCCCTGTTGTCAAGATCTTTTCTGTTGTGAAAGGCCTGATTTGGGGACTAAGCCCAGGGCTGCCCCGGTGGCTGTTACAGGCTTCCTGGCCCAGCAGTCCCTCTGGGCCTGGGCCCCGTTTCTGGCTCTTCCCAGAAGAGGCCTGAGGGGGTGCTCAGCAGCTAGGCCATGGTCTAGGAAGGGTCGTAGTCAATAACAGTGCAGCTGTTTCTCTCTGAGAAAGTGACATTGAAGCTGACACCTAAAGGGTGAATAAAAATTGCCTGGGTGAATGGTGTAAGGAAGAAAATTTCACGTAGAAGGAACCAGGTATAAAGATAATGAGGCAAGATGGAGATTGGCGTATTTGAGGAAGTAAAAACACCTGGGCGGGGCGCCTGGGTGGCTCAGCCGTTAAGCGTCTGCCTTCAGCTCAGGTCATGATCCCAGGGTCTTGGGATTGAGTCCCGCATCGGGCTCCCTGCTCTGAGGGAAGCCTGCTTCTCCCTCTCACGCTCCCCTTGCTTGTGTTCCCTCTCTTGTTGTTTCTCTCTGTCAAATAAATAAATAAAATCTTAAAAAAAAGCACCTGGGAGAGTCAGGGAACTAGGGTCACTGGATGAGGCTTGGAAGGTAGGTAGGGATCAGATCATGCAGGGGTTGGGACTTTTACAGGTCACTCTCTGTGTATTTCAACAGAAGGAGTTTAATACAGGAAATTGGTTACGCACATACTGGACGGCTGAGAAAGCAATGGGTATCCATTGAGATAACCTGATACTGGTACTGGAGTTAGCAGTTTCCACCCCATAGGACTGCTGGTGTTAGTAGAACCCAGGAGTGCCCAGAAGGACCTGGTGGCAGGTGGTGGGACCACAGAATAAGATGGAGAAGGGGCCTTGGTGTAGGAGCTAGGATTGCCAAAGGAGCCACTTCTAGAATTGGTGTCAGAAGCAGGGAGAGATTAACAGCAAGAGAGGGAGAGTGGGAGAATGAGAGACAGACAGACAGACAGACAGCACGTTTCTCTCTCCTCTGACTTCTGCTCTCCTGCCAATATCTCTTAGCAGGAGAAGCTAATAGAAAAATATAGTATATAGACTCTTAGCCACAACATTACAGAACAGAGTAGAAAGGGTGGATGTTGAACAGAATAGACAATGGTGGGCTAGAGACAACGATAGAGTGCGAGTCAGTAAAAGTTTTAAACGAGAAGTGGGGTAAGAATCCCTGAATTGCAGAAGAATTGATATCGCATTAGTGATAACTTCCCCCCTGGTGTTCACAAAGTCGTCTTCCTCTGTGGGTAATTCTATCTAGTGAATTCCTCAGTTACTTAACTTAAAGCCTGTTGATCTTATATTCTCTTTCTCACAGATACCTATGAGTTATACAAGAGGATATGATAAAGATAGATAGCATTTGTTGAACACCTGCTTGGTTATAGCGTCTTACAGTGTCTCATTTCATCCTTCCAACAAACATGATGAGCTCCACTTTATAGGAAGGTGATTGTGACCGAGGGAGGTAAGCTAGTAAAGAACAGTGCTGACAGTTGAAGGAGGGCTTTCTGACCCAAAGTCAGGCTCTGACCATTACAGCAGAGTGTCCAGCCTAGAATTTGGGATGAGCTGTTCAATAGGGTCCTCCAGATGGAGGTTATTTCTCTCATGTTCAATTTCTTCACACTTGTGAGAAGATCCTCAATGGGCATTCTGGATTAGTTGAGCAGGGAACACAGCACTCAAGATCTTCAGTGTGTTGAGTTTTTTTTACTAATGATACTTAAAATGTGTGGTCGAGAAAGTTGTGGGGTTTGTTTTGTTTTTACTATAGCATAAACGTTCTCGTTTTTACCGGTAAATCATATAGTTTTATTCATAGCAGAAATGTCGTCAGATTTATTTCCCCCCGCACTCTACAGGTTTGTTCCGAGCATTAAATGAGATGCTATGATGTGCTATAACCCAGCAGGTATTCAACAGGAGATAGTCAAGAAGTGGATTTATTTTTAATCAGCTGATTTTGTTGAGAACACAAAGTTTAGTTAAGAGGCCAGTGAGAGACGTTATGTGGATAATTTGATGGGGCCACAGTGACTGAGAGGGAAAAGAATTCTTTTGGAGGGCGAGCTGAAATTTGTCATTAGTACCTATCTGACCCTTTTTTGCAGTTAGGAGCAATGCAAAAGCTAATAGTGTTTGGTGATCATTTAAACCTGAAAAAGAAAGGGGGGGGGGGCGCCTGGGTGGCTCAGTTGGTTAAGCATTCGACTCTTGATTTCGGCTCAGGTCATGATTTCAGGGCTCTGGGAACAAGCCCCCCTGATGGGCTCCATGCTCAGCGGGGAGTCTGCTTGAGGATTTTCTCTCTCTCTCTCAAGATAAAAAATCTTAAAAAAAAAAGCCCTGAAAAAAAACCAAACCCATGAAATACCATTATACTTTACCGACAGTTAATTCAGAGAAATGCCATGCAGACGTTAGTAAAAAAGTGCTATTTTATTATTTTTTTAATTTAACTTTTTTTTTTTAAAAGATTTTTAAAATTTATTTATGTGACAGAGAGACAGCCAGCGAGAGAGGGAACACAGCAGGGGAGTGGGAGAGGAAGAAGCAGGCTCCCAGCAGAGGAGCCCGATGTGGGACTCGATCCCGGAATGCTGGGATCACGCCCTGAGCCGAAGGCAGACGCTTAACGACTGCACTACCCAGGCGCCCCTAATTTAACTTTTATTTTTTAAAAATTTTATTTAGGTAATCTCTATTCCTAATGTGGGGCTTGAACTCACGACCACAGGATCAAGATCACACACTCTTCTGACTAAGTTACACAGGTGCCCCAAGAGTGCTGCTTTAAAATAGAGCATGGAACGTTTTGTAGAAGTAGGCTGATTCGTTACTACGGATTGTTAGCTTTCTCAGAAGCTTAAGTAGAGTGACTTGCCCTTTCGGTACAAAACCTATTGAAAAGGCGAGAGTTACCTAGATATATACCAAAGTCTCCGGGGCCATAAGAACAGTAAATTTCATTTTGAATATGCATGGTAATAGTGTATTAACATAATATGAACAATGGCAGTAGGCCTTGACAATTTTGCATAAAAATGTGTTTTCATTTCTTCCAAATCAGATTCCTATGATAGTTCAGCGTTAGTTATTCTTTTCTCCTTTTTTTGAAATTAGAAGCCAAGGTCTCTAACAGAATCGTCTCGCAGAGATGTTCTGTTCTAGGCACTGCATGCACCACACTGGGTTTTTGTTAGAGTTGCTACCATTCCTAGGGTTCCTTTCTTCTTACTTCTCATACTAGAGACCGCTGAAAATACTATGAGCTTTCCCTACCATGAATTACTACTGAAAGACCTGTTAGGCTAAGAAGTAAACTTCAAGACAGTATTGTCATCATGAAAAGTGTATCCTGGTTGAAATTTATGACCTTTTGTATTCCTTGTTGTCTACTCAAGGTGAGATTCCTGTGTATTGTACACACTTCGGGCATGGTGCCTTGGTTGACTTACTGTAGGCAACTGCTCCCTTGATAAAGTTGAAAAGACTTTGCACATTGCTTGCTCTCGGTTTCTTGACTCTTTGAAGTCACCTTGGTTCCAAGTTAAATGCAGTGATTCATGCCTTGCTATGAATGGAGAAATAACTCTAAATATATTGGCCATGGGGCAGAGGAGCAGTTCTCATACGGTTCAGTCCAAGGACCCCATTTTAAAGATTATTGAGGAACCCAAGCTTTTCTCTAAGTGTGTTGTTAACGTTTACTCTATCAGAAATTAAAACTGAAATTTAAAAGATTTATTTTAGAGGCTCCTGGGTGGCTCAGTTGGTTAAGCATCTGACTCATGTTCTCAGCTCGGGTCTTGATCTCAGGGTTCTGAGTTCAAGCCCCACGTGTGGACCCTACTTAAAAAATTTTTTTAAATAAAATATTTATTTCACTGGGGTGCATGGGTGGCTCAGTCGGTTAAGTGTCTGACTTTAGCTCAGGTTATGGTTTCGGGGTCCTGGGGTCCAGACCTGCTTTGGGCTCTGAGCTCAGGGGGGAGTCTACTTGTCCCTCTGCCCCTCCCCCCACTTCTGTGCTCTCTCTCTCAAATAAAATCTTTAAAAAAATATATTTATTTCACTTCACTAAAAATAACAATACAAAACCACTACATGTTAATATGAATATTAAAATAAAATAACTATACATTTTTAACTACACTTTTTATTTTGGGATAAATGTAGATTGACATGCAGTTGCAAAAAAATAACTTTGAGAGATCCCCTGCATCCTTTATCCGGTTTCCCTCAGTGGTACTCTCTAGCAAAACGATAGTGTAATATCCGCATAGTCATCCCTAAAGTCAAGATGTAGGATAGCGCCAACACCACAAGGACCTTCCTCTTCCACCATCCGCCAACCCCTGGCAACCATTGTTCTACTCTCCATTTCTATAACTTTGTCATTTCAAGGGTGCTACATACATGGAATCAGACATATGTAACCCTTTAGGATTGGCTTTGTTCACATAGCACAGTTCCCTGCAGATTCATCGAAGTCGTGTGTATCAAGGGTTTGTGTTCATTGCTGAGCAGTATCCCACGGCATGGTTGTACCACAGTGTACTTCATCACTCACTTGTGGAAGGACATGTGGGTTGTTTCCAGTTTGTAGCTATTATGAATGTGGCTGCTGTGAACATTTGTGTGCAGGTGTTTGTGTGAACATAAGTTTTCATGTCTCTGGGATAAAAATACCTACAAGTGTAACTGCTGGTTGTATGATAGTTACATGTTAAGTGTTCTAAGAAATGGCCAAACTGTTGTCCAGAGTCACTGTTCCATTGTGCATTTCCACCAGCCATGTATGAGTGATCTGGTTTCTTGGCATCTTTGCCAACAGTTAGCATTGTCATGATTGTTTTTATTTGGGGAGGCAGTGGATATTTTTTAGTTCTGTAAAAATACACATAAAATTTACCATCTTAACAGTTTTTATGTGTGCAGTTCAGTGGTATTAAATACATTCATATTGTTCTGCAACCATAAGCACTATCCATCCCCAGAACTCTTTTTATCTTATAAAACTGAAACCCTATACCCGTGAAACAGGAACTCCTCATTCCTTTCTCCTCTAGCCCCTGGCAAGCACCATTCCACTTTCTGTCTCTATGAATATGATTACCCACGTACCTCATATAGGTGATCATACAGAATTTGTCTTTTTGTGACTGGCTTATTTCAGTTAGCATGATGTCCCCAAGGTTCTTCTATATTGTAGCATTGTCAGAATTTTCTTCCTTTTTAAGGCTGAATAATATTCCATTGTATACGAAGACCCCATTTTGTTAATCCATTTATCCGTTGGTGGACACTGGGTTTGCTTCCACGTTTTAGCTATTGTAAATAATGCTGCTAAGAACATAGGTGTACAAAGATCTCAGAAAGATGCTGCTTTTGGGCATACTCAGAAGTGGAATTGCTGGATAATATGCTAATTCTCATTTTGATTTTTTTGAGGGGCCATCATTCTGTTTTCCACAGCAGCTACACCATTTTACATTATCAGTCACAGTTCACAAGGTTCCAATTTATCCACCTCTTGACCAACACTTTTTTTTTTTAAGTAGCCATCCCAATGGGTGTAAGGTGATATTTTATTGTGGTTTTGATTTGCATTTCCCTAATAGTGATGTTGGGCATCTTTTTATGTGCTTATCATCCATTTGCATATCCTCTTTGGAGAAATGTCTATTCAAATCCTTTGCCCATTTTTAAAATTGTTTTTTGTTGCTGTTGTCTTTGATTTTTAGAAGTTCTCTGTATAATCTAGATATTAATCCCTTATTAGAACATATGATTTACACATATTTTCTCCCATCCTTGGGTAGCCATTTCACTTTATTATGTCTTTTGATGCACAAAAGTGTCTAATTTTCATAATTCTAATTTGTCTATTTTTACTTTTGTTGCCTGTTCCTTTGGTGTCATATGCAAGAAATCATTGCCAAATCCAATGACATGAAGCTTGTGCCCTATGTTTTCTTCTAAGAGTTTTATAGTTGCACATCTTACATTAGGTCTTTCATCCATTTTGAGTTGATTTTTGTATATTATGTTAGATAAGGGTCCAACTTTGTTCTTTTGCAAGTAGAGATCCTGTTTTTCTAGCACCATTTGTTGAAAAGACTGTCCTTTTTCCATTGAATGGTCTTGGCTCCAAAGTCAAAAATAATTTTTCCACATATGCAAGAGTTTATTTTGGGGTTCTCTAGTATATTCCATTGGTCTGTATGTCTGTCTTTATACCAGTACCATATTGTTCTGATTACTGTAGCTTTGTGGTCAGTTTTGAAATTGTGAAGTGTGAGTCTTCCAGTTTTATTCTTTTTTTCACAGTTGTATTGGCTATTCATGGTTCCTTGAGATACTGTATAAATTTTATGGTGGATTTTTTAATTTCTGTAAGAAAAGGGGGGACTTCCATAGAGATTACATTAAATCTCTGTTGCTTTGAGTAGTAATGAAATCTTAACAATATTAAGTCTTCCAATCCATGAACTTGGAATGTCTTTCCATTTATTTATGCCTTATTAATTTCTTTCAGCAGTGTTTTGTAGTTTTTATTGTACAAGTCTTTTACCTCCTTGGTTAAGTTCATTCTGAAATATTTTATCCTTTTTGATACTATTGTAAGTGGAATTGTTTTCTTAATTTTCTTTTTTGGATTGTTCATTGTTACTGCATAGACTTTTGACTGGACAGTTTAATCCATTTATATTTAAAGTAACTACTATTAAGGAAGGACTTACTTCTCTTACTTTGTTGATTAGTCTCCATAATCTTTATAGCTTTTTTGTCTCTCATTTCCTGTGTTAGTGTCTTCTTTTGTGTTTAGTTGATTTTTTAATAGTGAAGTGTTTTAAATTCTCTTTTCATTTTCTTTTATATACACTCTATAGCTACAGTCTTTGTGTAGTTACCATGAGAATTACATTTAACATCCTAAAATTATCCATTTGAATTGATACCAGCTTAACTTCACTAACATACAAAAATTCTGCTCCTATGTAGCTCATCCCCATCTTCTTTCAGTTTTTGATATCACAAAATTACATCTTTATACATCGTATGCCCCAAAACATAAAATAATGTTTTTTTAATGTATTAGGCTCTTAAATCATGAAGAAAACAGAATGTGGAGTTACAAACCAAAGTTACAATAATACTACCTTTTAGATTAATATACATTTTTTAAATGTATTAGTCTTTTAAGTCATGTAGAAAACAGAATGGCTCCACAACTTCTTTTTGGTTTCTTTGTATGTTTTCTATCTCTTTATTGATATTTCTGTTTTGTTTCTACATCATTTTCTTGACTTTACCCATGTTTTCCTTTAGTTCTTTGAGCATCTTTAAGATAGTTTTATTTATTTTTTATTTTTTAAAAAAGTTTTTATTTATTTATTTGGTGTGAGTGGGGGGAGGGGCAGAGGGACAGGGGAGAGAGAAAACCTCAAGCAGATTCTGAGCTCAGTGCAGAGCCTGATGAGGGGCTTGATCTCATGACTCTGAGATCATGACCTGGGCTGAAATCAAGAGTCAGATGCTTAACTGACTGAGCCACTCAGGCACCCTGAGATCTTTGTCTAGTAAGTCCACCATCTGGTATTTCTTAGGGATGATTTCTGTTGATTTTTTTCATTTGAATGGGTCATACTACCCTGTTTCTTTTTATGCCTTGTGGTTTTTTGATGATTACTAGATATTTGAGGCTAATGATTATTAAGTGAATAATCTGGAAATCATATTCTCCTTCTTCCCCTGGGTTTGCTGCTGTGGTTTTTTGTGTGTGTTTGTTTTCTGATTGTTGTGGGCTTTGCTGGAGATCAGCCTGAGGTGTAAAATTAAAGTCTTTTAGGTCTTTTCTAAGCCTGTGCCTGTGCTGTTTTCTGGGCATATGTGGTTACTTTCTAAATTCCTCTGTATATGTAGTTGCTTTTGAATGTCTTGGTCCTTAAATATCTGGCTTCCAAAATGGAAAAAGAGAAAAATGGGGAGGGGGAGGAGGAAAGGTGCCAAACCTTTAAATCCCCTGGAAGTCACATTAGCCAGAGGAGGAAGGGACTTGCAACAATGGCTATTCATCTCTGCGTCTGTACCTCCATAATCAGAAGCAGCAATCAGTGTGATCAGAACACTGTTCCCCAGTGTTTGGAGACAGGGTACTTATTACCCAGCCTGTGTGCATTGTCTTTGGTTTTGGTATCAGGGTAATACTAGCCTCATAAAATGAGTTGGGAAGTGTTTCTTTGTGCTAATTTTCCTTTATGTTTGGTAGGATTATCCAGTGAAACTATCTGAGCATGATGATTACTTTTTCAGAAACTTTTCAACTACAAGTTCAATTTCTTTGACGGTTATGGGACTTACTTACATTGTCTGTTTCATCACAATTGAATTTTGGTAGCTTGTGGTATTTGAGGATTTGATCTATTTCCTCTAAGTTGTCAAATTTATGAACATAAAGTTGTTCACAGTATTCTTTTATTGTACTATTAGTATTGTTATTATTATGGTAAAATATACACAACATAAAATTTACCATTTTAACCATTTTATTTATTTATTTTAAAGATTTTTATTTATTTATTTGAGAGAGAGAGAGAGGGAGAGAAAAACAGAGAGAGAGAGAGAGAGAGAGAGCACGAACATGGCAGGGGAGGGGCAGAGGGAGAAGCAGAGTCCCTCCTGAGCAGAGAGCCTGATGCAAGGCTCGATCCCAGGACCCCAAGATCATGACCCAAGCTGAAGGCAACTGCTTTAACCGACTGAGCCACCCAGGAGCCCCCATTTTAACTATTTTGAAGAATACAATTTAGTGGCACTTAGTACATTCACAATGTTGTACATTCATCACTAGTATCTAGTTCCAGAACATTTTCATCGCATCAAAATGAAACCCATACCCATTATGCAGGTCTCTATCTCCCTCTTCCCCTTAGACCCTGGAAACCACTAATCTGCTTTCTGTCTCTATGATTTTCTCTATTCTGTGTGTCTTATATAAATGGACCATGTCAGGCTTCATTCACTCAGTATAATGTTTCCAAGTTTCACCCATGTTGTAGCAAGTATTATACTCCATTCCTTTTTATGGCTGAATAATATTCCATTGCATGGATACACCACATTGTAATTATCCATTCATCTGTTGGTGGAAATTTGGGTTATTTGCGCCTTTTGACTATTGTGAATATTACTGCTATGAATATTCTTATACTTGTATTCAAAGACTTCTATTCAAGTTTTTGCTTGAACAGCTGTTTTCATTTTTCTTATGTATATACTTGGAAGTGGAATTGCTGGTTCTTTTGGTAATACTACTTTTAAGTTTTGGAGGGACTGCCAAACCATATTCCTTAGCATCTGCATCATTTTGTATTCTAACCAGCAATATAAGGGGATTCCAGTTTTTCCACATCGTTGCCAACAAGTGTTATTTTCCATTAAAAAAAAATCCTAGTGGGTATGAAGTGGTATCTCATTGTACTTTGAATTTGAATTTTCCTGATGACTAATGATGTTGAGCATCCTTTAATATGCTTATTGACCATTTGTTTATATCTTCTTTGGAGAAAGATCTGTTCAATTTTTGCCCATTTTTAAATTGGGTTGTCTTTTTGTTGTTTAGTTGTAAAAGTTTTATATAGTCTGGGTACTAAGCCCTTATCAGATATATGATTTATAAAAAAATTTCTCTCTTTTGTGAGTTGTCTTTTCACTCTCTTGACAGTATCCTTTAAAGCACAAAAGATTTTAATGTTGATGAAGTTCAATTTATCTATTTTTTCTCTTGTTGTGTATACTTCTGACATGATATCTAAGAAATCATTTCCAATGCTTTCTTCTAAGAGTTTTAGCTCTTACACTTAGGTATTTGATCCATTTTGAGTTAATTTTTTGCATATAGTATGAGGTAAGGGTCCAACTTCATTCTTTTGCATGTGGATATCCAGTTTTCCCAGCACCATTTGTTGAAGAGACTTTTCTTTCCTCTTTGAATGGTCTTGGCCCCTTTTGAAAATTAGTTGACTATAGATGAATGGTTTAATTTCTCAGCTCTTATTTCTATTTTATTGATCTGTATGTTTATCCTTATGCCAGTACCATACTGATTACTAATTACTGTATTACTTTAGTTTTATGAAAGTTAGGAAATTGGGAAGTGTTAGTTTTCTAATTTTTTTTTCAAGATTGTTTTGGATATTCAGGATCCCTTGCAATTTCATATGAATTTTAGGATAGGTTTATCTGTTTCTGCAAAAAAAAAAAAAAAGTCATTGAGATTTTGATAGGGGTTGCATAGAATATGTAGATATATTTGGGAAACATTACCATTCTAATAATATTAAATCTTCTAATCCATGATCATGGGAATTTTTTATTTATTTAGGTCTTTAAATTCTTTCAGCAATGTTTTGTCATTTTTAGTGTACAAGTTTTATGTCTCCTTGGGTTAAATTTATACCTAAATATTTCATTATTTCTGATGCTATTATAAAAGGAATTGTTTTCTGTATTTCTTTTTCAATTGTTTATTGCTAGTGTATAGAAATACAACAGAACTGATTTTGTATCATACAGTTTTGCTGAATTTGTTTATTAGCTCTGATAGGTTTTTGTGGATCCCTAAGGGTTTTCTATATTTATGATAATGTGATCCGGGAGTAAATAATTTTATTTCTTCCCTTCTAATCTGATGTCTTTTATTTATTTTTCTTGCCTAATTACTTTGGCTAGGACTTCCAGTGCAACACTGAATGTAAGTAGTGAGAATTAGCATCTTTGTTGTGTTCTTAAGGGAAAGCTTTCAGTGTTTTGCTATTGAGTATGATGTTTGTTGTCGTTTTTTTCCCCCCATAAATGCTCTCTAACCCATTGAGGAGGGTTTTCTTCTGTCTCTGGTGTATTGAATGTTTTTATGATGAAAGGATGTTGGATTTTGTCAGGTGTTTTTCTGTTTTTATTAAGATGATTAAGTTGTTTTTTCCCCCTTCAGTCTATTAATATGATGTCTTACATTAATAGATTTTCATATTGAACCACTCTTGCGTTGTGGGGATAAATCTTGTTACATCATGAGGCATCATCCCTTTAATATGCTGCTGAATTTTGTATCCTAGCATTTTGTTGAGAATTTTTGCTTCTATATTCATAAAGGATATTGGTCTATAGTTTTCCTGTGATGTCTTTGTAGGGCTTGGTATCAAGTTAACACCGGCCTCATGGAATGAGTCAGGAGGTGGTCATTATTCTTCTATTTCTTTTAAGAGTGTGAGAAAAATTAGTGTTAATTCATCTTTAAAAGTTTGGTAGAATATACCAGTGAAGTTATCTACTCCTTGGCATTTATTTGTTGGATGATTTTTTATTACTGATTTGATCTCTTTACTTGTTAGAGGTTTATTAAGATTTTCTATTCCATTTTAAGTTAGTTTTGGTAGCTTGTGTTTGTAAGAATTTGTCCATTTTATCCTGGTTGCCTAATTTTTTGGCATACAGTAGTTCATTGTATAATCCTTTTTATTTCAGTAAGTTCAGTAATACTGTCTCCACTTTAATTTCTGATTTTAGTCATGGAATCTTCTTCTTTTCTTGTTGTTCTAGCTAAAGTTGGTCAATTTTTTGATTTTTTAAAAAAAATTAACTTTTGGTTTTATTGTTTCTATTGTTTTTCTAATTATCTGTTTTATGTCTGCTATAATCTTTACTATTTCCTTTGGTTGCTGGTTCCAGGGTTCCATTTACTCTTCTTTTCAGTTTATTAAGATGTATATTAAGATTCTGTTTTGAGATCTTTTTCTGATGTAGGCATTGATAGTTCTAAATTTCACTCTGAGCACTGCTTTTGCTACATCTCATACATTGTATTATATTGTATTTTCATTTCTATTCATCTCAAAGTATTTCCAATTTTGTGATTTCTTCTTTAACTTATTGGCTGTTTAATCCCGTATTATATTTTTAATGGCTGTAGTGACATCCTCTGTTTCATTCCTAATAATGGTAATTTATGTCTTCTATCTTTCTCAGTCATATTAGAAGTTTATCAATCTTACTGGTTTGTTTTTTTAATGAAGCAGCTTTTTGTTTTGTTGATATTCTCTATTGTTTTCCTGTTTTCGATTTCATTTATTTCTGCTCCTAATGTAATTATTTCCTTCCTTCAGCTTGCTTTGGATTTATCTTGCTCTTCTTTTTATAGTTTCTTGAGGTAGTTACTTAGATTATTGATTTGAGACCTTTTTCCTAATGTAAGCATGTAGCAGTTTCAGTACTACTTTTGCTGTGTCCCATATATTTTGATATGTTATATTTTTATACTGAAAACATTTTCAGATATATTATATCACAAAATCTTTAGTATCTACACTAATGGCCCCTCGTTTCCTTAACTGTAGACCCTCTCATTTATCCCTAGCTCTCTTAAATCATGGCACCTAGAACACAGTATTCTGGACCTGTCTGGCCATTGAAGAATAGAGCAGAAATATCTGTTCATTCCTTTTTTGTTGTTGTTCATTCATTTGCTCATTTCTTCATCCAACATCTACTGAAATTTTTAAAAAGATGTTATTTATTTATTTGACAGAGAGAGAGACAGCCAGCAAGAGAGGAAACACAAGCAGGGGGAGTGGGAGAGGAAGAAGCAGACCCCCTGCTGAGCAGGAAACCCAACATGGGGCTCAATCCCAGGACCCTGGGATCACACCCTGAGCTGAAGGCAGATGCTTAATGACTGAGCCACCCAGGCACCCCATTTACTGAATTTTTATAGCAGATTTTGTGCTCATTAGGAATATAGAGATGATTAAGACAGACATATTCCCTCTTCTCATTACTCTCTGTCAGAGAAGACAAATAATAAAACAAATAATTTCAAGGGTGGCGACTATCTCCTATATTGTAGAAATTCTACTGCCACTAACACAAAGGCAGGTTAAAATGCCATTAGTTCCCCCTACCCCTGCCAACAAATTCTGTCATTTTTTACCCTATTTTCATCTCTTTTTATTACCCCCATGTTCATTTGTTTTGTTTCTTAGGTTTTACACATGAGTGAAATGATATGGTATTTGTCTTTTTCTGACTGATTTATTTTGCTTATCATAGTAGTCTGGCTCCATCTACATCATTGCAAATGGCAAGATTTCATTCTTTTTCATGGCTGAATAATATTCCTGTGTGTGTGTGTGTGTGTGTGTGTGTGTGTGTGTATGAGGATCTACAGGTAATACACACACACACACACACACCTCTCCCACATCTTCTTTATCCATTCATCAGTTGATGGACATTTGGGCTCTTTCCATAAATTGACTATTGTTGATAATGCTGCTGTAACATCAGGGTGCATGTATCCCTTTGAATGGGTATCTTTGTATCCTTTTCTACCCTATTTTCAAGATTCTCGGCTTGTCTCTAATCTAGGATAATCTAAAGCTGGTCTGTAACTCTACAGGTTATACCAATTGCTTAAAGCTGACTTTATTCCAATTAATTAGGGCTGTGGTTAAATATTTTTAATATCATGCCTCGCTGCATTATAACTGCAGACATCTCTATCTGTCCCCCCTTTCTATTGACCATTCTTTTGGAACACAATCTGAGTTCATAATAGAGTAGCAACTTAAAATTTGGGTGAAATGATCAACTTTTTAAGTGTTCACCTGTCAGTTGAGCCTTTTAATCTTCACCAAAATCCTGGGCAGATTTAAACCCCAACTGACAGATGAGGAAATTGAAATTTAGAGAGGTTAAGTGACTCACTCAGTTGGGAAAATAAAAAAACATGCGGGTTTCTAGACTCCTACTTAGGCTTTTACTCTTGCCTCAATTTCACTGCCTCTTCAGCTGACCACTAAATATGTTTTAAAGAGGGCAGAGTCCAATTGTATAATCGATCTGCCTGTCTGAAACATGATTATTAGTGGTAATGGTTGGGTATTACCTGGCATGCATGCGTTGGGTTTACAGTAAAGAATACCTACTTTTTATTAACTGTCCTTTTAGATATATTAGCGACTGTCACACCTGAATTATAACAAAGAAGCACTAGAGAAAATTCAATGTGGGCGGCAAAATTCTTTGAAGAATAACTAGTTATAATTGGGGAGTCTGAACACATTTCAGAGTTGCACGTTTAATATGCAGTATGGTTAATTGCACTGTAATTACAGTGTTTTAGAATGCCATGCTAAGTGTTTAATCCTTTTCAGGTTTGCCCTCCAATCAGTGGTCTGCCTTCATTTTCCAGATTGATGAAGTCTGCCTCAGAGAAGGGGGTAGGTAACAAGATTGTGCTGATGTGGCTAATCAACCGGGAAAGTTGTAAAATGAATCTTTCCTGTCTGGAATTTGTATTTAATCATAGTTACGTGCTCTTTATGAATGAGTGTTGATTAGTTAGTTGTCAGAATATGAAAACAATAAGAGCTTTTATTTACCCAGATAAGTTATTCTAGAGTCATTATTTGGGTCTGATTGAGTTGATGGGGATATTTACATTACCTCGGCACATAGATCCACTTAGTCTTATTCATAATGTTAATTATATACTGCAAGAGTTACTGCCATGCCCTTATTTACGGTGTTTACTATTAGAGTTTGTTTGTACGTGTGGTGATTGCATGGCTCCCCTCTCTCTCACTGGACCATGCCCCCTTCACAGTTCCATCATAGAAACCTGATCTCCACTAGCTAGTTCACGCTCATGACATCTAATTCGTGGACGCAACTCAGTTCTGTTTCAGAGAGTTGGTCTAGGCTATATCATTGAGCTGACATTTCCTAGTTTTTTTCATAGGCAAATAGACCTTCACATGTTTGCTTATTTTTATTTTTTCAGTGTCTGGAGTTTTTCTTTCTCTGCACATCACCTGCAAAGTACATTCATACTATTCAAAGTACTATGCATTCATGATCTGCCTTGAAATTCTAATCCACAAGGAATCACACCCTAATTCTACCAAAGAGGATCAATGTTGCCTCCTTTATCTCATTCCCTACTGTATCCGAGCATTAATACCATCACATCTCCACCACGCTGTGCTGCAACTGTTGTTTGATGTGTTTGCGTTCATTCCTTAACGGATTGGTTTGTTTGAGAGCAAAGGTCAAATTGTATTCATCTCTCTTACCACCGAAGTCTAATAGTGTCTGGTACATAGTAGGTGCCTAACAACTTCTCAGTGTTGAATGATGTACGTTATACTTGAAAAAATCTTTTTCATATTTAAAGACTATTTTTTTTAAAAGATTTTATTTATTTATTCTACAGAGATAGAGACAGCCAGTGAGAGAGGGAACACAAGCAGGGGGAGTGGGAGAGGAAGAAGCAGGCTCCCAGCGGAGAAGCCTGATGTAGGGCTTGATCCCAGAACGCTGGGATCACACCCTGAGCTGAAGGCAGACGCTTAACGACTGCGCCACTCAGGCACCCCCATTGTCAACATCTTTTACCAGAGCGGTATATTTCTTACAACTGATAAATGTACATTGACACATCATGATCATCCCAAGTCCATAGTTTATGTAACGGTTCACTCCTGGTGTTGTGCGTTATATGGGTTTGGTTGGACAACTGTTATAATGACATGTGTCCATCATTATAGTATCATACAGTATTACTCACTGCCCTAGATTTTTTAAAAAAATATTTAATTAATTAATTAATTTATTTGAGAGAGAGAGAGTGAGAGTGAGCAGGGGGAGGAGCAGAGGGAGAGGGACAAGCAGATGTGGGGCTCAATCCCACAACCCTGAGATCATGACTCGAGCGGAAATCAAGAGTCCGACGCTCAACTGACTGAGCCACCCAGGTGCCCCTGCCCTAGATTATTTTTATTCAGATATACTTGACATATATATGTATTTATATATACACACACATTATATATTTATACACACACGCACTATATATATGTATATGTATATACACACACACATACACACACATATAACATTAATTAGTTTCAGGTATACAACATAATGATTTGATATTTGTGTATGTTACAAAATGATCACCATAAGTCTAGACAACATCTATACATAGTTTATAAAACTTTATTTTATTATTTTTAATTTTTATGTAACTATTTAATTATTTTTATGAAAGTATAATTAACACACAGTGTTATACTAGTTTCAGGTGTACAATATAATGATTCAACAATTTTATACATTTCTGTGCCCGTTAAGATACGTGTACTCTTCATCCCTTTTATCTGTTTCATCCATCCTCCCACCCACCTCCCCTCTGGCAACCATCAGTTTGTTCTCTGTATTTGAGTCTGTTTTTTGTTCTCTTTTTGTTTATTTTGTTTATTAAATTCTACATATGAGTGAAAGCATATGGTATTTGTCTTTCTCTGATTGACTTATTTTACTTAGCATTATACCTGTCATTTTCACACATGCTGTTGCAAATGGCAAGATTTTATTCCTTTTTATTGGCTAAGTAATATTCCAGTGTGTGTGTGTGTGTGTGTGTGTGTGTAAATATATACATCACATCTTCTTTATCCATTCATCTATGGATGGACACTTGGGATGCTTCCATATCTTAGCTATTGTAAAAGCTGCAGTAGACATAGGGGTGCATGAATCTTTTTGAAGAATTGGTGTTTTCTTTTTCTTTGGGTAAATAGCAGTGAAATTACTGGATTATATAGTAATTTTACTTTTAAATTTTTGGGGAACCTCCATACTGTCTTCTACAGTGGCTGCACCAATTTGCATTTCCACCAAGAGTGCACATCCTCTCCAACACTTACCTATTTTCCACCAAGAGTGCACATCCTCTCTAACACTTACCTGTTTTGTTTTTTATTTTAGCCATTCTGACATGTGTAACGTATATCTCATTATGGCTTCAATTTGCATTTTCCTGATGATTAATGATGTTGAGCATCCATATGTCTTCTTTGGAAAAATGTCTATTCAGGTTCTCGGCCCATTTTTAATGGGAATATTTTTGGGGTGTTGAGTTGTATAAGTTCTTTATATAGTTTGGGTGTTAACCGCCTATTGGATATATCATTTGCAAATATCTTCTCCCATCCAGTAGGTTGCCTTTTTGTTTCATTGATGGTTTTCTTCACTGTACAGAATATTTTTATTTTGGTGTGGTACCAACAGTTTGCTTTTGCTTTTGCTTCCCTTGTCTGAGGAAACATATCTAGAAAAATGTTATCAATTATCTTGGGCATATATGTAGGGGTGAAATTCTTGGTTATGTGGTAACTCTCTGTTTTGCTTTTTGAGGAGCTGCCAAGTTGTTTTCCGAAATGACTACACTATCTTACATTCCCACTGGCAATGTATGAGGGTTCCCATTTCTCCACATTTTCCCCAACACTTGTTATTGTTTGTCTTATGAATATGGCCATCTCAGAGGGTGTGAAGTGGTGTCTCATTGTGGTTTTGATTTGCATTTACCTAGCGACTAATGATTTTGTGCACCTTTTCATGTGCTTATTGGCCATTCTTTTCTTGACATTTTTGATATGATATTCCTAATTATAGACTTTTTGGTTTTTATTCTGCTTGGTAGTTTGTCAGGATCCTTATCTACAATTGGATGTCTGTCATTAATTTTGGAAAATTCTCAGTCATGGTTACTTCAGACATTTTTATATTGTTTTTTTCTCTTTTGGTATTTTATTTTATTTATTTTTTTTAAGATTTTTTAATTTATTTATGTGACAGAGAGACAGCCAGCGAGAGAGGGAACACAGCAGGGGAGTGGGAGAGGAAGAAGCAGGCTCCCAGCGGAGGAGCCCGATGTGGGACTCGATCCCGGAACGCCGGGATCACGCCCTGAGCCAGACGCTTTTAATGACTGCGCAACCCAGGCGCCCCTCTTTTGGTATTTTAATTACATGTATATTACATCTTTTGTAATTGTCCCATATTTTTTGGATATAGTGTTCCTTTTTTTTTCTCTCATACTTTCCCCTTTGCTTTTCAGTTTGGGAAATTTCTATTGATAATCTCTTCAAGGTCATTGATTCTTTATCCTGTCATACCTAGTTTGTTCATGAGCCCATAAAAGGCATTTTTTATTTATGTTACAATATTTTTTATTTCTAGAATTTCTTTTTGATTCCTTCTGCAGTTTCTATCTCTGCTGCATTGCCCATCTGTTCTTACTTGTTGTCCACTCTTCAGTAGATCCCTTAGCATACTAACCATAGTTATTTTAAATTTCCAGTTTGAAATATCCAACATTCTGCCATATTTGAATCTGCTTCTGATGCTTACTCTGTCTCTTTAAGCTATGCTTTTTGTCCTTTAATTTGCTTTGTAATTTTTTGTTTAAACCTAGACAAGAACGCAGGGTAAAAAGAACTGAGGTCAATAGGCCTTTACTGTGAGGTTTTATGTTTATCTGGCTAGGAGTTAGGCTGTGTTTACTCTTTGCTGTAGGTGTAGGTGTCGGTGTCAGAGGCTAAATTTTCCTCTGTTTTTTTTTTCGTTTTTTTTTTTTTTTTTTTAAGATTTTATTTATTTGACAGAGAGACAACCAGCGAGAGAGGGAACACAGGCAGGGGGAGTGGGAGAGGAAGAAGCAGACTCTTAGCGGAGGAGCCTGATGTGGGGCTCGATCCCAGGACTCTGGGATCATGCCCTGAGCTGAAGGTAGAAGCTTAACGACTGAGCCACCCAGGCGCCCCTGGTGTTTTTGTTTTTATCTCTTCCGTGTCTTTGGCTTTCCCTAAAGACTTCTTAAAATCTGAGATGATAAGTTCTTTCCATTATAATTCCCTGTTTTTATAGAAATCCTATGAATGTGGTGGTAAATGCTAAAGGGGAGAGGAAATATTCCTTAGTCCTATAATTAGATCTCAGTCTTATAGTGAGCCTGTACTCCTGGGCTGTGATCTTAAAAATTACGTTTCATTTAGCTTTTCTGGAGAGATGGGGAAGCTGTAGGGAACTGGGGTTGGGTATTTCCTTTACTCCACAATGAAGGCTAGAAAGTGGCTGGTGTTGGGTATTTTTTCCCCTTCTATGTGGGAGATTGGAGAAGACTACAGTTGAGTATTTCCATTCTCCTGGTTAGTTAGGCTCTGGTAAATTCTCATTAGGTTAGGCTTTAGTAAAATAGTTTCTCTTGAAGACAGGCCTAATTAAGGACAATAGAATTCTCTGGGCATATTCCAAAATGGCTACCATTGTGGTTGGAAAAGATACTTGGTATGACTACAATCTTAAATTTGTTAAGACTTGTTTTGTGGCTAACCTATGATCTATCCTGGAGAATATTCCATGTGCATATTCTGAGAACAATGTGTATTCTGCTGCTCCTGAATGGAATGTTCTGTACATTGTCTCTTAGGTCCATTTGGTCTAAAGCATAGTTCAAGTCCAATGTTTCCTTATTGATTTTCTGTTGTGTTTCAGATTTCTTTGGTCATTCTAGGTCCTTTGCTTTGCCATATATTTTAGAATCAATTTTCATTTTCTAACAAAAAAACCTGCTGGAATTTTTATTTAAATTACATTAAGTCTATAGATAAATTTGACATTTTAGTCATATTAAATCTTAAAATTCCTAAGCCTGGTATGTCTATTTATTTATGTCTTTGATTTTTCAGCATTTAAAAAATTTTTCAGTGTATAGGTCTTAAACATTTTTTTAGAGGGGTGGTTAAAGCTATTACTCAATTATTTATTATTTTGAAATTTATTGTAAATGAAATCATTTTAAACTTTCAGGTCCTGGTTGTTAATTGCTATTACATAGACATGTGATTGATTTATATATTGCTCCATATCTTATAACTTCAGTAAGCTCATTTATTAGTTTTAGTAGCTTTTATGAAAATTCCTTCAGTTTTTCTGTGTATATAATCATGTCATTTGTGAATAAAGACAGTTCAGCTTCTATTTTTTTTTTTCTAGACTGTATGCATTTTACTTACTTAGTTTTTCCTTACTGCACTAGCTAGGATGCCCAGTATGATGTTTGATAAAAGTGGTGAGAGCAGACATGTGATTTTAAGGGGTGAAAATATTTTGCTTTCGTCATTGTTAGATACAGGATCTCTAGACCCTTTCTCAGATTGAGGAAGTTCTCTTCTATTTCTGGTTGCTGAGATTTCATCATGAATTAGCACTGAATAGTTTTGAATGCTATTTTTCTAAATCTATTTGAGATGACCGTGCAGGATTTTATTTTTTAAATGCCAACTGATTTTTAACTTCTTATTCTGGAATAATTGTAGATTTAGAGAAAAGTTGTAAAGATAGTACAGATTATCCTGAGAGTTCTTATATATCCTTCCTATATATTCATAGGCTGCTGAGTACATAACCACGGTATATTTGTCAAAACTAACAGATTAACACTGACACAATATCCTTAACCGAACTATAGACTTTATTTGAATTTTACCAGCTTTTCCACTGGTGCTTTTTTTCCTGCACCAGGATCCAATCCAGGATACTGCATTACTTTATGGCCTAATCCTCTCTGATCTGTGACTGTCTTTCCATGGTTTTCGTGACTTCAATAGCTGTGGAGTGCTGGGCAGGTATGTTGTATGAATGAATGAATGAATGAATGAATGAATGAATAAAATGACCCTAGATTTGTGTTTGTCTCATGTTCTCTCATGATTAGACTGGAATTATGGGTTTCATGAAGAATACCACAGATATGACGTGGCTTTCTCACAGTATCCTATCATTGGACATAAGATATCAGCATGATTACCACTATTGATGTTAACCTTGATCAGCCTTGATCACTTGGTTAAAGTGCTATCTACTAGGTCTTTCCTCTGTAGTTACTGTTTTTTTTCTTTTCCATCCTCTGTCCTTTGATGAAACTCACTTAAGTCCAGTGCACACTGAAGGGGAATTAAATTCCACCTCCTGGAGGGGGGATATTTACATGTATTAATTCAAATTCTAAAAGGAAGTCTTTTTTCCTTATTCCCCATTAATGTATTTGGTTAATCATTTATTTATGTCAGTATGGACTCATGGATATTTATTTAATCTTTGTGTTAGAATCCCATGTTATTATTATCTGTCTTATTACTCAAATTGTTTCAGCTGTATCCATTGAATGCTCTTCCGGGCTGACTCCTGAGTCCTTTTGACACACTCCTTCTCTTCTTTCCCTCTCCTGGCACTCTGCAAGATGCCTGAGGTTCATCTTGCATTCTCTCTGCTTCAGTCTTAGAATCAGCCATTTCCCTAAGGAACCCCAATTCCTTTCCTTAGAGAATGGTATTTAGAAACTAAGATCTGGATGTTGGCTCTCATTGATAACTGGGATGTCATGGTTTCTAGGCATTCTCAGTGGACAAAGGTAGGAAATAAATTATGTAGATTAACTCCTTTATAGGTATAACTTATAGGTATGAACATATCTATATACCTATATACCTTATCTCTGTATTCCAGCCTCAACAGGTTCACTCTAGCCTTCCTTTCTTGCTTACTGGTATAGTCAATTCTGATATAATGCTTGTTTTTTGAACATGATTTATTCAAGTGCAATTGATATATTCAGGAATAATTTGAGCATGATGTACATTTCACATTTTCTTTTGAATGATTTTATCCCCGAGGAATACTAGATGAACAGAGAAAACTGCAGCCAGCTGAATCAAGCCATGTTGGAGTACATAAAACACAAACATACATACACCTCAGATATCTACAGCTACTTTAACTCACTGCATGTATCATCCACAAAGTTTTGTTTTGCTGTTCTTTCGCATTTGTGATTCATTCATTCATTCATTCATTCATTCATTTCACAAACACAACTAAGTGTTCTGGTTCAAAAGTACCAAGCAATGAATAGAAAAGAAAAGCTTTAAGTATTGAGGAGAAGCCAGAAATAATGAAGTATTTTGAAAGAAACAAGAGAACATGTGATGTCTCTCAAGCAACAGGCATAAAGGAATCCACGTTGAGGATTATCTCAGACAATGTTGTTAAAAGAAACTTCTCTGATGGAACAATTTTAAGTACTGTGAAGTCAATAAGAACTAAGACTAAAGAGTTAAAAGAAATGGAAAGATGGTTGGGTATATGAATTGAAGACCAAACAGAAAAATTCAGGATCATCTATTTCCATAATCAGAGTTAGAAAGCACTATTTACAAAGATCTTAAGTGGAAATTACCAAATCCTGTAAAAGTAGTTCCTTTTAGTGCTGGTAGTAGCAGCTTTCATGCTTTTAAACATCATTACAATTTTCAAAGCCAACAGGTATCTACAAAGAGTCCAGTTGAGAAAGACAAGTACGGGTGAGAAAGCAAAAGAATTTCTAACAGTGATATAGGAGTTAATTGAAGAAGAATGCTATGTATTAATAGGATCAAAAATTCTAATTGTGACAAAACAGGTATCTATTAAAAATGCTTTCCTTAAAAGATCTACCTCTCAGTATCAGAAAAACATGCCCAATGGGCATTAAGGAAGGCACTTGTTATGAAGAGCACTGGGTGTTTTTATGTAAGTGATGAATCACTAAATTCTGTACCTGAAACTAGTATTACACTGTATGTTAACAAACTAGAATTTAAAAAAAACTTGGAAAAAAAAAAAGAAAAAAAAAGAAAAACATGCCCAGGATTCAAGTCTGTGAAAGAACTATAATGTTCAGGGCCACCCACCAAATCAGGGACAGTGACCCATACCCATCCATATATGGTTTTAAACTTGTCCATTTAAAGAGATTTTTAAAAAATAAGATGTATTCGTCTATTTGAGAGTGAGAGAGAGAGAGAGGAGGGAGAGACAGAGGGAGTGGGAGAGAGAGAATCCTAAGCAGACACCCCACCGAGTGTGGAGCCTGATGTGGGGTGAGGTCTCATGACCCTGAGACCACAACCTGAGCCGAAATCAGGAGTCAGGTGTTCAACTAACTGAGCCATCCAGGTGCCCCTAAACTTTTCCATTAAAAGGGGATTTCAGATAACCTTTCTTTTCTCACAGTAACTCAAACTGCAGCCCTTATGATGTCATATCAATTTCAGTATCCTAATCGTTTAACGTGTATAAAAACGATGATTCCATTTTTGTTAGTTCCTCTCTTTTTTACAATGTGTCACTGACAGTTTTTGAATGTTGTGCCCAATCTCATTTTTTCCCAGAAGATATGTGGTTTTTATTGTGCTGTTTTGTGCAGCATGATGATTTTTAAGAACACATAGGTTGTGTAGCAGAATTGACTATAAATTCTTTCTCTGACAGTGACAAACCTACCTCCTGTTATCTACGATTTATTTATTTATTCAGCCCAAGTATATGTATTGAGGAATTTCAGAATTGCTAATCTATACCCCAGTGGGGTGCACATTTGTCAACTAGGGTAGTGTTTATGTCTAGTTCATTTTATTTTTAGCCATATAGTAGCCAGTCAAAATACTGTTACCCGAAGTACTTAGGTCAGCTCTTTTTCCCTCCATTCCTGTTAGTGAGATAATATGTATTAGCAATACAGTTACACTTATTTAGCTTTTATACTTTGGATTTGATCCATTTCGAGTTCATTTTTATATGTTGTAAAATAAGGGTCTAACATCATTCTTTTGCGTGTGGATATCCAGTTTCCCTAGCACCATCTGTTGAAAAGACTGTCCTTTCCCCAATGAGTGGTCTTGACAAGCTTGTTGAAATCAGTTGACCAAATACGTGAGGATTTATTTGGGGCTCTCTTTCTATCCCATTGGTTGATATGTTTGTCTTATTCTAGTTCCATACTATTTTATTTACTATAGTTTTGTAATAAATTTTGAAGGGGGAAGGTTCCAATTTTATTTTTATTTTTTAAGATTTTTTTAGCTGTTCGGGGCTCCTTGCTATTCATGTATGTATGAATTTGAGGATCAGCTCGTCCATTGCTACAAAAAAGGATGCTGGAATTGCACTGTATCTGTAGATTGCTTTGGGAATTATTGATGTCTTAACAATGTTAAGTCTTCCATCCATAAACATGGGATATCTTTCCATTATTTAGGTCTTCTTTATTTTCTTTTAGCAGTGTTTGTAGTTTTCAGCATACAAATCTTTCACTTCTTTGGTTAGTTATTACTAAGTATTTAATTTTTAAGAAGCTATTATAAATGGAATTGTTTTCTTAATTTTCTTTTCAGGTTCATTGCTGGCATACAGAAACACAATTGATTCTTGCACATTGATATTGTACTTTGCAACTCTGCTGAATTCATTTATTAATTCTATTAGCTTTCTTGTGGTTGTTTTTTGTTGTTGTTGTTACTGTTCTATTAATATGATGTATGACATTGATATTTTCTTATATTGAACCACTTGGTAATGTTGTAGTGTGCTGTTGGATTAGCTCTGCTAGTATTTTGTTGTGGATTTTTGTATCTGTATTCATAAGGGTTATTAGTATATAATTTTCTTTTCTTGTGATGTCTTTATCTGGCTTTGATATCAAGTAATGCTAGTCCCATAGAATGAGTTAGGAAGTGTTCCCTCTTTTCCTATTTTTTGAAAGAGTTTGAGAAAGATTGGTGTTAATTGTTCTTTAAATGTTTGGTAGAATTCATCACTGAAAGCATCTGGTCCTGGAATTCTCTTTGTTGTAACATTTTTAATTACTGATACAATCTATTTGTTATGAGTCTGTTGAGTTTTCTGTTTCTTCTTGAGTCAGTTTAGGTAATTTGTGTGTTTCTAGGAATTTGTCCATTTCATCTATGTTGTCTAATTTGTTGGTGTACAATTGTTCATATTATTTTCTCATAATCCTTTTTATTTTTGTATTATTTTTAGTAATGTCTCCATTTTCATTTTTGATTTTAGTTATTTGCATCGGCTCTCTCTTTTTGTTTCTCTAGCCAAAGGTTTATCAATTTTGTTGATATTTTCAAAGAAATAACTTTTGATTTTATTGATTCTCCTCTTGTTTTTCTCTTGTTTATTATTTTATTTATCTCTAACCTTCATTATTTCCTTTCTTCTGCTAACCTAGGGCTTTTTTTTTTCTCTTCTTTTTCTATTTTCTCAAGGTGCAGTGTTAGCCATTTACAGCTATAAACTTCTCTCTGAGCCCTGCTTTCAATGGATCTCATAAGTTTTAGTATGTTGTATTTTTGTTTTTAATCCTCTCTAGGTACTTTCTGATTTCTCTTGTGATTTCTTCTTTGAACCTTTGGTTATTAAAGAGGGTGTTGTTTAATATCTATGTGAATTTTCCTGATTTCCTTCCGTTATTGATTTCTAATATCATTTCATTGTGGTTGAAGGAGATACTTTGTATGATTTTTATGATTCCAATCTTTTAAAATTTATTGAGACTAAATTTTTGGCTTATCATAATATCTATCCAGGAAAATGTGCTACATGTACTTGAGAAGAATGTGAATTGTGCTTTGTTGGCTGGAGTGTTCTATATATGTCTGTTATATCTATTTGGTTTGTAGTGTTAATCTTCTTTTATTAATCTTCTTATTAGTCTTCTATCTGGATTTTACATTCACTATTGATAATGAGGTATTGTAGTCTCCAACTATTATAGTTGAACTATTTCTCCCTTTAATTCTGTAGTTGTTTGCTTCATATATTTTGGGAGCCTGTTGTTTGCTGCATATGTGTTTATAATTGTTACATATTCTTGATGAATTGACCCTTTGTGAGTATAAAATGTTCTCTTTTGTCTCTTGTAACAGTTCTTAACTTAAAGTCTGTGTTGTCTGATATTAGTATAACCACCCCAGATCTCTTTTTGTTACTATTTGCACGGAATATATTTTCCCCACCATTGTACTGTACGGTGACTAACATAACATAATAAAAAATTATTATAAAAAATATTTTCCCTACCATTTTACTTTTAACCTATGTGTGTCTGTGGATCTAAAGTGAGTCTCTTGTAGACAGCATAGAGTTGGCTTTTTGTTTTGTTTTGTTTTGGTATTTGTATTCTGTCAATCTCTGTCTTTTGATTTGAAGGTTATACATTTACATTTGAAGTAATTACTGATAAGAAATGACTTCTGTCATTTTGCTACTTGTTATTTATATGCCCTCTATCTTTTTGACCCTCATTTCCTACATTATTGTCTTATTTTGTGTTTAGGGGTTTTGTGTGTGTGTAGTTAACCATTTTGATTTCCTATTGTATATATTCTATTGATATTTTTCTTTGTGGTTACTATGGGGATTACATTTCACATCCTAAATTTATAATATTCTAATTTGAATTAATGCAATCTTAACTTCAATAACTTTCAAAACTCTTTTCCTATATAACTCTGTCCCTGTTATGTTATTGTCAGAAATTACATCTTTAGGGGCAGCTGGGTGGCTCAGTCAGTTAAGTGTCTGCCTTCAGCTCAGGTCATGATCCCAGGGTCCCAGGATCCAGCCCCCCATCAGGCTTCCTGCTCAGCAGGAGCCTGCTTCTCCCTCTCCCTCTGCTTTCCATTCCCCCTGCTTGTTCTCTCTCTCTCTCCCCCCTCTCTCTGTCAAATAAATAAATAAATAAATAGATAAATAAATAAATAAATAAAATCTTTTTTTAAAAAAGAAATTACATTTTTATACAATATGTGTCTGATAACACAGATTTATAATTATTTTTAATGCATGTCTTTTAAATAATGTAGGAAATAAAAAGCAAAGTTACAACCAAGATTACAATAATACTGGCTTTTATATTTGCTCATATATTTACCTTTACCAGAGATGTTTATTTCTTCATATAGCATGAGTTACCATCTAATGCCTTTTCTTTTTTTTAAATAATAATATTTTTTGATTATATTATGTTAGTCACCATACAGTACATCCCTAGTTTTTGATGTAAAGTTCCAAGATTCATTACTTAATCCCATGATTCATTACTTTAATGCTTTTTCATTTAAATCTGAAGGACTCCCTTTAGCATTCCTTGTAGGACAGGTCTAGTGCTAATGACTTCCTTTAACTTTTGCTAATTCTGTTAATTTCTCTCTCATTTTTTTAAAGGACAGTTTTGCTGGATATAGAATTCTTGATTGACAGGTTTATTAGTTTTAGGGCTTTAAATATGCCATCCCACTGTCTTAGGTTTCCACAGTTTCTTTTCTTTTCTTTTAGATTTTATTTATTTGAGAGAGAGAGAGAGAGCACAGCACGCACATGAGTGGGAGGGGCAGAGGGAGAGGGAGAGAAAATCTCAAGCGGACTCCACACTGAGTGCAGACCCTGATGTAGGGCTCCATCTCATGACCCTGAGATCAGAACCTGAGCCCAAACCAAGAGTCAGATGCTCAACCGACTGCACCACGGAGGCACTCTGGGTTTCCACAATTTCTGATGAGAACTTTGTTTTTAATCATATTGAGGATTCCTGTATGGAATTAATTGCTGAACTTGAACCTGTAAATTCATCTTTCAGCAAATTTGGGATCTTTGTAGCCATATTTTGTCACTTAAAAACATTTTTTCAGGGGCGCCTGGGTGGCACAGCGGTTAAGCGTCTGCCTTTGGCTCAGGGCGTGATCCCAGCGTTATGGGATCGAGCCCCACATCAGGCTCCTCCGCTATGAGCCTGCTTCTTCCTCTCCCACTCCCCCTGCTTGTGTTCCCTCTCTCGTTGGCTGTCTCTATCTCTGTCGAATAAATAAAATATTTAAAAAAAAAAAAACATTTTTTCAGGGGCGCCTGGGTGGCTCAGTTGGTTCAATGTCTGCCTTTGGCTCAGGTTGTGATCTCAGGTTCCTAAGATCGAGTCCTGTGTCAGCTTCCTACTCAGCTGGGGGGGGTGTTTCTCCCTCTGCCCCTCCCCCCACTCGTGCCCTTTCTCTCTCTGTCTCTCTCCCTTTCTCTCTCAAATAAATAAATAGAATCTTTAAAAGGAAACAAAACCCACATTTTTTATATACTGTTCTTTCATCTCCCTGTGGGTCATCAGTTTTGTGTGTGCTCAACTGCCTAATGTTATATTTCAGACCTGTGCTGTTTGTTTAATTTGTTCTGCATGTTTTATTTTGGATTGTTACTATTGTTCTGTCTCAAGATCATTGATCTTCTGTATTATCTAATTTGCAGTAAATCCTACCTGATGTGCATAGGGATTTTTTTCCTTTCTGATATTAATCTCTTGTAGTTAGAATATTTTTTTTATAATTCTTGGTTTCCTCCTCATCCTGTTTATGTTTCCCTTTATACCTTTGATATATCTTAAACATATTTATAAGATTGTAATATTGCTTATAAGGTCCTTGTCTGCTAATTTCATCATCTCTCTCATCTATGAGACACGAGACTGTTTCTGTTCACTGGCTTCTTGTTATGGATCATATTTTCTCACTTCTTTGCTTACTGTAATTTTTAGATGATGGATATTGTGAATTTTACATTGTCGAGTGTTGCATATTATTGTAATCCTTTAATGATTATAACATTAAATAATAAGAAGACTGTCATCACTCTTATTGTTGTTCTCCTGAATGTAATATTTACTTTTCTTTGGCTGCTTTTGGGATTTGAGTGTCATGTTTACTTTTTAATAGTTTGACTATGATATGCCTTGGCATAGCCTTTGTGTTCCTGCTGCACTATTTATAAAGAGACAAAAATTAGTAACACCTCAAATATCTAAGAATCTGAGAATGGTTAATTGTTCATTGACATAATGGAATGGCATTGAATAAATATGTACATTATGTTGGTACAAGATAAAGTATACATGAAATAATGTTTAGTAAAACTTGGAACAAACTAGTATATATAGTGAGATGTGAAAAATGAAAAATACTTGTATAAGAAACTAGTAGAGTTATATGTAAGTTGCGTATTGAAATAAAACATTTTTTCCTCTGAAAATCCGTTTTTATAACAGCTTTTGAGATGTAATTCACATATCATAAAATTCTCCCATGTGAAGTGTACGCTTGAAGTATATAATTCTAACGGTTTTTAATATATTCATAGAGTTGTGCAAACATCACAATTAATTTTAGTAAAATGTCATCACCCCAACAAGAAACTCCATACCTTTTAAGCAGCCACTTCCCATTTTCCCCAGTGCCGCCCAGTCTTCAATAATCACTGTTCAGCTTTCTCTCTCTATGGTTTTTGCCTCTTCTGGACATTGTGTATAAATGGAATCATATAGTATCTGGTGTTTTCTTACTGGCTTTTTTCACTTAGCATAATGTTTTCAATGTTTATCCATGTTGTAGCATGTAGAGATACTTTATTTCTTTTTATCATTAAATATTCAATGTTATCAGTTTTATATCATAATTAATATAACAAATAGCTTTACATATAAAGACTTTGAAGATAATACCCTAAAATAGAGTTAGTAGATCAAAGAAAATGAACCTTTTTTCATGTTCTATTTTGATCTTATTTGTCTATATACTTCAAAAGATTATATAAATAATGTGAATTTACTTTAATTTCCTGAAAATGAAAATAAGCATTAAAGAGAAAATCCTTTTGACCACTGCTCTCTCCCACTCCACCCTTCACTGCTTGGGCCATTATCCTGAGTTTGGTACATATCCTTCCAATTCATGTTTTAAAAGTCTGTCCTCTCCCTTTCTCTGTCCATAATATATCTATATATATCTGTAGATATATAGATACACATTTTAAAAATACCTTTATTAATTATATGTTATATGGAGGTTAATAATTCCATTGGGATGCCTGCAACAGAAATCCCTATGTGCATTATTAAACAGAACAAAAACTAATTATATCACTTCTATCCTTTCCATCAATATTCATATCATATAAATAAACCATAGTGTAATGGGAGATCTGAATCCCAATAATTGACTCTAATAGCCATCCTAATAATTCATTCCATGCCCTGAAGATAATACCATATTGTATTTCAGGAGGCTATTTTAAGTTCAAGGAAGGTAAACAGGATTGATTTCAAGGGGTTTCAGATTCAGCGTGGGACCAAAGCACTCAATTTGATTATAGATTTGATAATTAATTAACTCAATTCTTAAATTCCAAAAGCGATACCTAATTACTGTATAATTGGAGTAGACGATTAAATCAGCTGTTAAAATAATGGAACTTGGTGAACAGACTCAGATATTTAATAGGCACTGTGCTGATACTTGGTTGAGTATGAGAAAATATTTCTTTTTTTTATTAATTTTTTAAAAAAAATTTTATTTATTTATTTATTTATTTATTTATTTATTTATTTATTTATTTATTTAACACAGAGAGAGAGCCAGCCAGCGAGAGTGGGAACACAAGTTGGGGGAGTGGGAGAGGAAGAAAAGAAGCAGGCTCCTAGCAGAGAAGCCTGATGTGGGGCTCGATCCCAGATTTCCGGGATCACGCCCTGAGCTGAAGGCAGATGCTTAACGACTGTGCCACCCAGGCGCCCCTGAGAAAATATTTCTGATCAGTTAGTTTTGGAGGAGGCCTTTGGGCACTGCTTGGCTGTGGCGGTGACTGGTCAGGCTTGACAGGTTTCCTGGCTGCCTTACAAGAAAGCCAGGTGGCCGTGATTTGTTGCCCAAATCTCTTTGATTTTTTTTCTGGAAAGAAATGATTTTTCTTTATACAAAATCCCTGGCAGCAGCACATATCATTCATATTTTTTCATAGTTGAATCTGAATTGTCTCACGTTTCCTGGCACTTCTTTCAACTCTGAGGATTAACACATAACCACAGGTAATCTCAGGGCAAAGGCCTTTTGGTTAATCTCCTGTGGATCTCCATGACAGTTGATCTCCATCTTAAACTAGTTCATGAAAAACGAGGGAAAGGACTGGATAATAAGACCCCATATCAAAATTAGTTTTGAATTCTCAAAATTCTAATTCACTCATTTAAAAATACTGTGTTGCCTTTTCAGATCATCCTGCCACTAAATTACCCATCCTAAAATGTTATATCACCGTTTTAGAAGAAAGCAGAGCTATTATTTTTTCAAAGTTTGTTTTGATTTTGAATTTAGTAGGAGTATCAGACAGATACCAGTTACAGCATTTACCTGTATTCCAGTGCCCTCCGCCACCGTTCACAGAGACCCACTATGTCAAATGGAGTTGGACATTTGCAAGTGACTACTGAGCAGAAGCACTGTGCTGGTGTTGTAACCACAGTAGGGGCTTGTTAGTGAGAAAAACCAAGATGTGCAGTGAGTCTAATTCATTTTGGATTTATTTTGGATGCTTAATGATCAGTGTAAAAGAACTGTGCCTGTTTTAGCCTAAAATTAGCATCCACAACCCCTTTTTCCTGACCTGTCACCTTAATTTTAAAAAAGAAAAAGAACACCTGTAGTATGTCAAATTCTAGATTTGGTGCTCCGTATCTTCCTGGAGAGTAGGTATGGTATTACTCCCATTCTTTAGATGAAGTTCGAAGGGGTCAGGAGACTTGACCAAAGACTACCCAGCAACTGGGGCTTGGGGAGAGCCATTTTGAAATCTGACAGGCCTGCCACCCCTCTTCTAGTCAGGGTCTCACCCAGAGCCGGGTTTAAACAGCACAGTGGGCAGTGAAGTGGGATAAATGGTGGGCTTTCATTCTGCCAGCTCTGCTGCCAGGCAGCTGTGTGGCCTCGGGCATTCGGCCTGCGGTGGCAGCCTTCCCAAGGTCAAGGTCCTGACACCGCAGAGCAGACGCTCCGCGAGGCCCGGCGATCCACGTGCTGCAGGGCCCACGTTCTGCCCACCTTCCAAAGCCCGCGCCGCCAGGGCCCCGGGCACTGTCAACTGACTACCACGCCCTCCTCTGCTCAGGAGGCGTTAACTTACCCGGCCGGCCTGTTTCAGTCCCTGCCTGCTTTCCAAAGTGTAAAACGTGTACACTGAGCTTGCCCCTGCGGGCACCTGATTTCCCACACCGCTCCCCCCCGGGGTCCACTGAGTGAGAACTGGGTTAAAGCCTCGGTGTTTACTGCCCACCACGCCCCGCTCTCCCTTGGTGGCTTGGGAGGGGCGGGCCGCGGTAGCGCACCAAGTGCGGTCGCCAGGGACGCCGCAGCCCCGAGGCCGGCATCCGCCCCACGATCGCGTGTCGGGGTGTCCAGGGGGTGGGGTGGGGTGCAGGAGCTAGCCGGGGCGTACACCCGCGGGTCCCACGCCCCGGGCCGCCTTGCGTACCCCGCGGCGCCGGCCTCGGCGGGGGAAGGCGAGGCGCAGGAGCCGCTGCAGGCGGGGCACCGGCTGCGGCCCCGGGCCGCCGCGGCTCCTCCCGCCGCCCCACCTCCTGCCCCAGGCTGCCCGCCCGGCCCGCCCCCGGCCGCCGCGCCGCCCGCAGGTGCAGCCGCGGCGGCGGCCGAGTAGGTGCGTGGGGATGATCTCACTCGCGCGCTCGGCGCCAGGAGGAGGAGGAGCGGGAGCAGACCCAACTTCCGGGTAGTGCCGCCACACGCCACCGGCATCTTGCTTTTCCTCCCCCTCCCCCCGCTGCACCCCTCGCCTCTCCCTCCTTTCCTTTATTCCCGGCCCCACCTGCCAAAATGAACAGCTCGGACGAGGAGAAGCAGCTGCAGCTCATCACCAGTCTGAAAGAGCAAGGTAGGCGGGCGCGCGGCCGCCAGGTGCGGGCCGCCGCGGCCCGTGGGCGGGGACGCCTCTCGGGCGCTGGGTTTGGGCTGCGGCGAGCGGGGGGTGGGGGGTGGTGGTGGCTGTCGCGGTCGCCGCGCTCACCCCGCAGCCCCTTCCCCCAGGCGGGAGCGTCCTCCGCGCCCCGCGGGCCTCGGAGAGCCAGGGCTGCGGGTAAAGTGCGGGTGCGGGGGGCGTGGGGCAGTGCGGGAAGCGCTCCCCGCAGGTTGCTTGAGCTGGTCATCCGGGTTGGGGGAAGGGATCGGGATTTGGGGGCGGCCGAGGACCCAGGGCACCCCCTCACAGATGGGAGAAGCGGGTGGGGCCAGATGCGTCGGGAGCGGGCGGTTCCGGCAGCTCCGCTGGCCCTGCTCCCCCAGCCGGGACCCCACCCTTGTACCGTGGCGCGGGGAGGCCTGCCGCGCAGCTTCTCAGCCTTCCCTGCTTTTCAGTCGGCTTCGGTCTAGTTCCTCTTTCCTTCCCCAGCCACGCTTCCAGGCCATGATGTGTTTTACCACTTACCATTTTTAAGTGTGTTAGTTAGTGAGCCCACACCCTGCCGGTGTTGGGCTTCCTGAAGGAAGATCTGGCTCTGGCCTGCAGGAGAGCCAGGCCGTGTCTTTGCATTTCCACGCTGCCGAGTAACTGGTTTACCTGCTCCTGAACTGTTCTAATCAATCATTGTCATCTCTTACTGCACTTCTCAACAAAGCCAAGTTAGCGATCAAGTGTGAGTTCGACACTCTTTCCATTTAAAATTACTGTTATTACCCTGGCCCAGGGTGGCCTGAGAATATGGGTCAAGAGAGAGAGGAACTGCACAGATTTAGGAAGTAAACATGTGTAGGGACATGCCTTTCTGAGTCACGTGGTAACATGGCCACGGAGTGGAAGAGGTCCTGCTCTGTGGCTAATCTTGCTGTTCTCTCGCCCTTTCACTTATGTTGACCCAGCTTACCAACTCTGTGAACTTTGAAGAGTCTCTTCCCTTCCATGGGTCTTGTGGTTAGCATGCCTTACCTGACGGAAGACATGGGTTACACCAGATGATTTTATTAGGTCCTGTCGGGTACTATGACCTGTTGCTCCTGGACACCACAAACATACCATCTGCACCAGTGTGTGGACTTCTCTGGAGTTGACACTCCTGGAAACAAATCTCAGCATGATTGTTTACCAGTGCTGTTATCGTGGGGGAAGTCATGACCTCACTGACGTAGACAGAGCACATTTATTAGCGGTATTTAGAAAGTGTTGGATAAATGTTAATGGCTTCTGCCTTCCCGTACTCTTCAACTCCCATCCTAGACTAGCGTTAGGTCATAAAGTCATTAAGGTACAAACATCAGTGAATCTAGTGGGTGGGCAAACTGTCCTTATCTGGCATTTCTCCAGTGGTTTAGTGAGGGGCTGGATTCTGTCAGTATTTTATTTCTAATAGCACTCTTTTCCCAATAACATGAAGATTCTTACTTCGCATCCTAGACAGTTGGAGCTTTCATCATTGGTGATACCTGTCAGTGGATACCAGAGCTTTTGATGGATAGTCAGTTTTCAAATCATGATACAATTAAAAACTTCACTTCTCTTTATTCTGAATATAATGATGTCAAGAGTAGATTAACAATGCAGATAATCCACAAGTTGTTTATATTTGATTTTGGGACACATTCTTTGTCTCTGTTGAGTTTGGGAACTGAGAAAAAAGAATTCTTAAGCTTTTGGTTCCTTCTTGTATTACATTGGAAAACAAAGCCATGGTATTGGTATTTTTGGAGGTTGTATTTCCTCGATTACGGGCATATCGAAGGCAATAAAACAGTCAGACTTTGAAATTTGTGTTTCTTAAAAGGTGCACCTTTTTAGTATTGAGTCTCATTATACAAGTGTTGGGATTTTTTTCAGCCCATCTCAAAACCAGGGCATTTATTTGTCATTGGATCATAGACCGTGATAACAATTGACTTATTTCAAGAGCATTTGGTTGCTGTTTGACCCATGAAACTAACCCAGAAGCTAGCGATTTGAGGTGGAAAGATAGGCAACTAGGTGTTTGGGCTCTTGCCAATATGATAATTAATTTTGTAAGCTGATGGTGTGTATGATTTATTTTTGAAAATAGACTATTTTTTCTTTACTACCTGTTAGCATTATGAATAATTCCACCACTCCTGTTAAATGTGGACAAGAACCAGTATTGCTGAACACTGTTTTTCCTCTTGCAACACTGACTAAACATATTCATTTATTCCTTTAATGAATACTTAACCGGATATCTACCATGTATGAGCCCCATGTGGTAAGCACTGGGGGTGGAGATAGTGAACCAGACAGTCTTTGCTCCCCTGAAGTTTATTGTCTAGTAGACAGTCATAAATAGTCACACGAATGTGTACAATTACACGTTTTAGGATAGATTCTTAAAAAGGGAATTGTTGGATCAGAGGGCAAGTAGACATAAAGTTTTGCCAGGCATCACCAAAGTGCCCCCCCAATGGCTGTACCAGGTCACGTTCCCCCCAGCAGTGCCCATTTCCCCCCACACTTGTCAACATTGACCAACAGCAGTCTTTACTAATTTTGGCAGTCTGACAAATTTCTTAATTTTTGCCAATCCAATGAACAAAAATACTACCTTTAGAAAAATTGTATTACCTGGTTCTCAGTGAGGTTTGAAATCTTTCTATGTGTTTATTGGCCACGTAGGTTTTCCTCATCTCGTTTCTTCCTTAGTGAATTTTAAGTCAAAAGTTGGAACCCATTCCCCAGGAGGGTGTTCAGAAAGAAGATTCCTATCTACTCTGAATGGCAGAGCTGACAGCAGCCTTCCCTAATGTGAAGCCTTCGGTGGTGTGGTGAATAAGGTCGCTTTTGACAAAAGTTGTGAAATGTAATGACGGAGTCTGTCATAATATGAACAGTCTCTAATTTATACTTACCATTCCCGAAGCTCTATGTCTTCTAAATCACACCCACTTCTGAATTACTTCAAAACATTGTATGTTCCCTTCTCGTGAATGGTATAATTAGCTATATTATGTCTTTCTAGAAAGTTATATTATGTCCCTTTAAAAAAATTAGCCAGTGTGTGATTGCTTATGTTCAAGCAGATGTTGAGGTAATGAGGTAATTCTCTTTTTGTCCTTTTTGGAGCTTTATTTTATTGGACTGATTGACATCTTTAATGCACTGACAAATGGCAACTTGGGGTACTATTTCCGATGCATATTTCCTAGCTACTGAAGTGGACATTTCCCTTACAAAACATCATACAATTTGCTCCCCCTCCAGAATGCTGCTGGGAAATGATCGACTTAGCTCAGCATTTGTTTAAGGTACATGATTTTCTTTGTAATGTATTCATTGCACATGCATTGAATATTCATAGCCAGGCACTGTGCTAGGCATCAGACATAGAGCGATGAATAAAACCTTGTCCCTGCTGGTGAGGAATTCCTAGTTTAGAGATGGTGGTAGGCAGTAAATTCCGGGAAGAGTGTCTAGGTGGCCTAGTTTGGGTCATGGGTTTAAGTCCTTTGGAACAGGCAGGGCCGGGCACCTTGGTGGGCAGCCCCTGCAAGACCCGTGGATTGGAGTAGTTGTCCAAAAAAAGCATGGCGTGCCACTACCAGAAGAGGGGGGATGCAGGCTGGGCAGACACAAACAACAGCTGTCCACTAAACTGGTCAGCGTAGTAATGCCGTGTCATTTGAAACGTGGTGAGGAAGTTTTGAGGGCCGCGATTGCCACCCAACACTGAGGAGACTATTATGTAAGACCAAAGCTACAGCAGCCGCACTGAAAATCCTATCCTACGGTAAGGCAGTGGGTTCTGAAGCAAGGCAGCCTCCTCTTATCTTTAGAGTTAGTTATCATTTTCCCCCAAGACTACAGAGCCAGTGCTTAAGGTTCGGATGGAAATTTAGGCAGGCTTATTCTTAGAGCAGAGGTAGTAATTAAAGAGGTCCCCCTGGCCTCTTGACTGCTAGGCCAGAAAGTAGCTAGAGCATTATTTTGACAAAAAGGGCCGAACAGGGGCGCCTGGGTGGCTCAGTGGTTAAGCGTCTGCCTTCGTCTCAGGGCATAATCCCTGCGTTCTGGGATCGAGCCCCACATCAGGCTTCTCCACTGGGAGCCTGCTTCTTCCTCTCTCACTCCCCCTGCTTGTGTTCCCTCTCTCGCTGGCTGTCTCTCTCTCTCTGTCAAATAAATAAATAAATAAATCTTAAAAAAAAAAAAAAAGACGAACGATGGCCTGCCACCGCGACTGTATCAGTCAGGAAAAGCTGAAGCATTGTCGGTCTTGGGTACATACAAAGTCAGTCAGTAGAAAGCAGTTTGGGATTAAATGGTTGCCATGGTGTCAAGCGCAAACTTGGCTTTACATCATTGTTTTTCCAAGTGTGGTTTGGGGGCCATCAATCTCTGAATAACTGGGGTACGCATGCACTTTCTCACCTATTATTTATGAAAAGAAGCCTGGTAAATTTATTTTTCTTCGGCTGGGTATTTTTTTGTAAAATTGATATTTGAAATGTTTTGCTTTTACAACAAAGTGCAATGTAGGTTGAGAAAGGTGCATGAACTATGAATGAACATCTCAAGGAATTGTTGGAAACAGTGTTTCTAACAACTCTTACATCAGAGCATCTCCAGAAACCCCTTCACGACCCCTCTGGTCATGATCACCTGCCTTTCCTCAATGATCTTTGTGTCACCGAAGGTTAAGTTTTGCCAGTTCCTGAAAGTTATGTAAATAGAATCATATGGGATGCCGTGTTTGCTTCTGTCTTCTTTCACTCATTGTGTGTGAGATTTATCAGCAGTGGTGTGTGTGGCTGTAGTTCATTTATTTGCATTGCTGAATAGTATTCCACGGTATGAATACGCCAAAAAAAGTTCTTAAGCGAATATACTGTAGACGAGAGGTCAGTAGACTTTTTCTGTAAATGGCCAGATAGTAAGTATTTTAGGCTCTGTGGTACACTTGGTGTTTGTTGTAAACCAACATAGTGATTAAAAATGCAATTTCCTCCTGAAGTTTGTGAGCTCCTGCCCAAGGGACACCAACTGGGCAACCCTCCATGAGATGGACCCTCAGCATGGGCTGACGAACTACATCTTATAGTCAGAATTTCCTGATTCATTTGACACTTCCATTGGCCAGATAAATATCACTTTTTTAAAAATTAAATTTAAGAATAAATGTATGTTCATAGGAAAACAAATAGGCATAGGAAGTGAAAAGTACAATGAACTGTTTCCTCTATTTCATTGTTTCTTAATCTTTATTTCATTATACTGTCTTAGGGAGTCCTTTTAGACATTTTTTCCCCCTAATTGTTCCTACTTCCCATGAAATTTTTTTAAAAGATTTTTAAAAATTTATTTGACAGAGAGCAAGCACAAGCCGGGGGAGTGGCAGAGGGAGAGGGAGAAGCAGGCTTCCGCATGAAATTTTAATAACACTGATATACTGTGTATCTTTTTATGTACTGTGATCCTTTGGAGGTTGCAAACAATTTTAATCCCTGAGATTGTATTTCTCTTTGAGGCAGTGTCAACCCACTGATACTGCATGCTCTAACCCCCTTTACATTGCTCAGAGTTATACTGTTGACTTTTTGTTGTTTCCTTTCAGAAATTGTGCACTTGTGTGTACATATGTAGTTATCACTGAATATATATTATAGAATTTGTATCAGTACATGTAGAATTAAATCTTTAAAAATTGACTGGTTACGGGCGCCTGGGTGGCTCAGTCAGTTAAGTATCTGTCTTGGGTTAAGGTCATGATCTCAGGTCCTGAGATGGAGCCCCATATCCCGCTTAGCAGGAGTCTGCTTGTTCCTCTGCCCCTCCCCCTGCTCATGCTCACTCTCCTCCTCTCTGTCTTGCAAATAAATAAATAAAATCTTCAAAAAAGTTGATAGGATAGTGTTCCACTCTACAGATTTCCTCCAATGTAGTTAATGTGCTCTGGATGGACACCTCTGTGTTTCTGTGTCTTTGCTATTAAAAATAATGCTTTGGGCGAGTGGAGACATCAGTATGAATCCATCTTTTGCTTTATCTAGATACAGATGATTACATATAGAAATACTTATAGATATGTGTATGCCTATTTAGTGAGAAACTGTCACAGCCAGGGGGTGTCTAAGGAGACCTGACAACTAAATGTAACGTGGTACCTGAATGGAATCTTGGAAGGAAAACGGAACATTAGGGAAAAACTAAGGAAATTTGAATAAAGTGTGGATCTTAGTTCATAATACTGTGTCAGTACTGGTCCATCGACTGTAATAAATGAACCATACTAATATAAGATGTTAATGGTAGGAGAAACTGGGTGTACAGCTTATGGGAACTGTCCATATTATCTTTGCAATTTTGCTATAAATCTAAAGTTTATAAAATTAAAGTTTGTTAAAATAAAGATGTGGCTTACATCCTTGTACACGTTTATCTGTAAGTGCAGCTGTAGGAAAAATTCTCAAAAGTGGATCCAAAAAGTGGGTATATTTTAAACTTTGTCGAGCTGTACATTTTATTCTCTTACACAACCAGGCTTTGCTTTAAAACATAGAAGGAACATGGCTTTTGTTGTTGTCTGTCTACCATGCTGGTAAAAATTAAATATTAAACATGAGTTCTGAAATATTTTGTATGGTACACTGAGCAGTAATATATTTGGATCCTTTTAGTTACATGATTCTATCTCAAATCCTCTGTGGCACAGATCAGACTATGATTCTGTTACGTGTGTGTGTGTGTGTGTGTGTGTGTGTGTGTGTGTGTGTTTATTTGTTTTAAATAAGACTTTTGGGGAGCAGTTTTAGGTTTACAGAAAAACTGAACAGAAAGTCCAGAGAATTTCTACATAGCCCCTCACCTTCCCCCACTCCCTGTTTTCTCTGTTATTATCATTTTGAGTTAGTATGGTACATTTCTTAGAATTGATGGACCATACTGACACATTATTATTAAAGGCCATACTTTACATTTGGGTTCATTCTTTGTGTTATATACATTCTATGGGTTTCGACAATTGTATGACACGTACCCACCATTACATTACCATACAGAATAATTTCACTGCTCCAAATATTCCCTCTGCTTTACTTGTTCATCGCTTCCTCCTTACATCTGAACTCCTGGCAGCATCACTGATCTTTTTACTGGCTCTCTGGTTTTGCTTTTCTCACGATGTCATAGAGTTGGAATCACTCCGTAGTCTTTTTATATTGACTTCTTTCACTTAGCAATGTGCATGTACGGGTCCCCCATGTCTTTTTGTGGCTTGATAGCACATTTATTTCTTCATATCACTGAATAATACTCAATTATATGGATGTATCACATTTCGTTTATCCATTCACCTGTTGATGAACATGATGGTTACTTCCAAGTTTTGGCAGTTGTGAATAACGCTGCTGTAAACATCCGTGAGGGTAAGGTATGGAGGAGGGGAAGCCTCCAGTGGTCCTGTGATATGGTCTCCATCTCTTGGTGAGCCTGTGCCCCTGGGCTGCGACTTCTACCTGTGCTTCTCAGTTTTGGTTTTCCCTCCTTAGGTGAGACAGGAAGGCTACAGGGGCCTGCAGTTGGCTATGACCTTCCACCAAGTGTGTGAGGCTCTAGTGAAATAATTTCTCCCGAGGGCAGGCCTTGCTACGAAGAACAGAGGCTCTGGGCATATTTCAACATGGCTCCTTTCCCCCTTCCCCTGCCTGAAGCAGTAGGGAAATTTCCTCTGATATTTCCTCTGAGGCTGTGATAGCACTTCTGGAGATAAAACTCGCAAGAGGTTGGGACCTTCCTAAGACGGGCCCACCCACTGGAGTTTTTAACCCTCAAACTTGTTAGAACTGAGCCTTCGGCAGTTCGCCAGTGACAGTTTAGGTTTCCGTCTCTTGCTACTGGTTGTGGAGCTGGTTCTGCACGTTGGCTTCAGCACCAGGAACTCGTGATTGTCTGTATCTCGCTTATCTCTCCAAGTTTTGGAATGGCGCTTTGCCCTGTGACCTCAGTTCTCTGGTGGATCTAAGAAGAGTCATTGATTTTCAGTTTGTTCCGCTTTTCTGTTGTTGTGAGGACAGGAGTGGTGACAGAAAAGCTCCATGCCAGCCTGGAAACCAGGCTTATACATGCATTTTAAACATACTCAGTTTCCTTCCTTTCTGTGGATTAATTTGAAGTCATTACTCCAGTTCGCTGGGAGTACTTCTTAAGCATCATTAATTCATTAGCAGTGAACTGTGTGTTCTACCAAGTAATGCATACATTTCAGGTTTGCCATCATTTCTTTTCAGATGTGAAATCTGTCATCTTTGTTTTTTGATCAGGTTTTCCAGTAGTGTTTTTTTTCTGGCTTTTCTAATGCTTTAATTAACAAGGGAGGTATAAATGACTTCTCTTTCTGCTCTGGCTCTAAAAGAGGACCCATTGGCATATGTGCAGAAGGGAATAATGTCCTAATTGAACATTATCTCGTATGACTCATGTCCTCGTTCCCCATTAGTAAGAGGTGTTTCAAGGCTACATGAGTCTCAAAGATGCAGACTTAATGGATGCGAATCTGCACGAGAAGATCTTATGAGGCAGGGTTTTTCTGGTTATATTTGATGGCTATTTAAAGCTTCACTTTTATTAAGTATCTTGTTGTGACACGTGATGTAAGAGACCCTTTTAATATGGGGAGGAGAGTATGTGCTCTCTCACGATTTGTTCACGTGAAGACCTAGATCCATTCTTCCTCTTTAATTTAACACATATTTATCCGGTACCTGCTATACGTCAGGCATTGTGCTAGATGTTGGTATCTGCGTGCGTAAAGACATAGTCCTCACCCTGGAGGATTATTTCCGGTCCAGTGTTTTAGTGCATTGCACACGGTAATGCCCAGTAATTTTTTTTTTTACACGAATGACTTTGGAAATCAGTAGACCGGTCCTGCCTCCAATATTTCTTACTGTGGACTTGACTTCTCTCTATTTATTTGTATCTTCATTTTTAAAATGGGGATGTTCGTATTTGGCTTAATTTCTCCAAATCACAGATTTATATGAACCAGCCATTCAGTCAACGTAGGTCCGACTCTGCTTCGTATTCTGCTGGGTATAAGGTCTATAGCAATGAGTCAAATGGGAGAGAAGACAAAACAGACTATGCTCAGATAATTTATAATGTTATGTGCAGATGCTCTAGTAGAGATATAGGAACAGGGTCCTCTAGTAGCATATTAGAAATATAAAAGTTGATTTTTGCCTTAGGTATGTGGGAGGGTTTCTTACAGGAAATGACAGTTGAATTGCTTTGTCAAGAAGGAGGTAGGGAACATGGGGAGGGGAAGACCTTGCAGGTGAAGGGAAAAATGTTTATAAAGGCACCTGGGTGTGAAAGGTCTTAGAGGTATGATGGACCGAGTGGTGGTCTCTAAGGCTGAGTGGCAGGAAGGAGTGGGGATTGGTGTCTCAGGTTGTGAAGTAACATCTCTGTGGTCTTTTAAATGCAAGAATGAGGTAACCAGGTTGCTAGTATGCTAACCATCTACTTTGTGAAGAATGAACTTGGGATAGAGGGAGGCTAGAGGCTACTCCATGAGAGGACTTTACCGTTATTGAGGATTAGAATTAGGGCAGACATACTGTAGAGGAAGGGCAGACTGGGGAGACGTTTTAAGAGGTGGGAGGAGTTTGATAATTCATTAGAAGGTGGGAGAAAGAGAGGAATCAAGGATGACCCTGAGGTACTAGCTGAGGACCAGGTCGGTGATGACTCCAGCAGGACATCATGCGTGTGGGAAGGAGGAGGTTTGGGTGAAAGGGAGTTTGATGAGTTCACCTTCTAACATGTTGAGTTTGAGGTGCTTATAGGCTGTCCGGATAGGGATGTCCAGAACAGTACTGTCTAGCAGAATTTCCTGCTGTGGTGGAAATGTCCTGTGTCCGCTGTCCGCTGTGGGAGCCCCCAGCCACAGGTAGCTGTGGAGCATTTGAAATACGGCCAGTGCAACCAAAGAACAGAATTTTAAGTTTTCTTTAATTTTTACTAATTTACATGTAAGTAGCCACATGTAGCTAGTGGCTCCATATTCGACAGTGCAGGTCTAGAAGGTATTGGTTGGGAAGTACCGATCCGGTGCTTATAGTTGAGATAGGGTCATTAGCCTGCCTGGGACTGAGACGTGTCCAGGGACACTGGGCTCGTCTTCAGTCTAAAACTGGGAAAGTCCTGGGCAAACCGTGATCATGACTCACCCTAGCCAGAGGTGTTCTTGCCTGCGTTGATGAACTTTAAGTGTCAGGCTTCTGAAGCGACTAAGTCTACTCATCTGATTTCTGGGCTGGCTAGGTCATGATTTGCAGCTTGGAAAGGAAGCTCCCTTTCTTGGCATTAGGGAGTTGGAAAATGGAAAACCAGCATGATTCTTGAAACACGTGCCTTGCCTGATATTCTCCTTGTTTTCTCCACGTCTCCCTTTTTCTTCCATTCTGTACTCTTATGGAGCGATTCCCCTTCCCCGGCCGCACGTTAGAATCACCTGGGGTGTTCACTTCTCAAACAAATATGGTGCCCAAGGTCCACCCTAGACTAGTTAAATTAGAATCTTGGGGTGGGGTGGGCGGGAAGGGGGCCAGACATCTGTATGATTTACAAGCTCCCCAGGTGATTCTGGTGTGCAGCCAGGATTGAGAAGTACAGCTCCTGGATATGCTTCCACTTCTTTGCCTTTTCTTTTCTTTTCTTTTCTTTCCTTTCCTTTCCTTTCCTTTCCTTTCCTTTCCTTTTCTTTTCTTTTCTTTTCTTTTCTTTTCTTTTCTACTACAACACACTACACCTGATTATTAGCCCCCTTTCTGCTCCTTTTATTTGGTGCAGGGTAGCAGCAGTAGGGTTTCAGAGATTTTCTGCTCTGTCAGCTTTCAGGCCCTGTGCGACCGAAGTCAGCCTGAGACTGAGGGCATTAGGGAGCAGCCTGATCTCTTATCACACACACAAGATCTGATGTATTTTGCTGTGTCAGTAACAACGAGCGTGGCTAACATGTATTGAACACGTAATGTACCCAGGCACTCTTACACCTTACATGTTAGCTCACTCTTAATCACCACACCATGAGAAAGACATATAATTTTCATTCTTATTTTCCAGAGAAGGAATTGGAGATTTAGAGAGGTTAACCAACTAGACCAAAGTCCCTCGGCTGCACTTTTAAATTGCTGTGCGATGTGACCTTACAGTACATCGAAATAAACTGTACCTGTGAACCCAGGAGATGAAGTCTTCCCAAGCCGTGAATATCTTTCGTACGGCAGAGTGTTGGTCCAGTTCATCTTTACTTTTCATTGGTTACTTCAAGATTTGGAGGATCTGTATCATCCAAGCACTTGAGTTGTGTGACTCACTTAAAAATTTTCCAAACTCTGAGCCAGTTCTGAAACAAAGAGAAGGCTTTCTCCATGACCCTTTAGCATGGCCAAAAATGAAGTAGTTGGATACTATAGTCACTTCAGGTTTTGCCAGTTTCGCTGAGGATGGGGTTACATGTATATTCACTATGGGTGTGTGTGTGTGTGTGTGTGTATGTGTGTGTGTGTCTGTGTATGTGTAAATCTTGTTTAGGACAGTGAGCTTAGTTTTCTAACGTAAATAAAAATATAAATAAGTGTTTTTCTTTCATTTATGCCTTATTCCCCAGGTGTTCCCTTCCCACTGGGAATTCCTCCCATACTTTCCCCACACTTTTCCTCTCCATTCCCTTTACCTGGCTTTATTTTTTTAAGTTGCACGTAGTCACAAGAAAGCACATTGTCTGTGGTTTCCATTAAGGCATGATAGGTGAAGGGCTCTTAATTAATGCTTTTCATGAAGACCCTATAGTTGGGAGTCTGCAGTGTTTCATCTGGATTCTATTGGCAATATAATGGAAGAATGGTATCGGTATTTTTAAAAAGCTTCAAAGCTGTTATCTAATGTTTTAAATAGAAAACATTTTCTTAATGTCAATATGAGATCATGGTTTTATAAGCCTTTATTGTTTGTACGTCTATAAAGTAGGTCATCAAGAATAGAGTGGTAAATCAGTCTTGATTTTTCAACTTCATCTGCAGATACTTTTAAATGTCAAGTAAACTAAAGTCTCTCAATAAAATATTTATTTATTTTTTGAAAGAATATTAGATATAGTAATAAGACTTGGGACCATGACCACAGACTACCCAGTGCATAGGTATATATTTTTAGAATCTCTTAGTTTTGTTTCTTTCTGTTAAAAAGGGTGGGGGTCATTTTATTGATTTTTCATAACCAAGGACAACTTAGTTTATACCCGTTGGGCTTTGTGTGGTGGAGGCTGATGAGGAGCTGGTTGCACAGGACTTCAGTCTGTGGTCACTCAAGCATTTTCTGTTGAAAATGTAATTATTTTTAAAAAGGCTTTATCTTTACATGTATACATTCAGCTATTTTATGGGCTAATTTTCAAGGATTCTTTTTGGGTGTGGCTTCAATAAAATTGTCCATTAACTCTAATTTAGATGGTCATGGAGTGCCAATAAAACTTAAGGGCATTGGTGGTGTACTCCCACAAATATTTGTTCATTTGGTTGGATTTTAAGGGTGTGGTCTTACGATCACTATAGCTATTCTGAATCCTTCAGGTCACTGTTGGAGGACACAAAGGATATACTTCACCATGTGAATTGTTTATTTGGGGGTTTTTCTCTGTTCCAGTGGTTAGAATCCTACACTTCTAGAATGAATGACCAGATTATCTGGAATGTTCTTGAAGCCACTGGTTTCAGATTCTTTTTTTCCTATCATCTGGTTATTCATGGAAATAGGAGACTCTATTTGTCTTTTTTTTTTTTTTTAACTGAGCTTTTTGTAGATAAATCCCAATTACATTTTTTTTGGAAAGTACAAGTATAAACATCCAATCTGATAATGGCCTGGCTCTGTGGTGCCAGTCAAGGGGCTGGTCTGGGGGGAGGCCCACCTTGCACATTCTGTCCATCCTAATGCTGGGTCATGCTCTTTCTTTCCATCCTATGCTGTAAACATCATATTCTCAATCGTGAGTTTGTCTAAGAATGGTGCTTTGGATAAAAGATGAATGTGGGTGTTCAGGCTACTTTATTTGTCTGGCAATGAGGTTTTTAAATAATAAGCTGCTGTTTTTTCACATAGTTGGAAATATTTCTAAATGGTTCACGTATTTTTCTAACTTAGTGAAGTGAATCTGGCTGGGATCTGGTCATGGCTTCTGATGCATGATCTTGCAGTGCCTGAAAATAGTTGTTCTTAGCTGAATGCGTATGTTATAAACCTTTGCTCCCTGGATAAAGCAGATGTGTGACACTGAACTGAATGTGTAAGCTGTCTTTATTTTCTGGAGGCTGATTTTAAAAATAAACCTCTGATTACAGCACCACAGACTAACAGGGCTAGAAGGAACTTCAGGGAGCACCCACCTGTCTCCTGTCAAAGGACTGAGTGCTGAGCACCAGAGAGAAGTGATTTGTCATAGGTCGCTTATGGCTTTGAGGTCTTTCTCTGACCTAAGGAGATCTGAAATTTGGCTTGGTGCACTCACAACTGCTGTGGTCTCTTTTTCTTTCTTACTCTTAAAAGCAGACGCCCTTCTTCTGTGGCCTCTTTACCCCACCTCCAACCTGGTAAAGAGACAATAGAGGTGAGTTGGATCCGGGGTTTTCCTGCAGTAAACTTTTGATGGTGTTATAACATTGGTTTTCTTTTTCTTTTTTCTTTTTTTTTTTTTCCTTTTAGCCATAGGCGAATATGAAGACCTCAGAGCAGAGAACCAGAAAACAAAGGAGAAGGTTTGTACTTTACCCTTTCTTTCCTTTCTTACATGCGTGAAAGCCTGGACGGCATGGTGCATTGTTCTGCAACCAATTTCAGTTAAATGCGAATGAGAGTTTTTTTCTTTTTTCTTTTCTCCTGCATGTGTGGTTCAAGCTAATATCAACTCCAGGCTCCAGATGGTAAAGAATAGCAGGCATGCCACAGTGGGCGCTGCTCTGGGAGATTAACTGCACAGCTAAATGTGCAGCAAGGCACCAGGCCAAGCAACTCAAGCCCCCAAGAATTGTACTTTTCCCCTAACAACCAGATTTGGGATTCTAGTGATGGAATTGAAGGGAAGACATGTATCTTTGGGGCTTAGACAGAGTACATTCTGGAGAGAACTCTTTGGCGTTAGACATTGGTGTTTAGCCCATCTTCTTTCATAAACTTTTTTTTAGGCTCGTGTCCTCTAAGTATATGAAAAATATACTGGAAGTTGAAAATCACCCACTACAAAGATAGTAACGCCTAGAGAATGTTTTCAGGGGCCCTGGAAGTTTTATTTTTAAGCTGAAATCATTGAATTTTACGTACCTTTATAAACTACTTACCTTTTTGTCTCTGTACATGTCCATCTAAGATTTGTGAATGTTTGTTTACATATCTTTTTTTTTCCTCCTGTAAGGTCAGTGAGGGGACAGCAGGTAGGTCTAAGTTAAAAAAAGAGGAGTGCTGAATTGAATTGAAAAGTAGGAGAGTGAGAGCAGAGCTGTCCATTGTAGGTCCTTTGTAGTTATGGAAGCAGACTGTTATCATGGCTGTAAATTATGAGACCTTGTCTTTAAAATTTGAGAGTAGGATCTATAATGAAAATGGACAGTAAGCCGAATATTTGTAAAACCTTTGGCATATTTGAGGTTATTTAGCGGGTTAATCATATTTAAGTTTTTCACTCATATTAATTGGCTACATATAATAGCTGTAACACGGTTGGTGATATTAAGGGTATGAACTCTAGTTCGTATGAAAATGGATTTTGAGACCATTATTTTTCACCCAGTTTTAAGGCTCCTTTGCACATTTGCACATAAGTCTTTGATGTTCTGTGAAATCTTAAGTTTCTTCTTTTCTTTCCATCAGGTGATTTAGGGAATGGTAGGTAGGTGGGGGTGATGAAGATCTCTGTGATAGAAAGTGGTTGCTGCATGCATCTCTAATGTGGTAAGAAATTCCCAGAAAAATAGTTTGACAAGATTCCCAATTCTAGCACAATAACTACCCAAAAGCACAGATGTGCTGAGGATGCCAGCAGGTGGGGGGTTTGTGCTTAACTCCTGGTTCCCTGATGCCCCGTGATTTCAGAGTGGAACCCGTGGGGGATGCTCGGGCAGGTAGCTTGAGCGTCTTTGCCCAGATGCACAACCATCTTCCAGCTGTAGGGGGAAGAGCCAAGAAGTTACCAGTTGAGTCTCTTCTGTAGGTGTCCTGGCCTAGGAGGGGAAGAGCAAGACGAGTTGGAAGGGTTAATTCAGGAGAACTGTTTGACTAGAAGATAGGAGGGGAGAAAGCAAACAGGTGTCTTCATGTGATGGAGAAGGAAGGATAGAGAAGAAGATGAATGACATGAGAGGCAGAAGAGTAAATTTTTTGTTTTCTTTCTTCTCCTCCTCTAATCCCTGCTTACATATAGACCTCACATTGCCCTAACAATAGTGACGTTCTAGAAACATCCATTGCTGGTGGTGTTGATGGTTATTTAACCGAGAGCCACTTTCTGCAGTGAGGTTTTTAAGTGAGCCATCTGTTACACAAGTGGAATTATAGGTAAAATGCATTTGGTAAAAAGGAAGACTATGAATTACTTTTGCCCATTAACTGTTTGCATGTTTCTCTACATGGAGTATGGCCTTATACTTTTGTAACATCTGTGTGCATTACTGACCTTCCTCTGTGCTAATTCTTTAAAAATAACTATTAACAGAAATGGAAAGAAAAGATATGAATGCAGAATGGAATGCTATGGTTGGATAAAACAAAATAGAGTGGTTTTAAGTTCACTGCATTCTGTTTATCTTCTGTTAAAGGACTAACAGGCTTATTCTTGCAGATTTTTTTCCCAAAAAAAGGGGGGACTGTATTACAAAGGTTGGAAGCATATAATAAAAGCCTTTTATACAGCATAGAATGAGGAAAAGCAGCTTTAGTTCTGGAGGTGGTAAACGGAGAGCACCATTTTCTCTGGCAAAGCACTTTCTTGCGCCTGGCCGAGTGAGCTTTGCCCTGTCCATACCCACAAATACACGTGGCCATCCTTCCCCTGTAGCCCCAAACCAGAGTTTAAAATTAGTCAAGGATAGGACTCTAAAGGGAAAGTCCTTTTGCCGTAGTTAATCTGATCTGGGGGGGAGTTTTGCACGAGTGGAAGGGACCGGAATGAATGCCTTACAAGTTATCTCTCCCTTCTTCGCATCCACATGACGTCTCTCTTTGTTGCTAGATGATGAACCTGATCAATGAAGAGGGGCAATGGGCTTGATTTCTTTGGATTTCTGGAATCTCCTCTGTGGAGACAAGTGGTAGGACATGAGTTGATGCTTAAGGGGCTGTGTTTATTATTAGGAAGCTATTGTGGGTCACACACACTCACTTAACGTTCCTGATGTTTCTGATGCTCCGAACAGCCCCGTGTCAGCTCCAGTGCACAGAGAACAGAACCTCAGGGCTTCACGGAGTTGAGCTTCATATGCGGGTCTTCTGACCACAAATGTTCTTTTTGAAGGAGGTAAACTCATGGGAGCTGATTGACCTTTTCCACCAACATCTTAGTGTTATTCTTTGTTCCTTGTTGTTAGCTCATGAATTTTCCATAGCAAATTATCAGACTCAGTTCTTTTCTGGATCGCTTGTCTTGACCATCTGTAGGTTTGTGCTTAAAAACCGAAAGTTAAATATCAAATCAGTCTGACGTCAGAAACATCACGTGTGTGAGTGCGTGTGGGTGCAGATTGTGACAGAGGTATGCCAAGGGGAAGAGTAGACTTGGAAAGGTGGGCCAGTGTGTCAATGATCTTTTCCTTTGCAGTTAGCCCTATTTAAGAAAGATGTAATGTGGATCATTTTGTGGCTTTTCTCATAATCTTTGAGGATGGAATCAAAATCTGTTTGAGTTTATAAGGAAAGCTTTTTTGAAGGGAAGACTGTTGAATGCCTTCTGAGTTCTGGAGTATAAAGAAAAATATATGAAAGTCCCACTCTTGAGTAAAACCACTCTAATGAGGGACACAGGCAACGTGGACAAATGATAAATTATACTGTTGTAAGTGAATGTCTGGAGTTTGAGGGTGGGATGGAAACGGACAAAAAGATAAGGATTCTGCCCCAGACTATGTGACAAACTCTTATTAGCTCTTAATGCTTGGATTACATGTCCCTTATTTTTTTTCTTTAAAGTCTTCTCCAACTTTTTCTTAAGCAGAATTAATTGTTTACTTCTTTATAATAAAACATCTTTGTATTTCTTATGTACTTATCACCTTTTATCAACCAAAATTATTATCAAAATAGTATATAGGGTACAAGTAAGTCATATGGAGTTGAATTATAATGTAAAAAGTTCAGGTTTTTTTTTTTTTTTTAAATTCAGGATAAGTGGAGATTATGGAAAGGGTTCTACTTTCTATTATTTTTTTGCCTAGTTTCTAAATGACATTATCAGCAGTATGTTAAAAAGTTAAGAAAGCCTATCACATTGAAGTCAACAAGACGTCCACATCCGTTTTTTGAGGTATGGAAAAATAGAAGACTATATGTTTTGGAATCAACCAAATAAAATGTGATTGTTTGCTCGTGAAGCAGTCCCCATATTCAGATGTTAGTCCCGCTCCTACAATCGAAGGGCATTCTCCTTATGACTCATTCAGGATCTTTGTCATAATTGTTTGGGGCTTTTTCCTATAAGGGGGGGGGCAGGGCCTCACTGAGCTTTTAATGGAATAGCTTTCACATTTCTCAGGGTGGCGGGGGTGTGTGTGGAGTGTGCGTAAAGAGAAGGAAATGTGTATAATAGAAGAATATCTGCCTTTAAACAGTAAGTATTTATATTTAATGTTATGTCTTGAGATTGAGTTTTGAAATGAATACATGTTTAAGTGGCTGATTAGAAGTCGTTTGGATGAGCTGCTGTAACTGCATCAGGCGGGTCTGTCAGCTTGCCAGGAACAATGAATGAAAGGGAATGAGGCAGACACTTTCCAAGACTTATGTTTCAAGAAGCAAGATATATGATACTGTTTGCATCTTGGCTCCCGTTGTCTATTGTTAGAATTTCTTTCTCTTGTGTCAATTTCAGAGGTGAAGGTCCCAAAGTATTTTATTTAAAAAAAAAATCAGTAAAGAAGCCACTTTAAAGAGCAAGATATGCATCCATTATGCTAACTGTTCATGCATAATACATCCACATACATGCAGTTTCTTTAGAACAGAGTGGCAAGTGGTTGTGCCAGAGAAAAAGTAATTACTTAGCAGTTTGAAAGTGAAAATGAGTCTCTTATTAACAGCAATCTATCCAGAAACAAAGAGTAAGGATCTCTGTTCTGATGACATGTGTTTCCATCTAACACACAATACCTAGAATTTGGAGAATGCTGCAAGACGGCTTCAGGGGGCAGCTCCTGAAAATTGGAGGGAAAGAACTTTGAATTGGAAGAAAGAACACCACCAAAAGAGAAAGAGAGTGAAAGGAATTCCATCTAAGTGGGAATGATTTCTTTTATTGTGTTCTTTAAGGACAGGCACAGTTAAGTTCTAGCCGAACTTCCAAAGGTGGAACACTAGGATTGTCCAGTATTATGAAAGATGATGTTGATGGTCCTCTAAATGCATCACCAAAGATCCTAAAATAGGTAACTATGCACAGTTCTGATGCTGTGCATGTTTACATTTTTAAATGTTGTAACTGGACACAAAGGGAGCGAACTTCAAGAAAAAGAAGTAGAAACGGGGACGGGCTGAGCCCTCTTCAGCTCTGGTGTTAGAGCCTCTGCGACTGTCCCTGTAGTGCCGCATTTCCCCCCCTTAGGGAAAGTGTTCTTACAAATTGCTTGCTTCGTCGTTGATCCTTCTTGGTGGATTGTAAGTGTTAATGAGAGCACACTGTCTGTAAGGTACCCCCTGGACTGCCCCCCCGCCCAGTGCTTAACACAGTGCCTGGCATGTGTGGGCGCTGTATTAATAGGTTGTTCAGGGCTCAGAGGAAGGAAATCGAGGCGTTCGGTGATTATGGTAGATTCACTCAAAAAGGTCCTTGCCTCGTGTACAGTGTCTACTTTGTTGATGGTGTGTGTGTGCGATGCATGTGTGCACTTCTTGGGCCATACTGTCCTTCGTATAGGCTGGCAGCCCTCCGCTGCATTGGTGCTCCACAGAGGTCAAGTGAATGTTCATGTTAGTGGAGGCCAGACACAATTCAGCATATTGGGGATTTCCTTGCATAAACTATACACCCAGCGGCATATAAAGAAGTCTTAGTATCTGCAACCTCTCTGTCTGTCTGCTGAGCCCGTGAAGCAGACATTTTTATATGAACAGTAGTTGATGTGTGAGGGAGAAGGAAGGGAGCTGCCCGTGGTGGGGGAGGGAAGCATTGCCAGCTCGCACCGGAGACTCCTCTGCAAATCTCACCCTGCCAGTGCTTTGAAATGCTAGTTGGGTTTCGGAAGCCAGGTATCTGCCTGGGTGAGGCTCAAAGAACAAATATGGTACATGGCCAGGGCTTCTCATGTTAAGACCAGGGCCTCTAATACTCGAAACCGGCAAGGCCAAAGTCTGGTCCATCTACCGCTCCATAAAGAGCCACCGTAGACTCTAGAAGAGACCTCACCCTGCCACAGGCTCTCCAGAGAGTCGCTGGGCATCCTAATTCAGTGATGTGGGCCCTCACATCTGTTGCTATTGCAGAGTCTTCATGAGCAATTCTCTCACAAAAAGAAGCAGTTTCTACAAATGCCGCAGCTGCGTGGGCAGGGTAGAGGAAGGGGGTGGGGTGGGTGAGGGGCTTCTGCAGGGCACAGAGACGTAACATTCTCCCGTAGAGGCCCAGCATCCTTGCTGACTTCCCTCTGTTGGTAGAATGAGAGAAAGGTTGCAAGATACTTTGCTGGGTTCACCTAAAATGATGAAATAAGCGGATGTCTGGGTTTCTGCTTAGTGAATGGGTACGTCCTTCATATTTTGTTCAGCTCTGGTTGGGAGTAAGTCAGCTGCATTTGCCGTATGCATAGATCCCCCCCTCCCCCCAACACACACCCCTTTCAGTATCCATAGCAGATGGTAAATTCTGTGGCTGCCAGTTTTATCATAATGTGGTTGCAGAAAATAGAAAGCAAAGCAACATGAAGACCCCTGATAGAATACAGCTGGGGTTGGGTGACAGCTTCTGAATTCTCTGGTGATGTCTGTAGGGTTCCTGTAAAAACATACGGCTGGATGTTGGAGACTGGCTACTGGCATGAGGGAATAGGACTGCGACGTTGAGACCTGTTATCAACTAGAGCCCGTCTACCTGGGCCTTAGGAGCAGAGAGCTCGGGGATAAAGCTTTCCTTCTTGGAACCTGGTATAAGCCTCCCTAAAATTGCCGTATGTTGTTCACGACCAGTAAGGGGGAGCTGCATGGGTGGTTCCTGTGTGATGTGAGTCGGTGGGCTTTTTCAAGTCTGAGTAGGTAGAGTGCCATCCTGTTTAATGCTCTTGTCATGCAAAGTGGCAGTGAAAACTCTGGCTTTTGATTTAAGTAAGAATTAAATTAACCTCTGGTTCCTTCAGGTGGAGCTTTGAGAGGCATATAGAAGAATCCAAGTGGTATTAAGTCAGGGGCAACGCTCCCAAGCACCAGATCGTAGGGAGACAGTTTTTCACAGGGTGTCTTATACCTTCAGAAATGCCAGATGAAGAAACGTGAAGTTAATTTGAAATTAAAACACCAGATATATCTCATTTGGCAATCATAACTCAGGAGTGTGAGTCTAGTCAGAAATTGGGTTTTTTGTGCTTTAGACTACACTGTGCATTGTTGGAGGTGGGTGTGCAGGCTGGCAGGGTGTTGGGGAAGTACCACATAAACAAACCACATTCTAGAAAACAAGAAGAACATTCCTGAAACAGCTGGCCAGTGCTCTCAGAAAATTAAGTGTTATACCATCTGGTGGGGGGAAGGATCTCAGAAAGCTTACTCGAGAATCCAGAACTCTAGTGTTTAGAATTTTAAACACCAAAAATCAATAAATGCAGTTTATCTGTTAAGTTGGAACTAGAAACTATATTAGACAGCATCACTTTTTTACAGAGGAGAGATTCCTCAAGAAAACCTTAATAAAAGAACATGTGTTCTCCTTAAGGAAATGGTCCAGCCTGACCCCTCCTGTGCAGGACCTCAGGGAGGATTTGGTGAACAATTCAACATTAGCGCTTGTTACTTGTACTCTTGGCGGAATGGGTTTACCCAAATGAATGGAGATAGGCTTTTTCAAGTTTCAGTTCTTGAGACATTAAAGGGGGAAGACCGAACTGTTGACTTAATTTTTTTTAATTAAAAAAATATTTTAAAAGCACAGAAAAGCACAGAATTAGCGAAGCCTGCATAGCTTCGTCAGTTAAGCATCTGACTCTTGGTTTTGGCTCAGGTCGTGATGTCAGGATTGTGAGATCAAGCCCCTGTTGGGCTCTGTGCTCAGCAGGGAGTCTGCTTGAGATTCTGTCTCTCCCCCCTCCATTTGCCCCTCCCCTTGCTCTTGTGTGCTCCCTCCCTCCCTCCCTCTCTCTCAAATAAATAAATAAAATCTTTTAAAGAAAGAATTAACTTATTTTTTTTAACTTAAAAAAATGCTACAGATAAAATTGAAGATCCTCTGTGTCACCCAGCCCTGGGCCCCTTTCCCCTTCCCTATATTTTAAGAGATTACCATGATAATTTTTGTATGTATCCTTCTATTTTGTCTTTTTATATTTTTATATATGCCATATGTATCATGAAATATACATTTACAATCTAAGTCTATAAAGTGATTTTATTTGCTTAAGGTAAATATTGACATGGATTCTCCAACTCCTTTATTCACCGTTACGGCTTTTGAGGTATACGTTGACACATAGAGCTTACGTTCATTCATTCACTGTTCTCTAGTGTGTTATATGAATATACCACGATTTATTGTTATTATAAATGCTGAACATGTACGTACAGATCATCTCATACACATTACCAGAGATTCCAGTAATAGAATCTAGAGGTGGAATTGCAGGGGTGCCCGGCTGGTTCACAGAAGAGCATGTGACCCTTGATCTCGGGGGATGGTGAGTTTGAGCCCCACCCTGGGGACAGAGATTGCTTAAAAATAAAACTAAAAAAAAAAAAAAAAAAAAAAAAAAAAGTGGAATTGCTGAGTCATAGGTAATGGGTTACTTGCATTTTCAATTTGATAGTTTATTTCCAACCTAGTTACATCTGTTGACATTCCCAGGAGCCATACGTGAGTTTCCACTCCCGAAGCAAGTTTTTTCAGTTTGTGCCAGTCTATTAGATGAGACTGTCTCACGGTCGTGATTTGGGTTTTCCACATTATCAGTGGCATCGTAATTTTTTAGCCATTGAAATATGAAATAAAAAATATCCAAAGGCATGAAATCCCAATATATTTATCTGGCACAGTAGGATTAAAATATAATTTAAAGTTGTGCTTTACTGGGGTGTCTGGGTGGCTCAGTTGGTTAAGCAGCTGCCTTTGGCTCAGGTCATGATCCCAGGGTCCTGGGATCGAGTCCCGCATCGGGCTCTTTGCCCTTCAGGGAGCCTGCTTCTCCCCTCTGCCCCTCTCCCCTGCTAGTGTTTTCTCGCTTTCTCACTCTCTCTCTCAAATAAATAAAATCTTAAAATAAAGTTGTGTTTTATTCACATGACCTTCTTGGTGCAGTATTATAGTATTCCCAGAAAATTCAGATTTTAATTATTGCTCTTAATAGTGAAAAATCACCTTTTCAAGTTTTAGACATTTTTGATAAAAATCTTTCTAAAATGTGTTATACTTAACCTGTTTTGTGAAATTCACAGTAAGTTGAGTCAGTCCTCATAATGAACATGAGGTGTTTATAAAATTCATTCATACGTTGAGGGCCAATTAAAATAATGGATACTTGTTTCTATATCTGATACCCTGAAAGGTCCTCATGCCTTAATAGTTATTTTTGCCTTTATGGTCTTAACCACCTCCTAGTGTTTTCAGTGAGTCCTCCCACCTTTTAAAACTAAAAATTAGTTTCTGTAAATGATATACGCTTATTGTGGAATATTTTATCTTTCTCATTTTAATTTGGTACCTTCTATTTGGAATTCTAAGGATATGAGGATATTTTTTCCTTAACTGATGATTTCAAGGGGTGCACGGCTGCAGTTTGTCTTCAAGTAGGGGTCACTTCCGGCTGTGCACCAGTGTTCTGGATAGTTCTGGAGAGTTCGTCGCTACCCAGTTTCAGGGAATCTGACCTGCAGATGCATGGGGTGTTCACTGTATTAGCAAAATACCTACTTTAAAAGAGGCACATATATTCACTTAAAGAATGAGTAATTTGAACTCAAGGGTGTTAAATTGGTCTGTTCCTGAGGAGATAATGAGCAGTAAGATGACTCATTATCTTAGAAGATCCAAGACAAGTGGCCAGATACAGATGGTACAAAGACCATGCTGAGGGGGTGCCTGGGTGGCTCAGTTGGTTAAGTGTCTGCCTTCGGCTCAGGTCATGATCCTGAGGTTCTGGGATTGAGCCCCATGTCAGGCTCTCTGCTTGGTGGGGAGCCTGCTTCTCCCTCTTCCTCTGCCTGCCGCTCTGCCTGCTTGTGCTCTCTCTCTCTGTCGAATAAATGAATAAAATCTAAAAAAAAAAAAAGACCATGCTGGCTGAGTAGTATAAGTACCATGTGATCATTAATGCTTTTCAAAGGTTTTTAACTTTTGTTTTCTTTTCATAAAATTGTTACTGTTAATACGTTTGCTCTTTCTTGCCTTCCCAAACTTGTGATACAAATTTAACATTTCTGTGTTTTCTCCTTCCAGTGTGACAAAATTAGGCAAGAACGAGATGAAGCTGTTAAAAAACTGGAGGAATTTCAGAAAAGTATGTAAGCATTTCATTGGAATGATTATAACACACATAACTGTGTTTGGGAATTATGTGGGTAGACACGTCCCCTATGTTTAGTTGCTGCTGCATTGGGCATCCAAGAAAGCAAGGATTGTGTTCCCATTTGCCCAAAAAAAAATGTCCTGGCATTACTGTGATTTTCAAACAAATGGAATGAGCATTATTGTTTCATGAGTATGTTATTATAAAAGACAGTTTCCACTTGTTATAAAAAATTTTACTATGCAGAACAGTTAAAGGAGAACAAAAATTACTTGTTATCTTGACTCTTTGAGAAAAGGCAATGTTAGTATTTATAGTCTTTCTTTGGTCTTTTATCTGTGGGCAGTTTATAGGTCTACAAAAAATAAAGTCGTGCTTTGCATTGAGTTTTGCAGCCTGCTTTTTTCAGTAAGTGGTACCTTATGGTCATCTTTGCATGTCAGTAGAGATGTATATTCGTTTTAGTATTCACGATATACACGATAGTACCCTAATTTATTTAAACATTCTTTCAGTGATAGATGGATTATTTCTGAGTTTTAGCTATTATAAGTAATGCCATGTCAAGTATTCTTATACATATTTACAGTGGTCTGATATGTTTCTTACATTAATTCATAGAAAAGGAATTCTAGGTCACAGAACTTACACATTTTTAAGAGTCTGAATGTTTGAAATGGCCCTCTCACCAAGGAACGTTGTATTCCCACAAAAGCTGTAATAATCTTCTAAATTTTGGTATGTTTTATGTCATGCAAATCTGTCATTACCTTATCCCCTAAGATAGAATGTATCTGATCACACCCAGAAGGATCAGAAGGAAATAGGTCATGGGAAAAGGACCAGACCTTCGCAGGAAAAGGTGGCCCTCCCCCTTGGAAGCAGGGTCTTTCTCCATCTTTCTGCAGATGCTGTATTAGGCTGTTTGATTATATCTTAAGTGTTGACTTGGTAACTATACAGCAAAACATTTTATTCTTGTTGAAGGCTAAACAGCCATGAAAACGGAGCTAACGTTATAGTTCATTTGAATAGCCAGTTTATTTCAAGTGTCTGGCTGTAACAAAATCTCAGGGGAATATTGTTGATGTTACTTTTCTTTGGAGGCCAGTATGCTATGACAGAAATATCTCTTATTTGTGAATGTATGAATTGCAATTGTGTAGGACTTTCTTGTTCACTAAGGCAGGATTAATGGGATGTTCTTACACTTTTGCTGACACCGAGTCACACTGAAAGAGTTATACCATTGACATTGTTACCAATTCATGTTATCAAATTAATTATTGATAGTGGATTGGCATGCTGCGTGTAGTAGGGACAGTTCACATTCTTATGGTTGGATTTGACATAAGACACTTTGGTTGGGCAGGTCGTAGGCCTTTTGCCGCTTGCGTTAGGCAGAAATGGAAAGAGCTTCCCCCCAAATCAACCTACCTTTAGAGCAACATGTAAACTACTTTCCTCTCCCATTTCCTTTTTCCCTTTGTCTCTTCGTCTCTTCCTCTAAATATCTTTGATAGTTTTAAAAATTCACATTTTTCCTTACGAGCAATTCAGAGCCGGAAAGAATCGATTTGAAAGGTTAGTACAACGAACTTTATTGCTGTATGCATTGAATTTTTGACTTTCTAAGTTTGCTTATTTAATTTAAAGTTTGGATGGCCGGAGAACAGAATGCCAACTCTTGACTCCATCTCAAAAGAACCGAAAATGGGGACAATGAAAACCTGAAATATTTTGTTAAAACATTGTGTCTGGGGTAAATGGTTGGCGGCTTTTGAACAGAGAGAGCAGAATTTCAGATTTGGAAGGGAATGCCGTGGTTACCCCTGGTAAAAAGCACCATTTAATGTGAGTCCACGTAGTCCTGAGCAATTTCTGCATTAGTAAAATTGGGATAAATGACCCTGCCTCATAGGCTGTTCAAGGAATAAATGAGATAATTCATGTAAAAAGTGCTGACCACAGTGCCTGGCATTATAGCTTAAGTGCTCAATAAACGTTAGCTGCTGCTACCACCATCTCATTTACTGTCCCATCCAGAGCTTGAGTGCCCTTCGGCGTGGAGAGTCCACGAGTCCGTTCACGAGGTGGTTTTCAGACCCTGGTCTTGACACTTGAACAGCCCTGGGGGAAGGTATCTTCGGGTTGCTAAGTCGAAATCTGTCGCCTGTCATGTTGACCTACCAAGCCCAGATCTCAGCGTGAGGGAAGAGCCGCGGAATGAGGCTCAGGAAGAGCTCCGTTAGGCCAGAGGGCTCTACTCACCTAGCTGACCGTGCTCTTCTTATCTGGTTTCGTCCATATTTCCCTGCCATTCTCCGCCCTCTGCCAGCTCTTCCTGAGCCTTTCTTCTGTCTTCCTGCACAAAGAGCGCCCCTACGGAACAAAGCCACGTTCCCTAGGAAGACAGATTCGTGTGAGATAGAAGAAGTAACTAAAGGCCTTTGACCTCCTTCAGCCAGAACGTGAGAGCCTTTGCTGTGGGCTAGGACACACCTGTTTTCCTGCACACCTGCCAGCTCATCACTGTGTTCACACTATGTGAAAACCTTTCACGTGATCTGACGTTGCAGGAGAACATACGGTATGTCCACCACGTGTGTTTCAGAGACGTCCTGCCTCTGGGCGTTGCTGAGAGTTGGCTGGATGGAGAGGAGTTTTTGCTCAGGGCAGTCCCATGGGTGGTGTCGCAGTCGAATACAAGTTAGACAGAAACCTAGAAAATTGATATCACCTAGAAATTGGTTTGGCTGGGCTTTACCAATTAGAGCTGTATTTTGGGATATATGTTACTTGACCTTTTTGGACTTCGATGTTCTCAAATGGAAAATTGCTGTGATGACACCTACCTGTTAAGAGTGTTGTAAGGATTCACCACAGAACACATGGAAAGGGTTTAGCAGACGCTGGACACACATTTGGCCCAATAGTGGGGGATGGTGGTTGTGTCCTAAGCAGTTCTGTTCTAGAAAGAGCATTCTTGTAAAGGGCTGTTCACAGATGATTGTAGGCCTGATAGATTTTTCCAGTCATTCAAGCACAGACGTGACTACCTACTTTATACCTAGCAGTTTGCCAGGTGCATGAGAGTCAGATTGAGTAAAGCAAAATCTCTGCTGTAATACTAGCAGTTAATAAAAAACAACAACAACAAAAAAGTAAAAAAAGAGAAAAACCCAGTTGCCCTCCATTGTATGATGGTAAGTATGAAAGAGTGTTTGGGGTCGTGAAGAGGAAAAACAAACTTTGCTGATTCAACTAGACTGGTGGAAGCAATCACTGATGTGCTTTTAGGTCATACTTCTGAGTTGTCAGAGTCATTAAAAGCAACTGTTAGTATGGAAAATATCAAGCTTATACAAAATTGAGAAAATAACGCAGTGAACCACCATGTATCCATCATACAGCTTCAACAGTTACTAGCTCGTGGCCAGTCCACTTTCACCTCTGTTCACACATCCGTTCTCACCGACCTCAGATTATTTGGAAATGAATTCCAGTCATCATGTCATTTAATGATAATTTCATCATAAATAAATATGAATATTTCAGTATGTGTTTTTGAAAGACTAGGATTCATCTTTCTTCTTTTTTAAACCTCCATGTCATCCAAATTACAGATATTTTAGGTGTAGTGGTCATTCATGGTCTGTGGATATGACGAGATAAGCCTGAATTCAGCACCATAGGGCCAATCACTAAATGAACAAATTAAAGGTTTTTTTCTAAAAAAACCTTTTATCCTTTGAAAGATGCAAATAAAATTATATATTATATAATAGATTTTTTGTGTCATGTAACCTGACTTGTGGTTTTAGAAATGGGGTCGTGCCTTTTAAAGCTATAAATGCCCTCTGAAACATGTTCTTTTAAATCTAGAAAGTCGATAGGTAGGTTTCTTTGCTCCCTGTTTAGCATTGGGATAATTTTTTAAACTAGAAATCAACGTGCAACTTTTGATTTCTACTGTTACGTCTTGGAGGAAGAGATAAAAAAAATGTATCTGATGGGGCCTGCTGCATGAGAATTGGAGAAAAATGTGGGCTAGTGCTGCCTATGTAAGTTTTATCAAGTTAAATTACAGGGCATCTTTTTACAAAATGTTCAGAAAATAAGTGTGTGTGTGTGTGTTTGTGTGCATGTGTTTCTTTTTGCTGGGCCTAAACCTTGCTATGTGGAATGATTTTTCCTTAATCTTCCATGAGCAAGAATGTTATTGAATAAAAAGTCAAATTCCTATGAAACATGCAGAGTGTTTATGTTTTTGTTATGATGGTGGAAATACCAGATTGTGGCAGAAGAAGTCAAGTAGTTAAGGCTAAAAATTCAAAGTAATATTTGATGTTGTAAAAATTGTATAGGTTTCTTTTCTCTTTCCTTCACATTTTTGAAGAACCTACCTTGTAAACATAGTGATAAAATGCCAAGAATATTAGGATTTTAAGGAAATAATAGAGCCTATTATTTAAACTACAATATAAAAGGCAATTATATTGATGAAGAGCTACATGGGCTTTGTGTGTGTGAATAAACTTGGCCTGTGTTCAGCTTCTATTTGTTCTTTTGGCATAAACACATATTGTGTGTGATTCCAGTTTAATGGGGACCCGTTTGTATGCCAAGCAGCTGCATTTTAGGACCTATTGCGTGATTTCATAGCTCTCTGAAAATTGGTTCTATTCAGAACAAGAGATAGAAGAGGAGAGGGGGGTGGTGTGGAAAGGGGGGGGCAGAGCCTCAACACACAATCATTTCTTTTCAATTGGAGCCAGAAAGGTTGATGACAACATGACCATTGTGTTATAATGATAAGACCACTAAGGCATCTGTACCTCTCATCAAGGCTTTCACACAACAGCAGATACAATTTAATTCACTGCTCTGTCAGCAGTGCTGATACCATTATGCCGTCTGTCTCCACAGTTATAATCACTGTCCTCTGAGAAATGCAGTTGAAATGATCTTGAGCAGTCAAAGAAACTCTCAATTAAGGCTGCCACTTCCAATGTGTCAGATTGTGTCTTATGCACTTGGTACAATTTTCACTTCCAATCCTGTTTATTTACAATGTCTACCAGTAATTACGCTTAACGTGTCATTTAGTGAGGGGGGCCCCTGCCAAGCCGATTGTTGGGTGCTGCTGTACCATTGAGTGGGAGTTTCTCGAAGTCAATGCCATCAGCAGCTTTTAGGCCCTGATGGGATGCAGTAGTAATGTTGATAATGCAAGTATCGTGCTCATCAAGTCATAATTAGATGCCACTCAAATGTGCCACTTGTAATAACAGTGTTGATTCATGTTTTTCTCGGTGACTGCAACTACTAATTAGTTAAGTGGTTTTTGGTTGGCCTGCATTTGCTGCAGATTATTATTACCCCTGAAAAAATGTCAAGGTTAGAGATGTTTCTGGCCATTTAGTGCTGCTTTATGAATTTGAATATTAACATAATAAGAACTTTGGACAGACTTAGGAAGTAATACATTTTTGTATTTAATTTGGAGAGAAATTTTTTTCCCCTGAGTTTAATCATAATTGCAGGTTAATTAAGCTTAAATGAAGCAAAAGTAATCTCTCTTTGTGTTATGTGAGCCCAGTGCTTTTTGCCTAACTTTGTTGGGTTTCACATTTGGGTGTACTTCATTTTTCTTTTTGAAGCCAAACAAATGTCAATAAGTATACACGTCTACAGTGAAGTTTTAAGATTCTGAGCATTTTCTTTTAACTAGAAATGTGGGTGAAAGGAATTGGCAGTTTTCTCTCACTTGATCTTCGAAGTATAATTCAGGTTCTAAATTACTTTGTACCTTTGAATCTCAATTTGTATAAACCAGCTACTAAAAGAACCTGAAAATTACTGTTTTTCAAGCATTGGTAAAATGTCCAGTAAAATTGTATTTTTCGTCCAATCTTCCTGACAGTCTGTGATGCAAGAAGCGTCTGCCTTCATCGTCATAGAGAACATAACTGTCGTTGCTATGCTTTTCTGCCCCGGGGTTTATTAAATCACAGTAACTACGTTGTCACTCACGAAGAAAGCTGTTGCATGCTGACCTCAGCTACACTGCCACGTTGTTATTCCGGTTAAGGAGATCAAGTTAAGATTTAATTTTAAAAATTTCTCTCTAGCTAATTTTCCTTCTTAGATCCATGCGTTCTGTCCCGCTAAGAAAAGGAAATCGCGTTTGCCACTTTTTATTTAGGAGAGATCATCTTGAGTCAGTGGACGTGTCTATGGCTCCATGTACAGCTACATGGAAAAAAGACACTTCGAACAGCCTGACTAGCTTTCTTAAAAATGTGTGCACTAGCAGCGAAGGCTCTTCATTGGGTTCTTTTTTCCCCTCCACGTCCAAATATTAGCTAAGACTGAACCAGGGCAGCATCTTCAAGACTGTTTTTTTCTCCCTCCGTGCTAGCTGAAGGTCTGGTGAGCTAAAGAACTGAAGTATTCTGAGTCATGGGACACAATGTGTGGGCTTCTGGAATCGCTGACTAATCTCTGAATGCTGAGACTTTTTTCCCCTCCTTCCTAGTTTCTCACATGGTTATAGAGGAAGTCAATTTTATGCAGAACCATCTTGAAATAGAGAAGACTTGTCGAGAGAGTGCCGAGGCTCTGGCGACAAAGGTGAGACTCTTCAAATAAGGGGATTCTACCTGCGCTTTTTAATTTCAACTTGCTTTTCTGAAGAGTGGCCTCCTGTCCACTCTTGCTTTTCTAATCCGTTGTCTCTGCTCTGATGAGGAGGGAAAGTGTCCTAAAGTGTTGTAAATTCTCAGAGTCCTGGGATAGGAGTGTGTAAATATCTTAATGCCTCTGTTCTTTCCATTGTAAAAGGGGCATTTGTATGTGTGTATTTCAGCATTGGTGCTTTTTGCCTCTGAAAAAATGGCCCCAGAGTTGTTCCTTCAGCTGGACTTTCTAAATGTCTGTGCATTGGGTGAACCCGTTCACCGAGTTTAAAACGAACCTGGTGTGACATAAAGGGGCAATGAGTGTTTCACGTTTGATTTAGATGAAAAAGTCAGCCTCCAGCCGTACATTTCAGGTGATTATTTGTGAAAGCAGAGTGAGGGCATGCTAAAGGTGACCTCCAGTGTTCCACTGATTGCTTCTCGCTGATGAATTTACCAAGAGTGTAATTTTCTATATTCTGTCTCATCAGAAGTACATTATTATTAAAGAATGTTTTTATCTCTGTCTTACGTATTTTGGGTTGGGTAAAATGCATCTGAACCACTTCATCAGAAAATGGATTACAGCAATTTTTAACCAAATATCATTAGTAATGCTGGTTGTGTGTCTTTCTCTCTTCCCCATCACCTCCCTCCAAAGTGTGTCTTTGGATGGGACTGAAAGTCTGCAAATCAATCAGCCTATCTGTCTATGTATCTCTCTGTTTAATTTGTATGCATTAGCAGTGTGCTTGCTAGAGGTATTTGCTTAATTGTTTGTGTAATGACACTACATTAGAATTCATAAGATAATGCAGTCAGAACCTAAGAATATACACGTGTGCAAGCAGCTCCTCTTCTGTTATTCATTTGAAGAATACACAGCAATACAAGCCATTGCTTTAAAAACAGTGATCGTGTGGGTGCTTTCCCATCATTTCTTCTGTGCTACCCTTCACTAAGTGTTCACTGGTCCACAAAACTGGGTACATTCTCTTTTCATATCCTTTATTCTTTCTTTTGCAACAGGTAGAAAAAATGTCTTTGGAGCATACTAGCTGCTCTGAATCTTGCAGTGGCTAAGGACAGCCCTTATGTTTTCTCTTGCTAGCGATAAGTATCCCTGTTGCCAGTAGTACATGCAAAATGAGAACCCGGACTACCTCACAGGACTGGCAGAGTCCGTGGAAAGCAACAGTTTGGGAGACAGTATATACACGTTTTATTCCCAGTGATGTCATTTTTGGGCATATGTGACTTTGGGCAAGTTATTAGTTCTGATCTCTGGACTGTTGTGGTCTCATCTCAGATGACAGGATGGACTAGAGTTAGGACAGCAGGGAGAATGGGGCAGACTTTTCCTTTTTTCATGATGCACTCCACTCATGGCTCCATACTAGAGCCCTTTAAAAAAAGATTTGATCCCCCCCTTCCTTTTTTTAACTTACAGGTGACTTTGAGCAAGAGAATGCATCTCTCTGAGCTGCAGTTGCCTTGTCCTAAATGTCAGGGTGGACCAGCATTGATTTCCTAAGAATATCCTAGACCCACTGATGCTGGGAGTGTGGCCCAGGCCAGGTGGGAGCTGAGAAAGCTTCCAGGGGACCTGGTTATGAACCACTGTGTTACTAATCTCAAAGGTCAGTTTTATAATTGAGTCTTGACAATAGGATCCTTCACTTGCACGGTTTGTCCTCTATTCGTGAAGTCTTTATGAAAATGGCCATGTGGTTGTTTTTGAGGACACAATGTGACCTCGTGGGACTTGGAATAAAAACAGGTCAGAAAGCCTATAGATGTGCTCATTGGATCTGGAAGATACTACAGCTTTGAATGCAGAGTTTGGAAGCTTCATTATATGCATGACCCATAAATAGCACATGCTGCTTTAGGTATCCCAATTGTCATTTTTGAAAGTGGAGTCCATTCTTAAAGCAGCAAAGTTTCTGTAAATTTATTCTAATTTTTTCTAAATCTTTGCTCTCAAATTAATGACAAATGGAATGTTTAATTCTTAAGATGCAATTTGCATAATTTTCTTAAAAGCAGGGGTGGATACTTTGCTAAAATGTGTAGGTTAAACTGATAAATGTAGACCAATTATTTAAACCATATGGTCCAAATCTGTTTAACTTGCTTATTTTGTATCTTTAAATATTCATTAAGCTGCACCCAATATAAAAACTATTTAAATTTGAATGTAGTAGAAGGTTCTGTTACTACAAGGTTATAAAAGATTTACTTTTGCTTTGTGACTTAGAACAGTTCCAAAAAACAATTAGCATGCTATTAACATACATAGCATGATGGATAATAACTTCAATAAAATTGCTTAACCAAAATTTGTGAATTCAGAGTTTTCAAAAATATCCAGTTAGTATGGTCATGAGATCTTTATGTATATAAATCTCATGTTTCTTCCTTCAAAATGTGAGGATGATGTTTCAGAGAAACTTCTGTTTTTTTTTTTTTTTTTTTTTTTAAGCGTAGGCTCCACACCCAACGTGGGGCTTGACCTCGTGACCCTGAGATCATGAGTCGCATGCTCTACCGACGGAGTCAACCAGGCACCCTGTGTGTGGCTTTTTTCTTGAGTTAGTAACTTTGTTAAATAGAGTAGTGGTACTTCAGCCAGATAGTGCTGGCGGATTTTGGTGCCTGGCTTGATAGAAAGAGGCCTTAAACGCTCTCGAGGGTAGAACTGTGAATGAACAAGTTATAAGTATTATTGTGACAGTGGCCCAGGAACAAGCCTATTAAGCACCAGATGGCAAAAATTAGTGTTTTTGTGCTTCTGTGAGCATCCTGGAGGAAGAAGAAGTTGCATGGTTGTATATCTTGGTTGAAGAAAACTAGCTGATAAAGTATTCCTGAAGAAAAATCAGACGCACAATCTGAACCCTCTTTCGTTACTATTAGAAGTGGACGCTGAATTTTTCCTGCGTATCTGTCACTGTATTAAGCACTTTCTATGTAGTATCTCATTCAATCCTCATGTTACGGGGCAGAGGCTGTTTTTATCGTTAGTTACTGATGAGGGGACTACCGCTCTGAAAGATGAGGTTATTCAGAGGCAGAGACATTCCACTCCAGAGCAGGACTCTTAGCTCGGATTTCATAGACTCGGATACTGAAGCACTGCCTGCTCTGTATCAAAGCTTCTGCGTCTTGATGTGCATTAGAATCACCTGGGAGCTCGGAGCGCGTACTCTGCTGGGTTCCAGGGCCAGAGAGTTGGGTCTGGTGAGAGCCTGTGCACTGGGATTTTTTAAAAGCTCTCTAGAGATTCTAATGTGCAGAGCTGGAAACCATTTGTTTAAGTATTGGGAGGCAGAATTACAAATGAAGGCTTGAGTGTTTTCACTTTGTCCTTCAATTGTGATTTTCTCCTGCCGCTCAGAAAAGATGGCATCGTCTGAGTATCGGCCAGGATCCTTGAGCCCCTAGTGCCCCCGTAGCGTCCACAGTGCCAAGAGCCCACAACAGGCTTTACCTGACGTTTCGTCTTGAGGGAGAGGGGCGTGGAGGTCAGGGGCTCATATCTTACTCCTGACCCTCTAGAGTGCTGTGGGGGGCTTGAAGCTGGAGCTGTGGGCTGGGGACCGGGAAGGAAGGGGTTGTGTTGGATTCCCTGAGTCGAGCTCACGAGGCTTCCCAGGGGGTGTCTGTGGAAGGGTTCATAGCCATTTCTAACAGATTCTTCCTGATTCCCCAGAAAGGTCAGGGAAGCTCTTGTGCTCCGGACAGGCTACTTGAGATATAGTTAGATTCAGTGTGACTGGGGTGAGAATCAGTTCCCCGTTTGAAACGGTGTGGGCTTTTCCCTGAGGGAAACCCTAAAGGGGGTCCTAATTATGATCACACACCAAGGGCCCAAGCTGGACAAGCACCAGTGTGTCTTATTCTGATGTAAGGTTTATAGTAGAGAAGGTAGTTAGCTTGCCAGGGAATTAGGTTTCTGTTTCTACTTATGTCCAGTGTCAGTTATTTAATTCAGAACTTGTCTTGCTGGCCCTTGGCCTTTAGTGAAAGAAAAGAGGTTGCATTTCTATATGTGCATGTGTTCAGAGGAGACCTTTTATTCTTTAGTCTTGAGAAAACATAAGGAAACCCGACTTTCCCTCTGTGGGCTTTGGACCAAGTTTAGTCTTTGTGTGTGCTTTGTACTAATATTGATTTGCACCTACACGTGAACCAAAGAAGGCAATGATAGCTGAGTGACTGAAGCTAAAGCCCAATCATTTCTGCAAAGGGAATAACCAGTACATTAATGAATTAGGATTTCTTTTCTTTTCTGTGAGCTAGAACTCTTTTCATGGAACAGAAACATCTTGTACTTTCTTCTACTGTCAAAAGAAAAAGAAGTAGGAATTTGTTAGTGAGGGATATTGGAGAATCCCATGGAATCCATGAGCTGGGAGCATTTGGAGAATATACCAGAGTCCTGTGGGAAACCCATCTCCATTATTTTTCTCTGCCTGTCTCTATACATTGGCTCTATTTTTGGCTTTGCTACAGACTACCTTCCTCTATTCCTCAATTCAGTAGTGGATTGTGGTTGCCCATAGCTTCTGTACGTCTAGACACATGGATGGCAACTCATCTCTCTGTTCCAGCCTCCAGGTTTCTAGAGAAGGGATTTGACTGACCAAGCTTGGGCTCATGTGCTCATGTGCCTGATCCCTGGACTGATTGCTGCAGCCAAAGGGCTAGGGTGTGCTCTGGGGAAACAGGGTTGTTCCCACAGGAATCCCGTGGAACAATGAAGAAGAGTAGCAGGCGTTCAAAGAAGAGGGAGAGCTGGGCTAACAAGCATTTAAAGGGTGTGCACAGCAGCAAAGAAAACATTTTCTTGAAATAAAGTGCCTTAATTAAGACTGTTAAGGATAGAATAAGTTGAAATTTGATTTAATCTATACTGGTGTCTTATCTTAATTCCTTTTTTTGTTATCAGTTGTAACAAGTATTTTCCCATGCTGCTGGCTGTAATCCAGGCATCAGGTCTTACTTTAATAAGTTTAATACTAAAAAGTGTAAATAAAACCTTACTTCATGAATCTTCTAATTGTTAGTTCATGCTGTGGGTGTTGATGACTGCGTAAGACAGAAATACACTTAATCTGTCTATTGTTTAAAAATCCAAGACACTCATTTGACTGCTGTTAAAATAACTGTTTTTATATTTTGCCTTAGCTAAATAAAGAAAATAAAACATTGAAAAGAATCAGCATGTTGTACATGGCCAAGCTGGGACCAGATGTGATCACTGAGGAGATCAACATCGATGAGGAAGATGCCGGCGCAGACCCAGAAGGCACCGCAGAGGCCTGCGTCTCCGTGCTGTGTCAGAAGCAGATCAAAGGTGGGACTCTTGGCTTCGTCACTGCGTGTATTTTGGGTAATGTTTCTCAGCCCTGGTTGCCCATTGGAATCATGATCGGAGAACTTTAGAACTTGGGACCTGCTTCGAAAAATTTCGGATTTAAGTGTTCCAGGGAGTAGCCCGGTTGAGAATCACGATAGGACGTAACATTGGTGTGTTATGTATTACTTTCTCTTTTGGGATTAGGCCCTTTTGAAAGAATGGTCTTGATGGAAACAACCAGTGTGTGAAAAGTCTTAAAAATATGGACTATGCATTGAGATATTTTTGTTAAGCGAAAGAAAGAATGGATGAAAATGTATCTAGCCAACGCCTCTGGTTTGTCTGGTTCTTTTTTGGAATCTTTGGGGAAGATTCCTCCCCAGACTGCTGAATCTCTGCCCTCAAAGGACTTCTCGTGTGATCCAGGCACTGAGCTGTTAGCAATGTGCGGCGTTCAACTGATATCAACGCTGTTAGACCACTCACTGCATAGGTCTGCTGGAAGCGGAATATCACACGGTTCCTCTGTTAAATACACTTCAGTTTTATTTGTGATTGTATATACATGTGACTATATGTACACATTGTTTATGTTAAAGGTGGAGGAAAGCCGTCTAGGGCCCAATAACTTTTAGGGCACTTTAGCATTAGGCACATGCCAAATGCAACACTAGCTGGCCTGTTGGGTTGGATAAAATGGCAGTTGGAAGGAGAGAGAAGGAAGTATAAAGAAAGCCATCATTACCTGACTCTCCACCCCCTTAATCTAAGACAAAATACTGTTTGTATAGGTGGGGAGGGAGGAGTTTACAGGATTTTCTTTTGTTCATGATTCTCCCCTCCTCTTAGGTCTCGGATCATATAGTCTCTCGTTCCTCCTTCAGGGTTAGACAGCCCGGGAGAAAGAGTTTTTGAAATAAGTGTCTGAGAACTCTTTCAGGCTGGGTTCCTGTGAAAGCTTGATTCAATTTATAAATAACTCCAGAGAAGGGTTTTTATTGTCCTTAGAGGGTAAGAAATTAAAAGCAGTTAAAACCTGAGTAGCAAAACTGGAGGCCTTGGGTATCAATTTAAGGACTCTGTGCTAATCTGTGGGTATATAGTTTTCAAAAGATTTATGTATTTGAGAGAGAGATGGAGAGAGAGTGAGCAGGGGGAAGGGTGGAGGGAGAGGGAGAGGGAGAGAGAGAATTCAAGCAGACTCCCAGCTGAGTGTGGAGCCTGACTTGGGTACGATCCCAGGACCCTGAGATCGTGACCTGAGCCAAAATCAAGAGTCGGAAGCTCCATTGACTGAGCCTCCCAGTCGCCCCTCTGTGTATATTTTTTTTACCTTTTGAGTGGTGGAAGTAACTTTCATCTACCACCAGAAGCTTTTGCACTTAACGTTTGCTAATATTTTCATTTTTGTAATACAGTTTTCATTAAATTCCAATAATAAGAAATATGAAATAAATTAAGAAACAAAACACCAACAACTCTGCAGAGAAAATTACTAGAATTAACCCTTTTTCAAATAGGTTATATTTTGAGTCCGTTCAAATAATGTTTGAGGGCTATACATTGGCAGCCGGTCAGGATTTTTTTCTGCAAATCAAAACCTGCAAATTATCAACTGCCCCATTGTTTGTTATATTTTATTGTGATAAGAGCCCATGGCCATTTTAAAATAAAAAGGAAATTAGTTCAATGCCTTAATTTGTTTTGCTGAAATCTTAAAAAAATTTACTTCTAAAATGCCAGATAGTTTTCTAAAATATGGGTTTGGCAGAATGCAAAGAAAACATAATCTGGTACATTTAATAACAGTGAGATTGCTGTGGCTATATACGGGGGCACAGAAGTGAGATTTCCATCGTTCTCTGCTTCTTTATTTTCCTTTTAATCGTTAAATAACCTGACCATAAGCTACACATGGACTGGCATTTTCAGTTCTTTTGATTAGATTTATTTATTTGAATTTGAATTTGAATGTTACTATAAGTTCACTGTTAAACTTGAATTAAAAAAAAAGTTTATTTATATTGTTTCCCTCCCCTTATTTTTTCTTTAAAAATGCAGAACTTCGAGATCAAATTGTATCTGTTCAGGAGGAGAAGAAGATATTAGCAATTGAATTGGAAAATCTCAAGAGCAAACTTGTAGAAGTAATGGAAGAAGTATGTATCTTAGGCCTGAAAGGCAAGACTTTTGGTGTTTTCAGAGTGTTTGGAGACTGGCTGAGTTAAAAACTTGCTGTTGGAAGTTAATCTCAGGCGTGAGAACCATGTATCAATTTGATCTTCTCTTCTGCCCTCTGTTTCACATAAGATCATGAACAGTCGTATACCCACTACCCAGTTCGGTAAATAAAGCACCAGAATAGCAATGAAGTGTCCCCATTGTCCCCCATATTTCACTATGGGAGGCACATTTGTAAGAATGAGATCTGCAGTTTACGTCGTCTACTTTATTGCTGCTGGTGAAGAAGTATTTGGCTTCTCCGTCGGATGGTTTGGCTCTGTCGGGAAGGACTGTCTTCTCACGTATCTCCAAGATAAGCGTAGGTGATAGATGGCAGAATGGGTTCAAGTGGGCGTTTTGAGAATCTTTTTCTTTTTCCTTTTGAATGGTCTTTTTTTTATAATTTTTTTAAAAGATTTATTTATTTATTTATTTATTTATTTATTTATTTATTTATTTATTTATTTATTTAACAGAGACAGCCAGCGAGAGAGGGAACACAGGCGGGGGGAGTGGGAGAGGAAGAAGCAGGCTCCCATTGGGGGAGCCTGATATGGGGCTCGATCCCAGGACTCTGGGATCACGCCCTGAGCTGAAGGCAGACGCTTAACGACTGAGCCACCCAGACGCCCCTCTTTTGAATGGTCTTTAAGAACAGGAGCACGTAATTGCCTTTCTGTGCATGATGCACAGAGGAACTGCCTTTGCCGTCGTGGTTTAATTTGTGTCCGTGGTTCCTAGATCCTATAGCCCAAGCTTCCAAACCCATCCCGCGGGTGGCTTACGAGCAATGCGGAGGCTTTGAGGTTGTTGATCCCTCCAGCGGGCAGCCTTATCCAACTACCTCAGTTTGCTTACCTATCTTAGGGTTTTCGTAAGGGCCCGGATGCGAGAAAGGTTGGGGGACAGTGTCCACCAATTTCAGCCTTGGTCGCATTTATTTACCGGGCAGGACATGCTGATGAATGGGAAGAAGGATGATGATATTTTGGAAGTGGCATTCCTGTTGGAGAGTGTCTACCATTTACTAATTCAAACCCAAACCAAGAACAGAGCTTATACTAAAAGTATCCAGTTCACAGGCTCTCTGGCATGCCGTTGGATTCAGAGTCCTTTTCCAGGACCATTATCTTAGTTTGCTTCTTGACTGTAACCGTCGGAGAGAGACAAACGCGTTTTGATGCACTTTCTTCCTCAATTATGATTATTTACTGAGGATCCTGTTCCCCTCCCACTTAGAAGTGTTATTAGAAGCCCTTTCAGAAGTTACTTTTATTATGACTATTTCAGACATGTGAAAAGTATAAAAAACAAAATAAGGAACACCCATATGTCTACTACCTAGCTTAATACATAGTCTTGAAAACCCCAGTGTCTCTCTCCCTAACTGCATTTCCCTCACTCCCTGCCCCATTTCCCTACACAACTATCATTCTGAATTAGGCTTTTGTCATTCCAACGCATGTATTTATGTTTTTTGTAACAGTACTTGGTATTTTGAGTGTTTTTAAATGATGTTAATGTACCTGCTTTTTATTTTTATTTTTTAATTTTTATTTTAAATAGGCTCCACGCCCAACATGGGGCTTTAACTCACAACCCTGAGATCAAGAGTCACATGCTTCACTGACTGAGCCAGCCAGGCACCCTCATACCTACTTTTTAAAATTCAGTGTAGTGCATTTAAGACTTACCCACGTTGATACATGTAACTTTGCATTCTTTTTTTTAATGGTCCCGTGATATTCTCTTCTAATTGATGTCAAAATTATCTCAGAAATGTAAGATTTTTGGGAAGATTTTCATGTGTGTTTTATTTAAGCCAGAAGTCATCAAAGTTTAAAGTATTTTTTGTTTAAAAAATTCAGGTATGTTTTCCTTAAGCTAAGTGTCATCACAGTTTGAAGTGAAGATCAAAGTTGAGTATTGGCTCTCTGACTACATGATTTGTATATTTTCTGGGTGCTTTCTAGTTGGATTTTTGCCTTGAAAATATCAGTCATTTACATGGGTAAGGACCAATGCCATTTGGAATTTGTAAATAAGTTCTCTACCAAAGGTGTATCCTAACTTAAATAGCTACCTGTGAGGCCTTAAGAACAACTTTAATAAAAGCTCAAGACAGTAAAGCCAGTTACTGCTTTAAGTTATAACTTCATGTTGGATGTTGAATAGCAGTTTGTGTATTGGACGTCCCCTTATGTCATGTTTTACAATGTTGGGTGTTTTCTTCCCTCACCATCTCACATTTTTAGGTAAATAAAGTTAAACAAGAAAAAGATGCTTTAAGTTCAGAAGTTCTTGAACAGAGAAGAGTCTTAGAAAAATGCAATAGAGGTAGGTGTTTCCAGTGTTTTTTCTCAGATACAGATGTAATGTATTTGGTTTGCATCCATTTTGTGTTGTTTTGTACCTGTGCCTAAAAAGGCTTGTAGCAAGAATATCCTATCTTGGTTTTCCTGATTTCTAGCCACAAGTCTCTCCCTTTCCGGTTATTTTATTGGGACTTCTAAACATGCTGTCACTTGAGGAATTTACGACCCACTTCAAACCAAAACACTGTTTTGTCTCAGTGTATCCTGGGACCATGGCTGTATTCGCTCTCCCCTCAGTATTTATTTGGTAGGTTATTTTCAATCCAGAGGAGAGAGAATATCTACACAGATACATGTGACATGATATGAAAGAATTTTAAATGAAGAGAATATAGAAAATTGGGCAAAGCAAAAGTAAAATTAAATATTGCGATACAAGGTCACGTGCTCGCTGTGCGGTCTCGTGCGTTCCTGCCCGTGTCAGTCATGTCTGGCTCTGAGCTGTCTAGCAGCCAGCATGATGAGACCGATTCATGATCATTTATATGAATCATATGAAAATGATCCTCTTGATCATGAAAAGCAGACCTGGTCTCACGGTGAGAAGGAAATTTCTCCAAAGGCTACCTCTTAGAGAAAACGGAAACCTTGTTGTAAAACCCAGCCTCAGGTCCCATGGGGGCTGTGTTTTTGTGTCCCCTGGGCTGTGTTTTTGTGTCCCCTGGTTCAGGACGAGGGAGTGATGCCAGAGTACAGGAAATCTTTGAGCCTTCCCTGTTGTCACTGGTGGTAGTTCTCCATCTCGGGGTGATGAATTGAGATTTTTGAATAAAGACCTCGTAGTTCAGCGTGGGAGATACGGTAGATGGTGACACTTCTCAGCTTGTTCCACATTTAAGAAGATAGAAACGGTCTTGATGTACTGTGCTAGAAACAGAGGGTTCTGCAAAGATGAGTCACGTGGATCTTGCCTTCAGCGAGCCCTCTCTCTAGGAAGAGAGAGAGACTATATAAATGAGTGCATGATGAGGACCAACCTGATTTCTTTCAGAATTCAAGTTAAAAGGGCCAGGACATGTGAAAACTCACTTTTTATTACGGTGTTCTGGACTTAGAAAAGAGCGCCAGTTATGTTGCCCAGGGCTTTCAGATAGTCATAGTCGTCTTTGTTTTCTTCGTGAAATTTCTCTTTTAAATAGGTTTGAAAGTCATTTGTCCCTCACGGACGTATAATTCACGTCGCAAACCACCACTTCTATTGCTTTACTGGAGTAAGACTGTTCGTCTTTCCTCTGAGAAAGCAGTAGATTTACAGAGTACGGAGTCTGAAATTCTATGTCATTACGCAGCAAACCAGTCCTTAGTCAGTTAGGACTGAAGTGTCCTGGCGGAACATTGTGTGAAAGCAGCCATTAAGAGGCCTTTTTAAAGATTTTATTGATATGACTCAGCTCAGGATTGAAAGTGCCTCTGTGAAGGCAGACGGAGAGACCAGTGTGATACCTACCTGTGCTGTGCCTGGTTTCTAACGGCGTCGTCACTCCCTCGGTCCTGTCTGTATCATTAGCTAACAAAACAGGCCACAGAATGTCAAAAAGTAGCAAAGATTTTGTGTTGCTCCTATTTGACAGGACCTTCCCTTATTTAAAGATTTTTGTCCTACGCTGATTCTTTCACTCAGAGCTCTGACTCTGGGCCTCAATGGATGTAAGGCTGTTTTTTTTTGTAAACATGGAGGATGCCTAAAAATAACATATATATGTATATATATTTTTTTCTTTTTATTCAGGTAATATACTTTTTTTGGTGGAAAACGTAGATTCAAATAGGAAAAGGAAAAAAAATCGTAATCGTTATGGTCCAAAGATAAGCACTATTAACATCGTGTATATTCTTCCAACCTTAAGAAAACCATGCATATACATTAAATTGTTTGTTAAATGTGTTTATAACATTTATGGAAGCTGAAAAAATATCAGCAAAAGAAATACCTCTTTACCCATTGATACTTTCCAAGCCCCTGAACATCAATCTCCACTTGAACTCCCTCCCTTGGATTTTTATCGTGGCTTTTATTTATAGTCCTACCAAGTGTGTATGAACCTCTGAACAGCATGTTGTTTAATTTTGCATGTTTTTGAAACTTACAGTAATGCTGTCACCTTGCATATGTCCCCGTGCAGTTTTTTGTGTTTGTGAGGTCTCTCCCTGTGGAAGGGCTTTGCTCTGGTATGTTGACTTTCACCGCTGGATCGTATGTCATTCAATATCTGTCCCAGAGTTCATTGACCCAGTATCCTGTCAGTGGCTGTTTTGAGTTTTGTCCAAGTTTTTGCTATTCCAAGTCATGCAGTTATGAAAATTCTTATACACGTCTCCTGGTACACATGCCCTAAGATAACAAACGTGCCAAATGTAAGAGTTTATCTTCAACGTAAGTACATAATGCCGGATTATTCTTTAAATAGATTTCCACTCCTGTTAGCAGTGTGTTTGTTCCCGTTTTTCTGTATTGTCTCCAGCTTCGTGTAACTCTACGTCTTGATTTTTGCCAGTTCCCTCTTTCGTGAGTCTAAAAAGGTGCCTGTGTTTTGACTTTCCATTTCTCTGATTACTAATGAAAATGAGTATCTTTCTGCACGTTCACTGGCCTTTCACATGTTTCCTCTTCTGTGAAATGCCTTGTCGATGTGTTTTATATGTAGCTTGTAAAAAACAGAAAGGAAGTAATTTAAAAAAAATATATCATGAATATCTTTCGGTTCCATAAATATGCTTCTACGGTGTCATTTCGATGGCAGAATCGTGTTTCTTGTATATAACGTACTTTCCTGGGTCTGCCATGTGAGACCATCTGGATCATTTCACTGTTTTCAGAAGCGATGCTGAGAGCATTCTCGGAGCTTTATTGCTGGATGTGTTCATGATTTATTCTCTTGGGGGAATCAGTACATTCCTGAAAGTGGAATTTTCGAGTGAGAGGGTATGAATGGTTTTAGATTTTTGATTCATATTGCCGAGGTGCCCTCCAAAAAGGTTTGATCCATTTATATTCCAACCAGCAATGGCTGAGAGCGCTTGTATGCTGGTATAAAGAATCTTTTCAACACTGTTTTTCATCCATATTCCTGACCGTCTCTGTGGCACATTGTCCATTCCTTTTCTTGTCTTCCTAAGTGTCCATGCTAGCGGTAGAAGAGTATGAGGAAATGCAGGTAAACTTGGAACTGGAGAAGGACCTTCGAAAGAAGGCGGAGTCGTTTGCACAAGAGGTAAGTATCCACAGAGACCTAGTTTTAAATTTGTATTTCTTAAAGAACTTTGCAGATGACGTGTCAAAATATGTTTTGAAGTTGAATAAGAACTTACCACTTAGAATTAAGGAAGGCCAGCTCTGGAATAATGTCAAGTTCACTGAACCTGGTGTTAGAAGATCTGGGTTCACATTTTCGCCGTGTCAGTCACTCGTATGACCTGAGAGCAGCCCTAGTCTCCTTGGGGCTTCACTTTCACCATCTGTAACATGGGTGATGCTACCAACCCAACCAAGTGGATTTTGAAATCAAATGGAAATTCCTCAAAAGGATTTTGTGTACTATAAAATGCTGTTATAGGGGAAAGAAATTATATTTAGGGATACCTGTCACTGGTGGTGGAAAGTCCAGCTTGAGTACAGGATCTCTGTTTCAGTAGCCTTAGAAATCTAGGTGACATCTCCAGATACCATCTCAAGTAATAGTATCATGGTGTTAATATTTCTCTTCACCTGCTAGATGGTGGTCTTACGATGTGAGTCGATTCTTGGACTTGCTGTGGGCCGTTGCCATGTTGTACATCCATCATTGTAGCCTTTCACCAGAGTCATGGTTTTCCTCTCATGTCAGACATAAGCTTTGAGCTTCTCATGTTCCGGCTTCCCTTTGTTGACATGTTGTCGGGAGGTGGCCTATGGCCCTGGGGCTGGTTTACAGGGAGAAGATGAGGCCCCAGTTGGCCGAACTGTAACAGCTCGTGATCGGGCGCTGGTCTGCCCGAGATTTCCGTCGTGTCTCAGTATTTTGAATCTGCGTGCACATTGTAGGTTGTGAAGGAAGGTAGCTAAGGAAATGGAAAACATTCAAGTATCCAAGGTGCTGAAGGAAGACAAAGCATAGGGTTATGGGAATGACATTTGAAAATCAGATGACGGTTTTGTGCCAGAGTCTTTCTGCGCGTGAGTGTAGCTGTGCTGGCAGTGAACTCTGTGAAAGGTTTCGTCCGAGAAGCTGTGATTTGAAATATTCTGAATCATTTTATTCAGAGAGTTTAATGAAAGGTGAGTAAAAATTGTTCTCTTATTACTTGGAAGGGAGAAAAAATATTGGAGTGTGTCAGAGCCCTTTGGAAAAGCTGCAGCCGTATAAACAGTCAGGGGGAGGGAGACTGGGGATAACGTGAAGGCGCCTCCGCTGTAAGACTGCAAAGGTGGGCTTGTTTTGACCCGAATGCCGGGGGCTTATTTTGAGAGACATTTTCAGTTTTGCACCTGTTGTTCATGGAAAGACGTTAGAATACAAAGCAGCTCGAGGAAAACTTGAAGGCCGTGCGGTAGCAGAGAAGATAGACGGAAGAAGCAGGATTCTGCTAAGAATCTGAAAATGAGTGATGTACTCTGCCCTTCACCTGGTAGCGACCAGTGGAGACGGTGATGCCCACACGTGACCCCCTGCACGAGCAGACGGAGGCGTGGGGAGGGAAAGCAAGGGTAGCTGCTCGCACTCCTCTTACGGGAAGCGTCAGGGTTTGCAAGGGTGCCTGGTGCTTTTACAGCATCTAGATTCCGTCTACACAATACTGAGAAGAAAAGATTTAAAGATTTTGGTTTTTTTAAGGTAATCTCTACACTCAGTGTGGGGCTTGAACCTACAACCCCAAGATCGACAGTTGCACGTTCTACCGACTCAGCCAGCCAGACACCCCAGAAACTGTTCTTTAGAATAGAGTTAGATTGGAACCCATATACCTTCCCCTTTGCATGGTTTCCAGATTCTTAGCTGCCTTTTCTTTTTTAAAAAGATTTATTTATTTATTGAGAGAGAGAGAGCATGCGCAAGTGGGGTGAGGGGCACAGGGAAACTCCTGCTGAGTGGGGAGGGGGTTGTGTTTCCATCTCAGCACCCATGAGATCCTGACCTGAGTGGAAACCAAGAAGCGTCAGACGCTTAAACGACCGAGCCACCCAGGTGCCCCGACTTTCAGCTTTTCAACAGATAACTACTGCTAAAAGGTATAGGTCTTGGTTTAACAAGAGAAGTGCCAGTCTTCTGCATTTTGGTTTTTCTTGTGTTCAGCAAACATCTTCATAAGCCAGACACGGTGCTGATGGTGGGAATTTAATGGTGAGGAATGCAACTATGATCCCTGCCCCTTTCGAGCTTGTAGTCTGGAGCCTTAGAACTCAGTAAAGTTAATTTACTTTATATTTTTATTACAAAAGGAATGTATAGACCTTGTAAAACATACAAACAGTTCTTAAATGTGTAAAGGAAAATGTGGGAAGTTTCTCCCACATTCCTTCTTCCACTTGTTCATTTAAAAAACAAAGATTTGTGCGTGCACACCCACCCCCCCAACAGGACTATTACTCAGCCATAAAGAAGAATGAGATCTTGCCATTTGCGACAGCAGGGGTAGACCTAGAGGGTATCAGGTTAGGTGAAATAAGTCAGAGAAAGACAGATACCGTATGATTTTGCCTCTCTGTGGAATCTAAAAAACAAAGCAAACCAAACAAATAAAAAAGCAGAAACAGACCCGTCAATACAGAGAACAAACTGGCGGTTGCCAGAGGGGAGGGGACAGTGAGGGGATGGGAAAAAATGGGTGAAAAAAAAGGCAACATGAAAAACAAAACAAAAACTGTACCCCTCCCCCTCAGTTAGGAGGCAGCAGCCAGTTGTCTTCCTATGTTAAGTTTTTGTAGTTTTTCAATGTAACTTCAATTTTCAATGACAGATTTAACTGTACTTTTCAATTATATTTTATTTTGCTGGTCAGTGTAGTTTTCTTTGTTCGAAGGCATGGATACCTCATTCAGGGTGCAGTCTGGATACGCCGTGAGACTGTTTTGTAATGAGTACTATTTTCTTCCCAGACAACACAGATAACATTTTAATATTCTTTCGGAAAGAATGAATTCTATAGAAATGACATAAGCTTTTCTTCTCTTTTTCATTCTTTGAAAAGATTTATGATAGTCTTGGAAATTCTGACGCCTGTGATGTCATTTGTGTGATAAGCGACTACTCCCTAACTCTAGCTGTCAGGTTCTTTTCTTGGTTCAAAGCCAAATTTGTTAGTGTTTGTTCACTAACTTTTCTTTAAGCACATCTTCAGAAGGTGTTATACGGAATATTTAATGTTAGTGTCTTAAGGTCTAGCAAAGATAGTCTAGTGAGTAAGTTTTTCAAGTTACCATGGTTATCTAGAGGAGTTTCTTTCCTATATGTTCTTTTAATCTTATACTATTATTATTTAGGAATTGTTACAGGTTCTGCAAAAGAAATGCACAGTATTAACATCCCCAAGACATAATCTTCACTCTTTCCTTTCTAAAATAACCAAGTTGAGATAATTGATAATTCCGTAAAGTTGAACAGGTTTTCCCGAGTGCTTTGTAGAGAAGGAGAACTGTCGCTTTTTCCCCAAGAGCGAACCGAAGCCTGGAAAGGCGGTGCAGTGAGGGACACAGCCTCGCCCTGATTGACGGTGGCCTGAGCCCAGCACTGTTTGACAGCTGAGCTCACCGTCTGTCCTGGTCGCCACACCGTCGGCTGCCTCGCTGCCTGCTCCTGGCCTCCGAGCACTCTTGGGGAAAGGCCTCGCTGGCTGGAAAGCCACAGGACTCTGGGAAGCCAGGGGAGTCCGGCTGCTCTTTGCAGGCCTTCTTGTTGGCTTCCTGAGGTATTTGCTAAGACCACCGGCAAGGGACCCCAGCCGAATTAAGTTGTAAGAGGGGAAAAAGGCATTTAAAAAATGACCGTAATAATAATAGGAACTCGAAATAGCTCGTTTCAATTATGCCATTGGTTTCAGATGTCAGAGACTAGATGTGATATGGGTGAGATGTGGGTGAGATATGGGTGAGTTATGGGTGAGATATGGGTGAGATGTGGGGGACTCTTCCCCAGCATGTTGGTGCTTGTGGCCTCACTGGCCTCGAGCTCAGCACCTGTGCACGCACATGCATCCCCTCGCGCCTTCTCGGCACCTTTCATTCTCACGCAGAAGTGAGCTGTCAGGTGGAAGAAGAATGTTAATGTTCCTTACAAATGCTGTTAAGAATCTGAAACTGTGAAGCTCTAATATAAAGTGGGCCTAATGTCAGAGTTTATAAAACCTTTCATGTGTAGCATCACCCACTGGCTAACTTGTGTAGGGTATAAAGGAAAAGAAGTAACAGGTTAACAGAAAATAATGTTGTATTAAAAAACGTGAACTTGTAAAGCTAAACGAATAATATATGTAAGTTGCTTAATAAAGTGGCCAATAAATATTGATTTACCTTTTCCCACCTCTTCTTTACCCTCCTGACTGTTAACTACTTTCATCACTGGGGAAAAGCTATTTGGTATAAAACAAAACACTAGGTTTAGTAAATACCAGAAGAAGGAGATTAGCCAGGTGTTTAAGAGCTTGGGCTTCTAAATCAGACAGATCTTGGTTTAAATCCTGGTTTTGCCCCTTCCATGTGTTCTTGGGAAAGTTGCTTACCTGCTTTGAAACCTCACTTACCTTATTAGTAAAAATGGGATAATAGTAGTATCTACCTGGCAGTGTTATTCTAGGGATTAGACGATATGATATATGTAAAACCATCACCGTATCTATCACATAGTGTTAGTCAATTCTACCTATTCAAAGCAGAAGTATTTAATTCATAGGATTGATGTAAGGATTAAAATAATACATATAAATATTTAGTAGAGTACCTGGTATAAGTTCTTGATCAATATTAGCCAGTACTATTACTATTCATGTATTTTAAAGCAATAATAAAACATTAAAAGCTGAGGTATAGGACTCAATCATTGCATATATACCTCGTTGGGGCAAGGGTGAAGGTCCTTGAAGGTTGCATGAAAGTTATGGACGAAGTCCTAGCAATCATTACTTGTAAAACTGTAATACTGTACAATTCAGAAATTGCCCTTAACTTTTCAGTAAAAACTCCATGTACTTTTCTGTTGCTCCACTTTCAGTGGAGGAAATCCGTGACGTGGATCCGTGACGTACATCTTTGTAATTAACTCCTGCAGATGTTCATCGAACAGAACAAGCTAAAGAGACAGAGCCACCTTCTGCTGCAGAGCTCTGCTCCTGACCAGCAGCTTCTGAAAGCTTTAGAAGAAAACGCAAAGCTCATCCAGCAACTTGAAGAAGAGAGAATTCAGCATCAAAAAAAGGTAACAGATTTTCTTCTGGCGTCTGAATACACACCCACAGACATGAGAGGGTTCAGTCCGGTCACTTACAGCTCCCTTGGTGACCTTCGTTAAGTCTTTCCCGTCTTTTTACTTTTTAGCAAAAAGTAACTACAAATGAACTCAATTTAGTGGCCAAGTAGAATTTATAGCGCACTCCGATAGACTTCATAACAATCTTCCCCCTGTCCAGAGGTCTGAGGAAGCGAAGGGAAAGAGAGAGAACTCAGAAAGAACTTGCAGAGTGCACGCAGTTGGGACACCTGCGAGTTGATTGTGTTTTTGGAGGCCGCGTACCCTGGGAGAGTACGTTAGTCTCAGAGAACTTACCGGAAGGCACAAGTTTTATTCAAAGAGGGAGGAAAAGTCCATGCTAGTAGTCATTGTTTGCCCAGAGAAAATTTCTGATTTTGTAAACTTGCACAAATGTATGTGTTTAAGACTTCCTAAGTGGTTATTTTATTTTGTTTGAGTGGAGCTATTCCAACTGACACAGCCACCTTTGTGCGCCAGGCAGAAAAGAGAGTCATCGCGGTAGGTGAGAGAGAGAGGAGGCGGGAGTGGGGGGGAGGCAAAGAGGTGGGACAAAGGCTTTGAGGTTAAAGAAACCACGTAAGAAAAATTACATCAATATTTATACTACTTATGGTGTACCGCATTTGTGAAGAAAAGGCTGCTAGCTGCTATTTATTATCACCTGTCAAAGTCTCTTTAAGCAATAATATTGACATTGAGTCCTTGGAAGTGTCTGAAGTTTTTACAAAGTTGGTCCTGAGGCAGGGCTGATTTTTTTTCTCCCCTCAGTAAGAAATGTTGGTGTATGTGCAAAACCTCCTGATGAGTAGATGGTAGCAGTGGTTGCCCTGGAAAGAGGACCAGGGACTAGACTAGGGAGGAGAGAATTAATTTCTCCTCCCCTCCTCCCCTCCTTTCTTTCCTTTCCTTTCTTTTCTTTTCTTCCCTCCCTTCTTCCTTCCTTCCTTCCTTCCTTCCTTCCTTCCTTCCTTCCTTCCTTCCTTCCTTCCTTCCTTCTTTCTTTCTTTCTTTCTTTCTTTCTTTCTTTCTTTTCTTTCTTTCTTTCTTTCTTTCCCCACATGCAAGAATTACCATTTCAAATAAAGAGAGAATAAAGGAATATTTTTTTTTTAGCTCGTGCTAGAATTTTTCAGTTCTGAAAAGTCTTATTAGTTGTAGTTAACCCGTTTAGTAAATAACACAGGCCTAGAACCTACTGAATGGCACTGAGGTGTGGGACTCAGTCGTTGAATATGTACTTTGTTGGGTAGGAGGAGAGAGAAGCTGATACCGAAGATTCGCCGAAAGTCATGAATTGCTACGATCAGTCATTCTGAGACTGTTCTGCTGTACTATGCAGTTGTTCTGTGTAATCTTCCATGTGTGTGGTCCTTAATAGTTCTTACCTGTCTGTAAGTTCCCCTGCAGATTCTCCAGCTGTCTTTTAAACACTGTGCTGTTTCCATGGTGATAAAAGCAACATATGCTGCTACTAATAAAAAAATGTTTAAAATACGGTACAAGTTAAGGAAGAAATTAAGATTACCCAAGAATTCTGCCTCTTGGTACCTATCCAGACTTTACACAAATGGATAGTTCTATGAATGTAGTTTAAATGGGATCTTACCATGCATACTGTTCTACAACCTGATTTGTTTTCAGTTGGTAACATATTGTCCCATGTCAGCGTGTAGTGAGCTTTGTGATTTTAATTCTTTTAAAAGATTTATTTATTTATTTTAGAGAGAGAGCATGGGTGGAGAGGCAGAGGGAGAGAGAATCTCAAGCAAACACCATGCTGAGCACAAAGCCCTGTGCGGGGTTCAGTCTCATGACCTGAGATCACGAAATGAGCTGAAACCAAGAGTCAAACGCTCAACCGACTACACCACCCAGGCATCCCAACTATGTGATTTTAAATGGTTGTATAGTATTTCAGTTCGTGAGCACAGCATGATTTATTAAATACATAATATCGTTGGATATTTAAGTTATTTTCAGTTCTTTCTTGTTATGAAGAGCACTGTAGTGAATACATGTGAATACTTGTCTTGCTATTTCTTTCTTTCTTTCTTTCTTTCTTTCTTTCTTTCTTTCTTTCTTTCTTTCTTTCTTTCTTTCTTTCTTTCTTCTTTCGTTTTTTGAGAGAGAAAGTGTTTGAGCAGGGTGGGGGGGAAAGAGAGAGGGTGCGGGGCTTGATCTCATGACCCTGAGAATATGACCTGTGCTGAAATCAGGAGTCATCGGATGCTTAAGCAACTGAGCCACCCAGGCACCCCTTACTATTTCTTTAAAGCAAGTTCTAAAAGTAGTATTGCTGAATCAAGCAGTCTTTCCTCCTCCCTCCCTCCCTTCCTTCCTTCTTTCCTTTCTTTTTCTTTTCTTTTCTTTTCTTTTCTTTTCTTTTCTTTTCTTTTCTTTCTTCTTTCTTTCTTTCTTTCTTTCTTTCTTTCTTTCTTTCCCTTCTTTCTTTTCCCTTCTTTCTTTTCTTTTCTCTTCTTTCTTTTCTTTTCCTCTTTCTTTCTTTCTTTCTTTCTTTCTTTCTTTCTTTCTTTCTTTCTTTCCTTCCTTCCTTCCTTCCTTCCTTCCTTCCTTCCTTCCTTCCTTCTTTCTTTCTTTCTTTCTTTCTTTCTTTCTTTCTTTCTTTCTTTCTTTCTTTCTTCACTTGTTACCAAATTGTCCCCCCTCCAAGGGTTCTTTTTCATGCTACCTGAATTTTTTCTTGAAAACAAGTATGAAGCTAATAATCTGTTTTAAATGAATTTCTTAGATTTTATTTTACCCTTTTGACCCATGTTTCAGCGCCTAATTATCTGAGACGTTAGTCTCCAATAAATTTATATTGACTTAAATAGCTGGTATTTTAAGTATCGCCTATGCTCCAGAATTTGTGTGGTTTTTAAGACGGATTGGTATCTCTTTGCTATGAAGTGCAAAGTAAAGGGAAACTGATTTTCCCCCCTTTATTTTTCCTTGACGAAGGAAAAGCTATGAAAGTCTTTCTGATTTACAGGTGAAAAACTTAGAAGAGCAGCTAGAAAATGCAGCGCTCCACAGAGAGATTCGCAGCCTCAAACAGCAGTTGGGGATTCTGGAAGAGGATAAAAGAGAATTGGAATTGAAATACCAGAGTTCGGAGGAGAAAGCCAGAGATTTAAAGCATTCCGGTAAAAGTGTCCGGTGGGCTACTGTGTCTGAGGAGTCTGTTAACCTGGCCTGTAGCGAGTCCAGGACACTTGCTGAATGCTATACAGAAATACCAAGATCGATTCGGTAGAATGGCCACCGTGCTCCAGGGATTCATAAGCACTTTGACTTCTTTGTGGATTCAGAGCACTTGTGAGCTTCCCATACAGAAGGAAGAGACAAAGATACTTCTAATCTGAGAAGACCACCATTTTAGCATTTCTCAGGGCTTCAAATAGGAGAGATAGGAATATTCTTGAATACTTATTTTGTTCATTTTAGGGAATTTTTTTTTCTCTTTCCTTTTTTTAGAGAGAGAGAGCATGAGAGCGAGCAGGGTTGGGGGGGAGGGGCAGAGGGAGAGAGAGAATCCGAAGCAGGCTCCATCTCATGACACTGAGATCATGACCTGAGTGCAAAGAAATCAAGAGTCCAACGCTTACCCGGCTGAGCCACCCAGGCGACCCTTAGGGTGCATTTTTAAAAAGAATTAAACTTTTAAGGTTCATACAACCCTCATCTGTGGTCTAATTACACCCGTGAACTAATACTTTCAATGTCACACCTAACAATAAAATGGGCAACAATATGTGTATCAGTGGAAAAACTTTTTTTTTTTTTTTTTTTTTTTTTTTTTAAAGATTTTATTTATTTATTTGACAGAGAGAGAGACAGCCAGCGAGAGAGGGAACACAAGCAGGGGGAGTGGGAGAGGAAGAAGCAGGCTCATAGCAGAAGAGCCTGATGTGGGGCTCGATCCCAGATCGCCGGGATCACGCCCTGAGCCGAAGGCAGACGCCCAACCACTGTGCCACCCAGGCGCCCCCAGTGGAAAAACTTTTAAAACACCAGGGGATAGTTAAAGGATTTATTCATTCAGTTCCAGAAGGCTTGACAGGAATGTGTGAATTGGATTATTACACAGGGATAAGTAATAAGTTTCTGTTGGAAGGTAGGTGATTTAAGGAGGCAGGTTGTTCCCTTTTATAACAGCTTCAATGTTCACTTGACATATTTTTGGTTAATTTTATACTAGAATTTTGAAATCCATATAGAAGAATCAAGTAGGCTTTTTTTCCCTTTAAAAAAACATTCAGTGCTTTCTAACCCACAATGAAAATGAATTGCAATTTACTTTTTAAAAAATTGATCTAAAATTAAAAAGTGTGCCATTCTTTTTAAGTGAATATCCAGACAGCCTGTGGCCAAAGCCATCTTTTTTATTTATGGAGGGGGCAGACACTAAAGAGAACCTGAGATTCTGTTTTGAGTATGTTTTATTTGGTATCTGCTGTGTGTGTAGCCAGCCATACCCTAGGGTAGTATAAGAAATCTAGAAGAAAAGAAACCATGCCTTTTGTCCTTGAGGAACTCAAACTCTCTTTGGAGAGACAGACACATGCATGTGAATAACTAGAGGACGCTTGGCCATCAGAGAGCATAGCCCACACTGCTTATTTAAGTGTTGAGAATAGAAATACACAGGCAGATCATTGGGGGGTGCAGTCATTCATGGAGAGAGGAATGGCTGGGGACAGGGAGCCATTCCTGAGTGCAAACAGCGTTCAGTGCTTAGAGCCTATTGGAGCCCGTATTCAAAGTATTCGCATCTGCAATATACATTGAAATCCAGCTCCTTGAACTCAGAAACTGTCTTGAACAGCACCAAGCATAGACCCTTTCACATTGTTGGTGCCAAAATACCTGCTTCGTGAAGGACATGGATGAATCGAGTGGATAAATTCTATTTCCAGAATCCTCCTTCGGAAGAGCAAAAAGTTTCTGAAGTTACAGACATTTGAGAGTCTGAGTCTGGTTAAAACCCAGAACTCCAGGATTTGCAATTTTTGAAGGAAATTAGATGGAGGAGGGAAGTATGTTATTAAAATTCATTACTAAATGTCATCTTTAAAATTAATTCCTGGTCTATACCCTTTAAAAGTCAAGTATTCACAATTTCTTAGTGTTCTGAGTAGTAATATATGCCATTGTTAACAAATATTTCTTCAGCCTACTCAGTCCTTACTTCCCACCCGTCCAGCCGTTGTCCTGAATTATTTTTCTTTTCCATAGCTGCACATACAGCCCCAAGGCAGTAACGTTTTCTTGTAACCCACGGCGGGCCCCTCTTGCATTAGTGGTCGCAGCCCGGATGATGGCGAAGGTTAAGACGTTCGGCGGTTTCCTACCGAGATTTCTAACTTTGCCTTAATACCCAGAACTTGATTTTGAGAGAGGTTACGGTTTTTTTTTTTTTTTTTCCTTTATGTGTGTAAAAGGTGCTAAGTGGCTTGTTTCAGCTCCTTTCTGAACGCTTGTTCTCCATGCAGTTGACGAACTCCAGAAACGCGTGAACCAGTCTGAGAATTCCGTACCTCCGCCGCCCCCGCCTCCGCCGCCGCTTCCCCCTCCGCCCCCCAACCCCATCCGGTAAGCGCTGCCTTGTGTCGCCCCTGCCTTGTGTCGTCCCTCGTCAGAGAACCTGAAGTGGGTGCTAGTGGGATCCCTTCCTTAAAAGCAGAACCCAAAACTACTGACTTAGGTTGCGTCCTTGGAGGGGTGGGTGGTAAAAACTCTGAAACATACCAGCTGGTATTTCTCTCAGAAAACGTTCTTTTTTTTTTCTATTTTTATTTTTTTAAGATTTTATTTACTTATTTAGTTAATTATTTATTTGAAGATAGCGAGAGAGAGCACAAGCAGGGAGGAGAGGGAGAAACAGGGTGCCTGTTGAGCAGGGAGTCCCATGTGGGTCCCAATCCCAGGACCCTGGGATCATGACCTGAGCTCAAGGCAGCTGCTCAACCGACTGAGCCACCCAGGCTCCCCTCTCAGAAAATTTCCTAAAGGCCCTTGTAACATATATAGAAAGGGCCCTAGGAGACACCTGGCAGAAACATTCTTGCGGCCTGCCACGTTCCTCTGCTGTAGATGTCTGGATTCTATGTGGTTGTTCCAAACCCAAGAGCCGGACATGGGGTTAAGAAGTTGGATACTTTAGTGTTACGATTTCAGCGCATGACGTTAGGATTTCCTTTCACTGGAAGACCAAGGAATTTCGAGCTTTTCCAGAATGATTTTTTTTTAATCGTTTCTTGCCCTGATTTGAATTTAAAAAGCTCTGGTTTGTTCATTTACTTTAAAAATAAAAGTACTAAACGAAACAAAAACTTATCCGTACTAATTGTCACACACCAGTAATTAAACTCAGAGTGCTAATTATGTTTTATCCCTAACCTCATATTTAAACCTTTAATAATGCCGAGAGAAGAACCTTCCATAAGAAGAAGAAATTATGTTTACATTCTTGTGATGGGGAATCACCTATGCAGACAAGAATTCACTTTTTCTGAAGCCTGAGGTGACTTGGTGGTATTGAGTGCCGGAATTAGGCACAATCCACCCCAGGAAACCTAGAGGCAAGTTTTGCCTCCTTTGTGGTTCTTCATTCTTCCACCATCCAGAGTTACATAAGACACGACTGGCTTGCCATGGTGACAGCTTATCTCCTCGTGTCACGATGTTAGCTGCTTCTGTATAATTTATTCTCGAACAAATGGAACTTAAAATTTTGCTAGAATATTTTACCTTTCATTAACTCATGTGATGTGTTTAATCCTTTCACACAGAGAGGCCATTTATTCCTACTTTGCACCTTCGCTGATCTGTGTGAATAGAATGTGTAGCATGTTCCACCCACACAACGATGAAAATGGGGCTTTGCCTTTTAAAAAGATTCTCATTAGTTTTTCTTACTGAGGAGAGGATAACATAATCTCCTTTGAGCCATTGAAGTAGTCAAGGCAAAATAATTTTTACACGTGATCAATCCAAGAGTCCATTGAAAGAATTTCAGGTATTTTAAATTCTTTCTGTCCTGGGTACCTAAAATCTGTTGGAGATATTCTGAATTTGACATTTAAAATAGGAAATTCATCACTTTGATCTTTCTCTAAGGTGTAGAATTTTGAGCTGATAAGAAAGGTCACTTCTGTGTATGAGGAAGGAGAACCATTAAAAACACGATTATAGTCTTGCTGTTGGCCTTTAATTTTCAGTCTCACAAATCTCGAAGCCCTTGGAATTAAAAGTTAAGTATAACCTAAGTAGAATATTTTCCCAAAGAGCACTTTACAGTTTTACTGAGAAATGAATGTAGGATTCAGACTATGTATGTCTAAAGCATGAACTCTTTTATTAGGCCCTTTAAAGAAAATTTTCTTTGAATAACATGAACGATTTTTATTTTAAGATGAATTTATGTAGTATAAGATGTAATTTCTCAGCAGAAAGACTTTTTTTGGTAAGGTGTACTTTCTTGTCAAAGAAATATATTTGCATATGTATTGAGTTTGAATCCACTAATCAAGGTTTTTCTGACTTTGTTCCTGAGCTGCGTTTGTTTTACCCTGACATAGATCATGGATAGAAATGAAAGTGGAAAAAAGAAAAAATACTAGGGCCTGCTCATTTGACTCAGGGGACAGGTGGGAGAGAGGAAAGTGAGGAAGAAGTCAGACCTTGGTCATGTTGTATCAGCAGTAGTGAACACAGGAGGGGTCCTGGGCAGGTGTGGCTCAGCGGAGAGAGGTAGGGTGTATTGGTGTGTTAGTCAGTGTTCTCCAGAGAAACAGAACCAGTAGGGGTGTGTGTGTACACGCATACATACATGTGTATACATCATGTCCATTCACATACAAGGTGTATTCTAAAGAATTCGTTCCCATGATTATGGACTCTGGCAAGTCACAGGGTGAGACGAAAAGCTGGAGCCCAAGAAGAGCCTGTGGTGTAGTCTCAGACCCAGAAGAGGCAGCGATTCAAGTCTGGAAGCAGGGAAAAGCAGATGTCCTCATTTCAAGGTAGTCAGGCAGGAGGAATTCTGTTTTATTTGGGGGAAGGGTCATCCTTTTGTTTTATTCAGGCCTTTCACTGATTGTGTGAGGCCCACCCACATTAGGGAGTAGTCTGCTTTACTCAGGCTACCAATTTAAATGTTAATCTTACCCAGACCCTCACAGAAACACCCAGGATAATGTTGGACCACATACCTGAGTATGACCCAGTCAGGCTGACTCATAACATTAACCATCACAGTGGGCATGAGAAGCACTTATTGAAGAATTTCAAGGTGAATTTTTTCCACCGAACTGTTCCATCTTTGGGGGCTCTTGCTTGAAACTTTTATCCATTCGATTGAACTGGCTGTGAACTGGGGCAGTTTTAGCCAGAGGTTGGATTATTGGTCTCAGATGTCTCATCCTGATCTAAACTGTCTTGTGAGACCCGCTTTATCCGTAATCCAAGCCCCATCTTGACAGAGGGCTCTTTTTAAAATACTACAGATGATTTTCCTCCCGGAACCATAGGAGTCTCCAGCTTATACCTCAATTCCGAACAGTGAAAGTTAGCAGTTTCTCTCATCTATTTAGGTGGTTTACGGTGACGAACATCGATTTTGCCTTCATTTATGTAAATATATACAAATATTCCGAGCAGTACAAGTATCTTCCTGCTTTGTAATCTTGAAAATTTCAGAACCAGGGGTGGGTTCACTGCAGAGTGTTGGGAGAGGATAAGATGAGGCCCCCGCCTGGGGAGAACCCTCTCCAGGCCCCACGCTACCGCGGAATGTCAGCTTGTAGACGTTGACTAGTCCTGCCTTCAATGACACAATGGGGAACATGCACAAGTAAAGTTTGCATGATTTCATTTTTCCCAACATCTGGAATAAAATGTGCTTGTTGGTAAGTTCTAGAAACTTCACAGGGTAGAGCATAGTGCTTTGTTGTTCCCTTGCTTGGTGAGAGATTGTTCAGTGTGTTTGGGAATTTTAAGAAAAGGCAGTTAGAGGGGCGCCTGGGTGGCACAGCGGTTGGGTGTCTGCCTTCGGCTCGGGGCGTGATCCCGGCGTTATGGGATCGAGCCCCACGTCAGGCTCTTCCGCTATGAGCCTGCTTCTTCCTCTCCCACTCCCCCTGCTTGTGTTCCCTCTCTCGCTGGCTGTCTCTATCTCTGTTGGATAAATAAATAAAATCTTTAAAAAAAAAAAAAAAAAAGAAAAGGCAGTTAGAGAGGAGATTAATAATAGATCTCAAGGCAGAAGTAAGAAATAAAAAAAAATCTAAAAATTATGGTGATTAAGAAACATGGAGTTGTTCTGTCCTCAGCCGGGGATTGCCGTGTGCATCCTGGCGCCCCCTTTTCTAGAGGCAGCATTATGCCTTCCCTGCTTGGCGTCCTCAAGACCGTGTTTTCCCAAATCTGGTTTACCACACTAAGAACATTTATAATGTAGTTGAAAGAATTGAGGAACTCTCGGTTCATTGTGGTTTTTTGTAAACTTTCGAGGGAGGACTGATAATATATCTGTAGGAACGTACACCAACTTCCATCCAGTTTAAAAGTAATATAAAGTGCACATCATGGGTTCCCCATCCAAATCAAGAAACAGAAAAATACTGGTAGCCTAGGATCTTGTCCTCTTATCCTTTTTTTAAAGAAAAAATTTTTGCCTACGTATATATCCTTAAACTCCTATAAATAAAGCTATGTGGTTTTTTCCCTAACTATATAATTGGAATTTTACTGTGTTCATTTGGGTCTTGTTCTTTTTACTCTTATGTGATTTTGTAAGATTCATCCATGTTATGTTGTGTAGCTGAAGTCCATCCCATTCATGGATACGCAATCCATTTTATAAATGTCTGAAAATGTGTTTATCCGTATGGCCCTTATACATTTGAGTTATTACCAGTTCAGGGAAGTTATGGAAATTCTACACGAACAATCTGGTAAATGAATCCTGGTGCACAAATGCTTGCATTTCTGCAAGATACACAGCAGTGGAATCCCTGGCTCCTAGGCTGTGTGTGTCTTCAGCTCCACTGGAATGCCGAACAGGTTTTCCCCAGTGCCTCCAGCAATTCATACACCGTCTTCAGTTTGAGAATTCCTGGTATTCCGCAGACCTACCGACACTTGATATTATCAGACTTGAAATTTCTTGCTCATTTGATGACTGTGTAGTAATATCTCAGTGTGGGTTTCATCTGTGTTTTCCAAGTAGCTAATGAGGTCAAGCCCACTTTTTGGTGTGTGTTTTGGAGATTTGGACATCTCTTTTAGGGAGTTTCAAGGCTTTTGTCCATTTTTCTGTTGGGTTGTATGCTTTTCGTTATTGATCTTTGAGTTTCTTTTTATTCTTTTTCTAAGTTTTTTTTTAAGTTTGTTTTTTTTTAAGTTAAATAATCTCTACCCCCAACGTGGGGCTCAAACTCACGACTCCAAGATCAAGAGTCACATGCTCTTCTGACTGAGACAGCCAAGCATCCTTCTTTTTATTCTTTATGGTGTCTTTTAATATATGGAGGTCTTAAGATTTTAATGTGGTCAGATTTATCATGATTTGGATTTTATACAGATTTTATAAACACAAACCAGAGAGACTGTGGTCTAAGTGTACTTTATCCCTTAGGTATCGGCTCTGTGTCAATCAGATTCAGATGTTTTTATGCCCATACTTCTCAGATAAATATTTACTGAAAATATCCCCAAATACTTTGATTCTTCCCTCTCCCTCAAACGTATTACATAGATAGTTGTTTCTGAATTGTAGGTATGGATATTGACTTTTTTTTCTGTTTTACTTTGCACAGTATTGGTAATCATAGTGGCTCCCTTCTTAGAGTAATGAGTTTGGTTTCACGCAGGAAGGGATGAGACATCTTTCTCTTCCTTAAAGTGCTGAAACGTTCAGTAATTTATTAAAAGTGGAAAGTAGACTCCTAAGTTCTAGCTATCCATTTATGCACCTAGAGAAGAAGTGGATTTTTACTTATTATTTTGACTCAATACGTTTTATTTCTTGAATCGTCAGGCATCCAGTAATCTGCTGTCATTCTTTTTCTTTCTCCCAAAGATCCCTCATGTCTATGATCCGGAAGCGATCCCATCCCAGCGGCAGTGGTGCTAAGAAAGAAAAGGCAGCTCAACCAGAAACAAGTAATTCTCACCGGCTTTGGTTTACTTTCAGTGGTTTCAGCCCCGTTTTTCAACAACACACATAGTTTTTGAGTTCTTTGACTGTGAACAGACGGGGAGAAATGCGAACCTAACAGCTGAGAAGAAGGAACGCGATAGCGGTCCCTGTCTTCACGTGCCTCCTTGTCTACGGCAGGTCGCCGGTAATGTGCGGTCTGCCGGGATGTGTCTTCTTTACAGGATGAGGTTCTCTCCAGGAGAAGGTATAAAGGAAAGGGAGGGAGTGATTCTAGGTGGGGGGTTTGGGCAAAGACCTTTTAGAGTTGACAGCAAGTGAACTGAGACTTGAGCAAGCACCTGCTAGTACTGGTCTCATGCCGTGTGCTGGAGACGGAAGACGCAGAAGTGACATTGCGTGGGGGAGACCGGAAGTAAACAAGGACGGTTACCTGCAGGAAGAGCACACGTTTCTTAGAGAGGATGGATAGGATGGAGGGGGCCTGCCAGTATCAGGAAGCGATGCTTAAGCCGAGTAGCTTGGATTTAGGAAGTCAGGATGGGGGTATTTAAGATAAAGGTAGTTTCCATAGAGGGGCAACCGAATCAAAGGTCCAAGGTGGGGAAGGAGCTTGGCATATTAGGAAACTGAACGAAGGTTGATATTTACTGGGACATGGGGTGCAAGAGGGGAAGTTTGAGCTAATTCTGGAGGCTGTGGTCGAGATTTTGAAATGTATCCTAAGGGCAGGAGAAGTTTTAAGTAGGGGTGTGCCAAGGTGAGATTTGTCTTCTTAAAGAAATTATACTGTTTGCTGCGAGAGGACAGGGAGCAGACTGCAGAGGAACGCGAGGGGATGGGGAAGGCTGTCCGTCATTCAGATGCACGTTTCTCAGACGAGGGTGGAGACAGAAAGAAGTGGGTAAATCCAGGAGCAGCTCCGTGTGGTGCAGTTCACAGGAGTGTGACTGGCTGGAGAGGGAGAAGGTGAGGATAACGTGTAGAGATGGGAGTGGAAGGAGAAGGCTTTTCCATTGAGCAGAGGCACTGGTGGCCAGGAGCGGGGCAGCTCACAGAGCTGTGGGCCCTTTGGTGCCGCAACCACAGCGAGAGCGACAGAGACCAGTAGAACCCACATTCACCTCTGCATGTTTGCCCGGCACCTGTTAGTTACAAAGCATGGCGGATTTGCCTGTTTTAAGCCCCGTCTGGGGCAGACTTCTTGGCCCCCTTTTCCTGCCCTCAGGTTCATTGATCCGGTCCAGCCACTTTTCTACCATAGGCAGGGTGCCGTTCTCAGATCGTTGTCCCACGTCCTGTGACACTGCTGTGTTCTCAGTGCGTCAGAATAGAGTCCGCACCCTGTAGGCTGCTCAGCGGTGCTTCTCTGCTGTTACTTGAGCCTCATTTCTCTACGTCGGCTCTACCTTATGGCTGGACCATGACCTCGAAGCCCCCTCTGCATTGCTGTGTGTGTCGTCATTCCAGAGTTGTTCTGCTGTCTTTCCTCTCGTCAGAGCTTTCTCGGGCAGGGTGCCCTAATTCCACGTCTCCTGTGTAGGCTCCCGGCTTTGCCTCGACTTCCTCTTGCTTATGAGTCTTAGCTCCTTAGTATTGGCTCATTGCTGTGTGTTGCTTAGCATTTTGCTTCAGATTGTATGATGTTCCCCCGCCCCCAGCCTCTGTTGTGGTGTTAGGGGTTATTTCCACATCTCTCCCCCGGAGCCGACTGCAGACTCTTTGAGGGCCTTACTCCTGCCTGCAAGTCTCCCGCAGCTTGTATGCGCCTTCAGGGAATCCAAGTTTAGACCTAGCCCCGTCTTTCTTAGCCGGAAACTCGGAGCACCATTACAGATGAAAGCTAGTTGATTTCCTCTGTATAAATGGACTTGTGGTGTCTGCCTCCTACAACCCTTTGGAACCTATTCCTCTCATAGTACTACTGAAAGGAACATTCTGCTTGCCGCAAGGCATTGCGGGATTCAGAAGTCTTGTCTTTGGTTATTCGCAGGGTAGCCCTGCTCCTGTGTTACTGTCTATAAACCTTCCTGACACTCTAATTAAAATTTTGTGTGTTTCAATCTTGTTTGGGGACGATTGGTAAGACTTAGAGGACCAGGAGGGCGGTCAGAATGAAATGATTTCCCCTTCTAAGTAAATGACATGATTAGCTTGTCAACTTCCATAGCACCCTGAAGTTTAAAAAAAAAGTATTTCTAAGCTTATGAACCACAGTGTTAGAAACCATATAGTTTTCTGTATGAAAGTGATGTTTCATTTACAATTCATGGAATGGGGCAGTGTTCTGTCCCTCATTCTAGAGCTATTGGGCTGTTACCCAGGATATCTGAGTAGAGATACGGATACAGAAGCCACTCATGAGATTTTAAACTGAAGCCACCATAAAACTAAGCCGCCTTAAATGATACAGACTATGGACACACATGGTTGCAGCCTCGCTGTCTTGCAGGGTCGTTATTTATAGTGTCTTACTAACAGTTCGCACTAAAAATAGTTGTTGAATGAATAAATCAGCAATGATTTACTGCATGATGAATGAATGCAGAGCATCAAACAGTGGGGTCATCTGTGACACTTAGTCCACATTGTAAGTAGGGGCCAGTCTCGCTATCACAGTGTTATCGTTCGTTAGCGTCTTATGATGGCTTTCATTAGCCAGCTGGTATATGCTTCTCAGAGCTGATGAATGAAGAAACTCTTATTGTTAGGGTATGGCTCTTGGAAAGCTTAATTGTTGGGGAAGGTCTGTGGAATATTTTAGAAGTAGTTTTAAGGTCTAAATATAAGAAATAACAAACTTTGAATTAGTGGCTCTAATTTTGATAAACATGCATTTATTGGACAAGTTCTGAGATTTTAGGTGTATGCTTGCTGTTTATCCAGTATTTAGGTCATTCATATGTTGACATTTTCTTACCTCAGTTTGCTAACCTGCTAAGTGGGGATAGTCATAATCCTTATTTCATAGGGTGGTTGTGAGAGTTAATGAGTCTCCTAACATGTAACGTGTTCAGAGTACCCCCCAGCATGTAGAAAATACTAAAAATGTTAGCTTAAAAAAAAAAAAAAGACAGGGTTCCAGCCATCCTTTGAGGGGCCGAAGTCCTCATTTGGCAGGCTCATGTGATCATTGTAGTTAAGGAAATATCCTTAACTTTATGACCTTAGGTCAAATTCAAACTTACTCAACCATGATGTGTTCTTGAGAAATTTTGTACATCATGGTGGCCTAAGATTCTTTTTAAAGGCCTTTTTAAAAATGTTAGTGAAAGAGAAAAGTAATCCTGTGGAATTTAGAAATTCACTTTCATTTCTCCTAGGTAATAACAAAAGGTTTTATTGAGCAACAAGGTGATGTTTTGTCTGTGGGTCTTTTCTTTGAGGAACGAACTTATTTTTCAAGTGGGTCTTAAAATTTAAGCCTCAATTAATTACATGTAGCGTTCTGATCCACGACTGACCTTGAAGCACTAACTCAAAGAACATTTGATTTGATTTTCCTGTGGCAGTTCAGTGACATTAGACCTGTTGTCCTCATTTGTCCCTTTTCTTTAATCTCCAGTATCCTGCATATTTCCATTGTCCTTCTGATTACATGCTTTTGTGAGACAATTACCAACTGCGTGATCGCAGTTGGAATTACAAAACATGCCATGAGCTCTCTGTAGGTGATTCTTGCAGATTTATTAGAACTGCTTAATAGTTTAAAAGTTCGTATAGATTGCTTTTTGCTAGTTCAAAAACAGGGTCGGTGAGAGAGAAAGCTTGTGTAGCTAACCTAGCGTTGCCCTTGTATTGTGCCCGCCTAGGGAACTGATAAGAGTGATTTCTTTTCCTTAAGACCAATTAAGCCTTTACATTTGAAAAAGACTAAGAAATTAAAGCCTGGTTTATAATCTGTACACAATACAGATAGTAGCACTTCTCTGAATTATCACTATGATTCTGGCAAGCAAAAATAAGAAACTACTTTAAATTCCTGTTATGTTAGATGCTGCAGCAGATTTGAATGGTGTCGACCATAATTCTCCATCTGTCTGCCTTAATTAGTTTTTGTATGGTGCATTTAATTGGGTTTCATTCCTTCCTTACAGAGCACTAATCTGTTTGTCGGCCGTGTTCCTGTTGCCATGCAGCTCTTCTCAAGTCTCACTCAAAATGGCAGGCTTTCTGAAAAATCACGTTTTTTTTTTTTTTAGGATTAAAAAAAAAAATTCTCAGGAATAAATTCCATACCCTTACCAGGTGCTTGAATGGCAGATCTGGGTTTATCTCCTCTGACTTTGAATAGGGTCAGCACAAGCACCACGTAGTGCATAATGGGTATTCAGATATTGAATGAGTGAGGGAGTGAATGAACGAATGAATGAATTTCTCTCCGTAGTAATTTTCTTGTCTGTCCCCTTGTTGATGTTCGGGAGCCATCTGCAGAAGCTGCCCGAGAAAATGCTACTGAAGGGCACAGAGTTGATCAACCCACAGTTCCCGGTGGGTGAGTTCTGACTTTGGTGCCATGTTTCCCACGTTGCCTGGCAAAAGATGCCTTCTTGCCATCTGGATCTGAAAAATGCCTTTGGGTATTGAGAACTTCTCATTGCCTGCATTTCAGTGGCCCGTGAAGATGACAGGACCGTATCTGAAGTTAGGGCTCTGTCGGAAGACTTGGGCTGTAGGATGGGCGTAGTTCTCATCTGTCACTGTGGCGCTGCCGAGGGGAGAACAGTGGAGCCCTTCTCGATTCTTCTAGTTGCTCTCCTAGGCATAACATAAGAGGAATAGCTACTCAGTGTTAGCGTGAAGTCCACGTGGCAGAAAAAGAAGCCACGATGTAGGCCTCATTAGTGCAAAGCCCGGCACTCCCGTCCATTGGCCTGGGGACATTGTTGTGATCGCCTCCATTCAGAAGCTGTCCTTTTGGGCTTTAGCTATTTCTGCTCAAATAGCAAGAATATTAACAGCCATATAAAGCCAAAAGCCAGTCAGCAGGTGGATACTTGCTGAGTGCCTGCTGTATGCCCCACATTGTAGGGTGCGCTAAACAGCCTAAGAGGAAGGTCTTCATGAGATATTTGAACTTAAATATATTGGTTGCAGTGAATGAAACAGATGTAAACACGGGATCTAGAATGGCATTAATGGTGATAAATTTCCAGAAACGACTGAGTGCTTTTGGTCAAGCTATTGTGCAACAGACAAATTTCATTATTCCGATCAATAGCTTTAAGCCCACCTCAGCCACCTTCATCTAATTGATGAATGTTTCAACAGCTTTATTGTTTTTGCAGCAAAATAGTGCAAAGGTTAAACAATAGACAGTTGAAAATTTTATCAAATTTAATTACTTAATTGCAATCATTTCTAGGTGTATGTTTTCTTTTAACATTGACAATTTAAAAAGACTTGAAAAAGGTTTGCTTAAATGTTTCCTTCCATTGTGATTCCTAAACAAAGGATGGCAATTTAAAAATAGATTTCACTTATCTGCTGTTCATCTTCTGACTGTGGATTTCTTCCAACAAGTTAACAGATCTCTTTTATCTTTTATTTTCAAATGGGCTTTTTGATAGTATTCCTTCTTTGGGCTGATTTCTTTGACATAGGATGTTATTATACCTTTTAAAACATCTCTGAGGCAAAGATGAACCCCAAAGTTTAGGTAGAAAGCTGGAGAAGTTCAGGTCTATCATTATGCTGACAAATGGAACCAAATCCACTTTAATTGTTTAACAGAGATGAGTCAATATTGATTTCCAGGCTACAAACTAGACCTTGAATTTTATAGCTCTAATTTTTATTTTATTTTATTTTATTTTATTTTATTTTATTTCATTTCATTTCATTTCATTTCATTTCATTTCATTTCATTTCATTTCATTTCATTTCATTTAAATGTAGCCCAACACGGAGCTTGAACTCAGGACCCTGAGATCAAGACCTGAGCTGAGATCAAGAGTAGGACACTTTACTGACTGAGCCACCCAGGCACCCCTATAACCTAATTTTTTTTTAAACAGGTCTTTTATTAAAAGTTTCTTTTAATAAAAAAAAAGTCTGGCTACCTGGTAGCTTGTTAACCTCAGTAAATTGTTCTGTGATGTCTTGTGATTCTGTCTGAAAAGCGGCTATGCTTAATTACAAAGTGCATCAGAATAGAAAGTAGCTGTTTTCTTGTAACATAAGATGATTTCTGTGTGTGTTCTTTGATAGCTGAAGAAGTCACAGATCTGAAGAGGCAAGCAGTTGAAGAGATGATGGATAGAATTAAAAAGGGAGTTCATCTTAGACCCGTTAATCAGACAGCTAGACCGAAGGCAAAGGTATGGAATGACTAAATGTTCCCCCTCCTGTGATGCTTCCTTTTTCAAGTGTAAAAGTTTGAAATTTGATGAAAGCGACATCAGGGCTGACTGTGAAATCTTAGGATAAGGCTAATGTGTCATAAAAGCCTTTGCTCTTACACACACATATTTCAGGACTCCGTTTGAGCTGCAGTTGGCCTAAATCCCTATAGAAGGTCCTGTTGTTGCAGGCACTGGCCTCTGCTTGATACGAACTGCTACACCGAACAAATAATGATCGTACCCTTTCTTTTCTTTAATTCCTTTTGTGTAATTCAGCAAGTACGACTGAGTATCTCCTATGTGCCCGGTGCTGTTTTAGGCCCTGGGGGTAAAGCAGTAAACAGAAGAGACAGAAATCCTTGCCCTTCCTGCGGCTTCTGTTTCCCTTTGTGGGGGAGAGGGGCCGTGTGGGCAGGTGGTATCGCATGATGGTGTCAGGACAGACTTAAGACAACTTTTGAAAAATAGTGAGATTTGTATGATCTCATTAATTTACAAACCCAGCCACTTCAAGGAGAACGTTTTGTGTATATATGTCATCAGCTGCCTTCCGAACTCAACCACAGCGAGCGCCGAGATCTAACCAAGTGCCTAGAGCCTACCTCGTTCAGTACCTTTCCCTTCTCTCATAGGTGCGTCCCATTGAGATAGACCAACAGTGAGGTTTTCTATATTTGTCTTGAAAAACATTTTGTTTGTTTTCTCCATGTAATAAAGCATCAACAGATGGGTCCTCTTTCTTCTTCTTCTAAACCAAACTTTAATGTTCTTTCTTACTCTCACGGGTGCTCCTCCTTCTGCTCCTTTGGTGGCCTCAAGTATCATGACTATTTGGTACAAATTCTCCTGGACTTTGTCACTTGGTCACTGGTAGACGAGGTAGCCGGGCAGGGCAGGAGTTGTCGTGGTCAGGGGCTGTCTGTGAAAGGGGTTTGGAAAGAGGGAAAGAATACCCAACTGCAAGAGTAGATTGACATGCAGTGAAATGGAAGCTTTCGCAGCCACGTGGAGGACTGGTCTGCGCGAGTGCTCTGAGAGCGGTTTTCCAGGGGAGGAACAGTGTCCACGATCTGGCCCGCGTGTTGCGTGCTGGTGTCTGGCGTGTGAAGCTCACTGCTGCTGGAACTGGGGACAGACACCATCCCTGCCCCCCATCCTGCATCCCAGGCTCTTCTCTCCCCAGAATGGGCAGAGCACCGGCCCTCTCCGATTCACAGGGTTGTCGTCAGTCTCAAATGGAAGAAAGTGTGAGAACACTTGAAAATGGGGGAATCTCAATGGAATCTTTGAAACAAACACATTTGTAAGACTTCCATGTCACAACCATTTCAGAACGAATCAACCAAACCAAACAGACGAGAAAAATGCAATGTCACGAAGAAGCAAAATTAGTTGAGAGAGAAAAGTGTTGAAAACTTGTTAAATCCTGAGCAATCAGTTCTGTATGTACTTTGCTTTTCAGAGGATCACTTTGCCCTTCTTCCTTCTTGCCATGACTCTTCCAACAGTTACACATTCTTTAATGTCCGTTCAGAGCTGGAGCACAAGTGAACAAGGAGCAGTGGACGACTGGGTGTTTCGCGGGTAATCGTTCAACTGCGTAGATGTAGTGCTGAATGACCTGGTCAGTAGCCTTTGAGACAGGTGGTCACTGCATGTGCTACAGACTCCCCGCCCAGGACAGCAGTGCTTCCTGGCCAAGGTCACGGGCTCTGAGAGCGCGGGCCAGGCTGCAGGAGGTCCTGCAGTCGGAGGCGGTGGGTGGCATGGCGGCATTGAGTGGCCTGTGCCAGGGCGCTTGCTCAAATGTCACAGCTTGTCCCCCGAACAGAGTACCTGCAGAAGTCCGGCCTGCCTTGAGGACACTCATTTAACCGCATATTTTCTAAATTCCACCATTGTGGTTATAATCAGTGTCTAAGAGCTTTGGGCTGGCTCCCGTGACTGGCGCTGATGGCACATGTATTTCCCAGAAGGCGTAGACTATGGAAGTGGAATGTCTTCATCCAGTTTGTACATGAGCAGCAAACCTCTCTCCCTTTCCCTCCCTCTCCCGTCTCCCCATCTCTCTCTGTGCCTCTCTCCCTCTTGCTCTGTCTCTCCCTCTTTCTCTCACTGTCCATTTAAAAAAATTGGAATGGGATCTCACTCTTCTATTAGCTTTTGAAAGGAAAGGGTTATAGGTCATTATTAATCACTTCCCACCTCTCGATGGGAGAGAAATTAGCTCTGCCTCTTTTCCAGGAATGAGAAGCCAGGGAGTTCCCTGCAGATTGTCTCCTCATCTCTGTCCTTTGTGAAAGGAGGTGGCACGGGGAGTTAAGAGGTCTTTCTTTGAGCACCTCGTGCTAACTTTTCCCTCCACTAAGTTGAGGGATCCACAGAGACTCTTCAGTATTGCGGGGTAGTCGAATATTCCCCAGAACTTCAAGATATTTTGTTCATGGCGTAGCCAGAAGCCAGATTCCAATTGGACTTGTAATCAGGACTCAAATACCACCTTTCTCAAGGTGCACCTTTCCTCAATAGTGAGACGGAGGGATTGGACTGTGTGTCCTCTGAGGCCTCTCTTACTGCTCTGGTGGCCAGCGATGCTAACGTTCTCCTGTAGAGCCAGGGTTTTTGCGGATCCCTGCTTCTGACTCAGTGCTGTTGTGAGATTCCTGAAACCCAACGCTCCCGTCCCCTGTCAGCCGGCCTCCGCCTGGGGCTACCCGAGCTGAGAGAGGTTTCTGCCCTGCCGCTTGCCACCTGCTCCGCTGCCCGCCCTCCCGCCCCTCGCTCGTGAGCGCCCGTCCAGCAACACGAGTGGAGAGCCGCTTACTGTACAATGTTCTGAATAATCGGAAATTGAATGTTTGAAATCTGGTGTTTACCAAATCTTTTCTCTGTACGATGATAACAAGAGTAACAAAATGGCATTTAGAAGATGGGAGCTTGAGACCTCTTGCTTCGACTACCTCCCCTAATTTTCTGTTTCGCCACCCCTTGGGAGCACTAACCTGTCTCATCTTTTTTCCTAACTGTAAGACATAGACCTAATTTTCTAAAAAAGTAGTTAATAGAAACTGTCAATACGTTGCCATGTAAAAATCTGTTTAGTATTTTTAAACTGAATCAGTAATTGTGTTTTCTTTTTAAAATTGTAGCCAGAATCTTCAAAAGGCTCTGAGAGTGCCGTGAATGAGCTCAAAGGCATACTGGTAAGAGTGGATCTCGGTTTTATTATTTAGTTTATGGGAAACTGGAAGGAGAATATTTTTTTAACCTACTTTTATGAATGATTGGTTTTGATATGTTTTATTTTCGTGCACGATCATCCTCAGTTCTTAGGGTAGTTCTCGTGATTGTGCTGTGGACTCCTCCATTGGGCACGTTAATATGTGTTATGCATCAGTACTCTGCTCTTTCTATTCTAGAAGAATGGTTGGTTACACTTTCACCAAAATCATTTCCTGTTCTTGCCTCCAGTCCTTGCCTGACAGCTTCAAGACCAAGTGACCAGATCTGAGGCTCAGGGCGTGCTTGGTCGTAATGGAAACACAGTAGAGTCTCTTACACGGAGTAGTGCTTGATTTGGGGGTGCGAAAGTGGAACTGTTGGTGCCAAAATGTCAATCTGAGCTCCTGCCCAGATATATTAGTATCAGGGATCAGGGTCACAGTCTGCTTTTCCTCACGGTTTAAAAAATTATTTGATGATAAATTGGAAAATAAGACAAAAGTCCCTGTCTTTATGTTACTGATTTTCTTTTCTCTTCTTTTCTTTTTTAAGAGTATTTATTTGAGAGAGAGAGAGAGAGAGAGCAAGCACGGGGAGGGGGAGGAGCAGAGGGAGAGGGAGAATGTCAAGCAGGCTCCCTGCTGAGCATGGAGCCCAACGTGGGGCTCCATCTCACGACCCTGAGATCACGACCCGAGCCAAAACTAAGAGTCGGATGCTCAACCGACTGCGCCATCCAGGCGCCCCAGTCCTAATTTCATTTTTTAAAAGTAACTCCTACCCATTGGAGAATAGGCCTAATGCCCGTCTGCAGCTATTTTTTTTTTCCTTCCAAACCGTGAGCTTTTGCCAACAGAATAAGTGAGTACTGGCCTGTCCGACGGTTGCCGTCAGACAAACGCCTCACTTAGAAAACGTTTCAGGTACTCAGAGCTGTGTTCTCAGATCCTGTCACAGTCTCAATACCAGTTATCATGCACAGGAAGTCAACAAACGTGGGGGTGGATGTACAGAACTAATGGTCCCATGTTTGTTGTCATGGTGCTAATTATGCATTGCATGTAGACATCCACGTAACTGTGGTAAACAAAATTATTTTCATCAAGCATGAAACAGCAGACTGAACTCAGAATGGCTTAATTAGTTTGCTTTAGGTTTAGGTGAGTGGAGTGAGTCCTAAAGAGAGGTGTAGCCCGGCTCACAGTGGTGGTCCACCTACCGGATAAAGGATGGCGACCATTGAAAAAGTATGTGGTTATTATCTAATGGATTCTTTGAAGAGAAAACCTTGTTATCCATTGAGAACTCCCTATGCTGGGCTCTTTCGTTGTCTGTGCACTAGGATGCTAATTCCTGTTCATGAAGATGCCCCAGAGTAGGTTTCTGATCGTTAGTGAAATAGTACGCTGAGGTTGACTATTTAAAAATTAGGTTTATTTGAACCATCGGACATCTGTCTAAGATAGAGATGATATTTGATTAGCCAAGATAGCCCACTCCCTGATAATGCTGGATGGTACCAAGTTTACTGAATTACAGCGTCCTCCTTAAAGATCACGTTTACTATCCAGTCATATGCAGTATAGTTTTGTGCCACTTCAAGGAGAGAAATTGGCAGCATAGATTTTTGGGAAATAATTTACAAATTTAAAAAAATTGTCAAAACCTCTTTCTTTTCTGCAGATTGCCCCCATCCTCCTTGCTCTGGATTTATCCCTAGATTTCTGTGCCTTATCTGGCATTAAGTTATCCCTAATAGCTATTATTCTGGCAATGTTGTTATTTCTTTGCATTAAGTGTTTTTAAAAAGTGGAACTCACAGTGCTCTCCCCTCCTGTTCCTTGCCAAATGGCAACTCTCCAGTACCCCCGTAGAAGTTCCCTTAGAGGGATGATGGATCATTTGGAACCCCCAGTCACTTGGGGCCAAGAATCCATACAACTTCTTGTGAGAGAGAGAGAAAGGAAGCCCCTATTCGTTGGGGCCTTAGTGGTGCTTCTTGCGGGCACACAGGCCGTTAGCAAAGAACACGAGCGTGGAAAGCCTGCCGGTGGTGCAGTGTGGTGGAAGGCCAGCACCTGCTGGGAGAGGCCAGAAAACCGAGAAACCGCATGTTCAGTTCAGCCATAGAGCAGAAACCAGGAAAACCAGCAGAAACTTGTGTTTTTGCTGAAATCAAGTGTGACCTGAGTCGTAGGGACGTGGGCACTTAGAGATTGGGCCTTTTGCTGAAAGTTAGCATGCAAGTAGAAACACATCTCTGGTTTGGGATTTGGAAAATCTCACTCTGTTTGGATGTGGACACTTCCCAAGCCAATTGCTGTAGTCTCGGTATCAACAGAACTTACTTTTCCAAGCCTGTGTACACTGAATTTTTAGAAGCTGTATGATTGATAGATTTAAGAAAAAGAAAAACCTCTAGTTTATTTTTTTATAGTCACACAAGGTTTTTTTGGAGGTTTAAGAAACCTCTGTAATCACCCCAGTCATGTAAAAGTCACTCTAAGTGGGGAGAGCGATTTCTGAAGAATAAATCTGTACAAATTAATCTAAAAGTCTCTTTAAAGTTCAGTTGCCTCTAAATCAAAGAAAAACAACTTCTAGGAAATTCTCTTTTAGGTTTTTCCTGAACGTCTTCAGTTTTTCAGAGGGAATCATGGAATAGTTGGTTTTGCCACCCGATGATTAGATTAGTCAGTGTTACGAACATTTAACCAACCTGGGGACTAAGATTGAACCCTGGTTTGGGAATCAGCTGCATTCAAGCGCGGCCCTATCACTGACTCACTGTGGGGCCCGGCCCAAACCCCAAGGCTCACTGAGTTTGATTCCTCTTCTCTGCAAAGTGAAGGAATTCTGCGTACCGCATGCCTTCTAAGTGAATTTCTGATTCTCAGACTTTATGACTAATACATAAATAGACAATTTAGACAGTCTTAGTACTTCATCAGCTGAGCTCCTTGATCATTTCAACTGAGAGTCATTTAGAAATCTTTCTTTTCTCCATAAGTGTCTGCATATTTAAAGTTTACTCATATATTACCTGAATCAGTCACATCAGTTAGTGGATGGAGAAAAGAGTTGAGATACAAAGATTAGAACTTGGAAAATGGAACCTTCAGTATCAGGTGTGATGAGAGGGTGGCTCAGCACCACCAAAATTTGGGGGACTTAATGCTGTTATTCAAATGAAAATTCGAGATTATTGTGAGAGAGAAATTCTTCCTTAAAAGATACCCTTGCAAGGTATATGTGTATGTGTGTGTACACAGACACGGATCTCTTTCTTGAATTAACTCCAGCCGTTGCGAAAATCAAAGAATGTTCTTGACATCCAAACAGTGTAATAGTTTCTTGAGTTATTTTAATAGCAATGGCCTTATATTTTCCAAATATCTGTTTACAAGTGATGCAGCTGGTAAGTTTTTAAAAATTGTAAACGCATGATTTGGGAATAGTTTCTCTAGTACATTTTTTTCAAATTTATCTTAATCGGCTTTAGTTCTGTTTTCTTTACCTTAACAGTCTTGATCCTGTTTTACCGTTTAAGTCCTTGGTGAGTAGGTACAGATCTGCATTAACTGTCAAATAAATAAACCACATCATCCAATTTTCTAAGTTATAAAATAAGCTATTATTTTATATATGTTACATGTAATGTGATTTTCCTTTGAATATATTTTTTAAAGTTTTGCAGTAAATGAAAAGCAGAAAGAAATACTTGGAGGGTGGAGTGTCATATGCTCGATTAAGGTCTGAGCCTTACCCACCTATTCTACACATTACATTAGTCTTAGCTGGGAAGCTGATAGCAAAAGAATAAAATCTCCTAATCTTGTTAGTCAGTCCCCTCCGCACCCCATCCCCACAGGCTGTTTCTTAAAGCCTTTACCCAGTTAGAGAAGAAACCTTTCTAAACAAAACATAATAACCTATATCGTGTGAGATTTGTAACTACCTAATATTACAAGCTACTTTTTTTGTTTTGTTTTGTTTTATAGGCTAAAGAAGAAACATGAGTTACCATTTTTAACCAGTAGAATTCTTAGAGTCCTTCAGGAAGTGGGCAGGGGGCAGGAGCAGGATTCAGGCAAACCCATAGTGAGCTGAGGTGACAAAGGCTGGCCTGGTTGTTAGCCTGGGGGGACAGAAACTGCCTCTGACTCTGGCATGAAGTCTGGCAAGTTATACCAGACTTGAGTTTCTGATTTGCTGCGATCCAAAGATTGTGGATCTCGTGGCTTCCCTCCACCCCCCAAGCACGTGGCCCAGCTAAGGAAGGCCATTTCAAAGAAATAGTGGGCATTTCTTTTCTTTCTTTCTTTCCTTTTTTTTTTTTTTTAAAGATTGTATTTATTTATTTGAGAGAGAGAGAGAACATGAGAGGGTGGAGGGTCAGAGGGAGAAGCAGACTCCCTGCTGAGCAAGGAGCCCAGTGTGGGACTTGATCCTGGGACTCCAGGATCATGACCTGAGCCCAAGGCAGTTGCTTAACCAACTGAGCCACCCAGGTGCCCGATAGTGGGCATTTTTTAGGGACAAAAATGGACCCCTGGTAATGGTGCAGTGCTGAATCCTTACATACAGGATGTGAAGTGTGTCACCTAGCGTCTGTACAGACAGTTCACTGGTCCTGGGAGATAGAAAGCCATAGTTCTCCCTCCATAGCAGGCTTCCCAGAGGAGCCAGGGCAGGGAACCACTGCCTGCATCTTTCTCTGTCGTCTTGAAAGTCAGTACCAAGTTCAGCAGGTGCACAGCTGTGTACCTGTCTCTTGTTTCCTTCAGTATCTTCTGGGCCCTGGATAATATATTCATTGCCTCCTCTGTTAGGGATATGGAATTACGATGCTGGGCCCTTCCTTGCTTCCCTGTGTCATTGTAACCCTTCCTCCTTCACAATGAAGTCAAGGTGTGCTCAGGGCAGCCCTTCTTTGGCCAGGCCGCAGGAGAGCCCCCTGTGCCTCCTGTCAGCCACGACACCATTGCCTCCAGGTGTGGAGCTAGGGTCATTCTGAAGACTCAGCCACACTTTTTCCATGCCACAAGGATTTGGGTTCAGTAGCTCGTGGCTGCTGTGTCAAGAAAACCTTCGAAGGTGAGTTCACTAAATGCTTCTCTTCTCCCCACGATTGATGAACACATACCCGCGTCTTCACCGTCGACGTGCAGGTACCTTCCCACCCCTGCGTTTCACACTTAGCTCATCGAGAGGGGTTCTTGTACTGTTCTTTGGATGTGAAAGCTAACATCTTACACCCTCAGTAGCATCTTCTTAAAGGATCCAACACTGTGTGTTGTTGAAGAGACACACATTTAAAAATAATACATAGGCAGATACACCGCAAATTCATTCTGTCTCCTAATTCCATTCAAATTCTGGTAATGTTTTGCTGGTTTGGTTTTTATATTCTTTTGTATATTGTATTAAGACATTAACCTTTTTGTTTTTGTTTTTGTTTTGTTTTCACTTTAGGGGACACTTAACAAATCCACTAGTTCAAGAAGCTTAAAATCCCTTGACACTGAAAACAGTGAAACTGAGTTAGAAAGGATTTTGCGTCGCAGAAAGGTGACAGCAGAAGCAGATAGCAGTAGTAAGCCGGTTTGAATTCTCTGCAGTTCTACTCTTCCTCTCTGAAACATCTGCCTTTGAGTCCCTTTTTAACACGAAATGATCTTTTATAATTACTAATTTTTTTTTTTAATGTGAGTGAGAAGTACTGGATTGGCAAAAGTACTTGTGGTAGATACCTCATAAGAACTTACGTATTTTTGTTGATTGGTATGTTTGTTTATTTATTTGGAGAGATTGGGCTTGCTTAAGGCAGGACGCCCCCGTGTACAGATACTCAGGATGGGCTCTGACAGTAGTGTAGCAATGAATACAGGCTCTGGACCCAGACCGCGCGAGTTCGAATCCTTGCTCTGCCATTCACGAGCCTCTTGCCCTTAAATTGCTCAACCTTCTGTGCCTCAGTTTATCTATGAAATGAGGGTGATAAAAGCACTGCCTCGTCGGATTATTCTAAGGATCGAGGAGTCAGCGTATGGAGGGCGCTTGGTAGTGTGCGTGGCACCAAGTCAGCGCGCAGGGATCAGAAGTCAGGGCAGGAATCGCGCACAGGTCACAAAGGCAGAGGCAACATCTTTATCCTTCACATGCACCCCATTCATTGTCTCTGCCTGTGAACCAGGCGAGTGAGAAATTCCAGCTCTGTCCCCAGCTAGAAACGACCATATGAGCAATTCTGGAGCTCAGAGTCTGCATTTGTGTCATGACTTGCATGTAGGAGACCTCAAAACTAACTTCGTTTGTCTTCCGTTTTGTTTTTTGTTTTTTTCCCATCAGCTTGGTCATGGGAATTAGCAGAAACCTATATGAGCTTTTCCCCTTGTGGCCAGGAGGCTGGCTTTGAAAAACTACTCCAAAGTGAAATTAACCAGCAACCGTAGCTAATGGGCTGAATCTTTTAGATTCAGTTCAGTCAACTCCAGTTGGTCCATTGTAACAGTTTAAATTTGCACTGAGTCATGTTTACCAAGTTTAAGTTGCTAGAATAGGAGGGATTTGGGTTTTTGTTAATCAAGCTCTACTTTCCATGTAGGGATTTTACTCCAACACTTTAGTAAATTGGTTCTTTGTACTGGAAGCAGCATAACAGCAGTGCCAAACCTTTATTATAAAAAGTTGAAACTTAATTTTCTTCTTAAAAAAAAAAATCAGCCATTCAGGTTTTAGTTTGGTCTGGAAATTCTGCTGTTAATATCCTAGAAGAATTCCTTCCCCCCAAAAATAACCACCTCCCAGGAAAATTAAGCGGTGCTGTAAGAGATTTTTTTTTCTTAGAATTGATTAATAAGCATTTACCAGCCTCCACAAGGAATCATTGTTCATGTTGTGACAGTCACTTCTTCTGACATTTCATCCTTGAAATATTCATGTAGCCATCATTACTGTTTAGGACTCTGTGGATCCCATTTTTGTTCTCTGTCATTTACATTTTGTATTTTGTTCCTGTGGAAGCATTCTTACTTCGCTCCTGAACTCGGCCAGATGTACAGCACTGTTTCAGAGTTAGTTTTCAATGGGAGAAACAAGGAAACGTTTACATTTTAGTTAACATGGGAATTTGAATATTTCAAAGAATGGAGAAAGAAAGGTAGGAACACATTGTACAGGCGTGGTTGAGAATCTTTCATTTTATTTATTATATCCTATGTATATATATATATTTTCAATGTATCATTTGAGGGATGTTACAATAAGGGATATAGTCAATAGAATCATCAGTATTTGGATAGAGAAACAAGAACTGTGGCAGAGTGGAGAGGAACCATACTGGGGAGAGTGACTTGTAACTGAGTAGAAATTTTCTTCTGAGCTCCCTAGTAGCCAAAGCAAAAAAAAAAAAAAAAAAAAAGTGGGGGTGGTGAGGGGAGGAAACAAACTTACAAATTCTATCATCTAGAAAAAGAAATTATACCTTTTTTTTTTTTTTAAGATGGAACCAGTGTTTTTCTGGCATCGAACTAGAAGAGGTATTTACCAAATAAATCTTTTTATAAGGGTCATGAAATGACAAAGTGAAAATTCAGGAAGGGTTCGGGAGTAGGGAGTGGGGGAAAGGAGTAAGAAGCTAAAGTTAGCACAGCTCCGTGCTGCGTGGTGGGAGCAAATTACAGAGATTAATAGGTTTATGGCTTCAGGTACACTTGAATCTCTTGAGATTTTTTTTCCTTCTGCATACAAAGGCTTAAGGGGAAGCTAATGTGAGGTCACGGAGTGGAGAAAGGAAGCGTGATAAGAGAGGCAGGGGGCAGCCTTAATTTTGCAGACGTCAGATCCCAGGGTAGTTGGTATCTCCCTTGGGGGCCAGTGAAGCACCTTTCTCTGAGAGTTTCTCTTATCAGACCCAGCTGACACTTTCGGCTCGTGGCCTACCATGCCTACATTTCAAAGAGCAACAAGAACCTCTTGGGAAACATTGCACAGCTTAAACAGGATGCAATAATAATAATAATAATCTTAAACATTATGTATTTTTATTTCTTTTCGTATGTGAGAAAAACCAAAGCTCCAGCTCAGCTCACCCACTCACGGTCCTTTGTAGCTGGCCTCGTTTACAGAAGCAGCAGGTCTGCCTTCCTACAAGGACGGGTTGCTTAAAGCTGTCGAGCATTGTCGTCAGCAACTACCCAAGGGCAGGATAGAGCGGCTCAGAAGCAAATCTCGAACTCAACTTCATATTTATATTTTCAGGATCTTGATCTCCCTGCTCTTCTCTCTTTACTCCCACGTCCCCCACACCAGGTGGCTTGTCCCAGGTGGGAGGGGAAGGTCTTTGCATCAGGATATTCAGTGACGTCACAGGCTCCCGTCCCCAGCTGGTAGAGATGAAATGAAGGAGGAAGGCAACTCTGACGTTTTGGGAGCTGAGGCTTCCCACCGGAGCCGGGGGGGAGGGGTGTGTGTCTTTGTCTCCCCCAGGAAGTAAGGCCATGGGAGGTGCGACCACAGAGTGGCAGAACAATTTCCCAGCCCCTCTTTCGGGAGGGTTTGCACATGAGAACTACCTCAGACACATGCAGATGTGAGATGAACATACCAGAGCTTAACATGAATGATCAGGGATCAGCTCGCATTTTGGACTGTGCCCACTAGAACTTTGCATTTTAGAAGATGATCTGACATTTCTGAAGGAATAAGGGACTCCCGAGTTTTGTCCCCTTTTCAGTGGTACCTTTCAAGGTTGTCCTCCAGCTTGATTTTTAGACGTTCTAATTTTATCCGTACATTTATGACTTACTACATAAATCTCTGTTTTACGAAGATTTCTTCTGAGGTTTCAAGGAAGACATATTGGAATCTTGCTTTGGAAAAAAGCTGGCTAGGGTAGTGTCTTTCTAACTTAAGATAGAAAACAAGTAACGAGAGAACTTTGCTTCAGGGCCTGGGAGTTTTGGGTCGGTATGCCAGTAATTTCCGTAACAAGCCCTATTACGTCATTTAGTCCAATCCCAAAGAGCAGAAAGGTCCAAAAGGTAAACAGCCAAACTCTTTGCCACTTAATTTTTAGAATCCTGTGTCTGTATTTTAACAGGAAATAAATCCACTTACTTCTCAATCACATTAAAATGAAAATGTTCATAAAAGCTGTTTAATGCTTAAGAAGCCTTCATGAGCCTTTTTAAAAAGAGCCTTTTGACATTGTTCCATTTGCTATTTAAAAACGCAGAGCTGAATTTTGGGAAGAATTAACTCTTGAGAGGCCAAATGGTTCAAGTAGGGCTGTCAGAAAGCCATACTCTGAGAAGAAAAGAGTTTGCACAATTCTGGTATTAATAAGGACTCTGGTCAGTGAGGGAACCATGGCCTGGGGTTTTGTGCTTTCTTAAAGGTCTGTACATAATTTCTCAGCGTGGTCCTGGTGCACTGAAAAGCAGTAGTACCATCCAAACAGAGCATATTTCTAACAGGAACATTTTCCAGCATGCTCTCAAAATTTTAACAAAACTTGGCTTTCTCACTTCCTGAGGGATTTTCGGCTAATCTGTTTTTCAGTACCATATTAATAAGCATTGCACAGAATTATTAAACTTGAGGTATGTGTTTGGTTTTAAGGTCCAACCGGGATATTAGCCACCTCAGAGTCCAAATCCATGCCAGTGTTGGGTTCTGTATCCAGTGTAACAAAAACAGCCTTGAACAAGAAAACTCTGGAGGCAGAATTCAACAGCCCGTCCCCCCCAACATCTGAGCCAGGTGAAGGGTCGTGTAAATTGGAAGGATGCACACGTTCCAAGGTTACATTTCAGTAAGTAATGATGCTCTTTACTAAGTGTGGAGAAGAACCTGTGATGACTAAACTGTGTGTTGCTTTGCTTTGCTCCTCTCTAGAGAGATTGCGATCGGGTCAGCCAATAACCACTCTTCTTCCTTTGTTTCATGAGCCAACTTGTGATTCTAGGCTCCTAGGTTAGAGGTCTTATTCTGATCCAAAGCAGATACGGGTAAAGAGAATTCCTTCCCCTAAATGGGTTTGGTAATCAGCTTCTTCTGCACAGATAATTCACCTGGGTGATAATTATTCAGCATCACAAGACACTTACTCATTCTTTCAAGATTAAATGCTTGGATCATCCCTCTTAATGATTTATGAGCAGTCAAGGAAGATGTTAGATCTTCCAGAAGATGCTAGATCTTCCAACGTACTTTGAAGGGGACATTTTTAGAACCTTGTTTTCTGGTTCTCAGCGAAAGATGTGCCGTAATACTGCTCGCTCTCTCGAGAGTGAAGAGATAGGGTGTAAAGAGTTCTCTCCGCAGACTTGCTTTGGGAAAGTGGCACTTTGTCCAAGAGTTAATCTTGCTGTTGAGTGTGTTTCAGACAGATCTGGTGGAGGGTCAATTTGTTTCATAACAGAGACAAGCTCTTTTTGAAATTAGTCTAGTTTTGCTGAAGTTCTCTTGCCAGGATGTCAGCCGGTTTGCCGCTTGAAGAAAAGGAAGAGGTGAGACAAATCAGATCAGCCGAATATTGTAATCATGGTTAATTGAAACCTCTGACTTCCTGTTCTCTCAGGAGAGAAAGAACCCCCCTTTTTTTTGTAGCTCTACCTGTCGTAGTGTAAAAGGTGAAGCCTGGACAAACAAAGTTGCAATTCAATTTGGATCTATTTTTGCCAACTGGTATTTTCTTCCGCTCTTGCATTTCTCTCCCTGGCCCTATTAACTTTTTTCCCCGTCTTTTGGAATGAATGGCCTTCTTTGCTAATTTACAGTTTTATCTCATTTCATTGTGTTTAATTAAAAGCACACTTTCTCCTGCGGTCATGTGTTTCCTTTCTTTTGACTGAAGTCATTTGAACAATTCTAACAGAAAGATGATCTATATTCATTCTTCATCTTTCCTATTAAATTTGTTTAACACCTAATTTGACAGCAACAGTCTGGCTCCATCTGAACCAATATCCAGACACAAAAGCAATTTGGCTGAGACAGGTTAGTTGCTGAGAAATGCTTCAGTGTGTGTGTATAGATTTTTTTTTCCCTTTACCATTTTATACAGATAATCTTAATCAGAAAATACTGCAACTCCTTCCTCCTTTTGTCTGTCTTTTATTCTCCAAAAGTAAGTGGAAATTACATTTCCAAGAAAGGAAATGAAATAATTGGAGGTCCAAGGTCTGCAAAATGTGTGTTGAATTGACAGTGAAAAGGATCCGTGTGTTGACAGACACGGTTGTTAGATGCCATAAAGGCCTAAGTGAAGCTCAATTTATTTCTCATCTTGCGTGTTCAATGACTGCTTAAGAGACACATTTCAGTTTAATTTAGCTACTTAAAGCACTAATACAAATACTCTGTCCCGCTGTATTAACTTTTAAACTTAGTAACCCAGTGCTTGATTATTCAGTTCTTGGCATTCTTTAGCTGAAATAACTAAGGCCATGTGTTTCCATATTGACAGTGGTTTAGCAAAGAAGAGCGCCTTTCTGAAAAATCCGTTTCTTAAGCATAATTAGACTATCCCAATGCGTCCCAGTATTTTGTGTGTACCTGGTAATTATTCACTTCCCAGACAGGCACAACACACTTCGCTCATTTATGATTAAACCTAGATTTTTAATGAGTAAAAGAAGTTTAACTTAACGTCGTTGCATGTACGCTTTGAGTGAAAACTCATGTGATGGATCAGGGCTCCCTGAACGCTGGTCTGGCCGCCAGGAATGAGAAGGGTTATTTTGGAGGCACTTCTGGCTGGCTCTAAGACGTTCACCCTGTTACACCAGCCGGAAGATGGAGGCTACTACACTGTCTGATCTCAGACACCCGGATGGTCAAAGCACTTGGAAATGAGATCAGCGGTTGAAAAGCGAAATGTTACCTTTGCTTTTTAAAACCGATTCTACTCTAATAATCGCATCTTTGTTTTGATCGGTGGCCGCACCAGCACCGTGTTTCGGCCCCGGATGGGGAATCAAGGTCAAGGGAGGGTAACAGTCATAGTACCCTCAAGTACATATGTTCGTTCTCTGTCTCTCTCTTTCTCTGTCTCACATACACACACACACACACACACACACACACACATGCACACCCCAGTCCCTGCCACCCTGACTCACCCTCCCTCTTCCTACTGTGGCCCCTCTGGCCAGGTTTCACTCCATCCTCACCCTTTCCTTTTGCTGTCCCTTCTGCCTCCTATGTCCTTCCCTGGTGGCCACCTGATTTGTCTCATCTCCATCATTTCTTTGCCCAAATGTCTCTTCAATAAGGCCCCACCCTGACCACCCCATTTAAAATTGTAATTCCTCTTCCTTTAAGTTCTGATTCCCCTCACCCTCCTTCGCTCTTCCCCAGCTAGAATGTAAGTTCCATGAGGGTAGGAGGGTTTTTTTTTTTTTTTTTTTTTTTTTGTCTGCTCACTGGTGTATCTCAAGCACCTGGGAAAATCCTGAAAAGTCTATAAATACTTGTTGAATAAATGAATGAATGTATACATTTTTAGTATCAGTAAAACAGCAGAATGTCAATTAATTAGAATACCCAGTTAGCCAACATTTCCCCTGTTATTCAACAGTCCCACATATGCACAGGCTAAATTGGAGATATTTGTGCGTTCCATGGTTGGCTTCTTTGGTTTTGTAGTATTTTTTGTTTTAATGCTCAGGGGTCATTTCCAGTCAGCTCAATTTTGTATAACTTCTGCATCTTTGGACCTGCACAAGATAAAGTTATCAGAGACAATAGCATGCCCAATTTTAAAGGAAAGATTCAGCTATGCTCTCTTGTATGGCCTCAGACAGGAAAGATTGGAAAACCTACTAAGAAGGGTTTTTAAAGAGTAGAAACAAAGGTGTTTTCTGCATAAGATCTTCACTTAATGAGAAAATTGTAACACCAAGCTATTCCTGGAAAGTTTTTTTCCTTTTAATAAATTCCTAAAATCAGCATATATATGTATTCCAAATAATCGAGTAACTCCAGTCTGGTAAATTGAAGAGCCAGAAATACATGGATTTCTTTCCTAGGGACTCATGAGATGGCAAGAGATATCTTTAATACTAATTGTAAGGATTAATTAAAATTAACATTCTTGTCACCAGCCTGAGCAAAGCAAGGGTTTTATTTTATTTTTTTTAAGAAAAAAGAAGAAAAAGAAAGGAAAAGATAATCAAGACTTGGAGAAGCCTAATTATTTCCATTTTAATAATAGCTTTAGAAATATTTGTGTCCTGTTAATTATTTCTAATAAGTATATATTATCTAGTAATAATATCTTAAATTTAATAGTGAACTTGAATTTCATTAATTCTGATTAGTTATAATTCAGACAGGAATGATAATAATAATCTCCCTTCATGCTATGAAGGGTGAAGAGCAAAATAAAGAAAGAATACATGTATACATACCTAACCAACCAACCAACAAACCTGATTTTTGTTTTCATGTTCTTTCCTATTGATTGAGAGTAAAAATCTGACCTTGTTAAAATATATAAGACTCACTGGTCCAAGTTAATCCATGGGTGGGATGGTCGATGTAAAATGGAGAAAATTCCAAATTATAGATTTTTTTAAAGATGGTTATTTTATTACTTTCAGGCAGCTGTAGTACCTGGAAACAGGCTGAGTGTTGCACAGAAAGACAGGGATGATTCGTATTTTCACCTATAATAGCTTGTAGACCAGGGAGGGGTGTAGCAGGGAAACAGGAGGGATCGCTGTTCTCAGCCTGTGCCTTTCTGTGTGTGCACAGGGCAGCCAGCAGCACCAGGATGTTGCTGGAACTGGAGCTCTCCCTACACTTGAGTAAACAAGAGTCCTGATCTTGGGTTTGCCATTTGTGGCCTTTATGACCTTAGGCAAGTTATTGAGCCCAGGATTCTGTTTCTTTATGTGTAAAATAAGGGTGATAACACCTGCCTTGTAGAGTCATCGTGAGTTAGAGAACATATGAAAAGTATTTCAGTAAATTCCTTTCCCATCTGACATTAAAATGGTAATGCGAGGCCAGGGCTGCCTCATCCGGGACCAGAGATGACTTCAGAGCTTAGACACCGGATACCTGCGTTATTGACGGAGCCAGGTGTCCTTGGAAAGGTCATGCAGCCTGTCCAGTTTTCTTTCTGTTGTGTTTTTTTCTTACCTAAAATCGGGGCAAGTAGATGAGGCACTCCGGAGAGTCCCCGAGCACTCTACAACCTCAGTAATTCCTCACAAATGTGCTTGCTGGGTAAAGATCTTCACAGTTGCTCAAATAGAGGAAAGCACATATTTTCTGTCTGCAATGTGTCTCTTAATATAGATTGATGGTAACACACATACAAACCCAAGAATGTAAAATAATTTTTAAACTATATTACCAGTGAATTCAGTTTTTAGAAATAGCCACCAGTTTGCCACAATTGCAGATGTAGATGTTTTAATGCGACACAGTATACGTAGATACGAGTGAAGTTGTTTTCCTTTCTAAGCCGGTGTGAAGTCCCTGAAACATGTTAGCTCTGTTATCAGTAGAATGCAGGAGTCTGATGTTCTCGATTGATACATGTGGAGGAAATTGGAAAACATCTTGGGGGGAAAAGCCTACAACATTCCATTGTATATGTGTTTTCTCTTTTTTTTTTTAGTTAACATTTTTTTATTCTTTACAACATAGATGTTAATATCTATTCCTACTATAACAATATCTGTCCAAGAGGAGAAGTACTTTCATTGCTCCAGGCAGGGTATATATGTTGGTTGTAGATGAGACGACGGGTAATGCCACCACTTGGGGAATTCCAGGCTTTGAAATTCGCTTCCACGATGTTTTGCTGCTGTTACTCTATTTCACTAACATTTATTAAGCCCTATACATTCATGTGTTATTTTAATTCTTCTAAATGTACAGATTGGACATAGCTCCATTTTACAGATGCGTAAACTGAGGCTCGGTGAGGTAAACAGTTAGCCCAAAATTCTGTTCCTCATCAAGAGTCGGGTCCGATTTCATTTGAGCCTATTTCATTCTACCTCCAGTGCCCGTGCTTCTGAACTACAGCAGACTGCATTGATCATATCGAGAGCTTAGGAATGGAGGGAAGAAAATGACTGAAAGATTGTCTTCTATTAGAAGCAAGGATGCTGCAGTTAAATCCCTCCATGCCCCCAGTGATACTCATATCTCGCTCCTCTGACCCTCTGCACTCCTAGGTAGTTCATTCCCTTGCCCGTCCCGTTCCTGAGGCTGACCTCACCCATTACAGTATCTCTTGCCAAGGGAAGAAAGTGCTAGCCAGTAAAACAATTCTGAAAAGGGGAGCTAATCTGAATTAGCACAAAGACTTAAAGAGTAGTCGAAAAGAAATCATTTTCATGTTTTTATGTGTCAAATGTCCAGTAAAAGAGGCAAGCCTCACAAATTTTGCAAATTACCATATCACAAAACCAGCCTAAGAGTCTGTGGCATAAGTTTCATTTACACATTTTTAATTTTTTTCAACATTTTCAAACATTTTGAAGACTAATTTATTCCCTGGGAGTCAAAAATCTTGAAAATGTCTTACTAATCATTGGGTTCAAAAGGCGCTTTTTACAAAATCATAATATAATACAGTAATATAGAGGTGAATCACTGTGAATCCGGTTGTTTCAAAAACATACATTTTATAGCCCAAAATAAATTTTTTTGTATCAACTTCATGCTGTACCTTTTTGAGGCCCCTCCATCTTCGGTCAGTTCCCCGTTAGCTCCTTTGAGTTTGTGCTTACGTGTCCATTGGTCGTCATGTGTTTAGGACATCTCTGTTGTAAAGAGAGGCAGGACAGGTGGGCCTTCCGTACGGAGAAGGAGGTGAGCAGATCTTCAAAGAGTCAGGCATCACAGTCAGAGGCCCAAGGTGAGGTCCAGTGCTCTTGCCCTCTTGGCTTCTGTCTCTGAAGAGCGTACTGTACAGTCAGGTGGTTCTGCTTGTCCATATTGAGCTTCATTCATCCATGCTCACTTCTCCTAGTGACACTGCCAGGAGGGTGAATGTCCTGACAGTCACAGCTAAACAAGGCAGGCAGCCCCCAAGATGATTGTTCATTTCGTCTAGCTACTTCTGCAACACCTTGCCTCAGAGGGGGCAGAGAACCCATTTGAAAGTGGACTCAGGTTCCGTGGTCATTGGTGTATTTCACGGCGGTTTCATAGCTGGGTCTTCATCTCTTGGCCCTCATTCTCAGAGATACTTTAAAGCCACAGTCGCCAGCGACTCTTCCAGGGAACGCTTCTCTCACTCATCATGCTTTTCAACCCCAGTTCTCCCCCAAAACTCTAAGCTTTATCAACCTCTTGTACTTTTTTAGCCACGAGACAGGCAGCTAGCTTGCCTTATTTTGTCCGGGAGGTCAAAACAGGCCACACGGTGCCCTACAAGAATTTAAAAAACCAAAGCCCAGATATCAATGACCGGAGTTCAATTTCAGTAGAAAAATGTCCATTTCCAGTGAAACCATTTTTATTATAATTTGCATTTAATTTCTAGATCTGTGGTGTCTCTAAATACATGTGTCTTTTGTCCCCACACAGATCTATTTTTGTAAGAGTTCATCTTGTTTGAGCCATTAACTGAATAGCAAAGGGTAGTTGATAAAAGATAAATTTTAGATGTCTCTCGGGTACTGTGATCAGTCAAACATTTCTATGAAAGAAAAAAACCTAATTGCCTTTCGGGTTTTGAATTAAAAGTAAGATTGATTTTATCATCGTTTGACCTCTAACTGGTCTCTTCAGTTTTGTGTGATTATTTCCAGTATAAAATTAATGGAGAAAAATGAAAATGAAAAGTGCTGCTTTTTTGGATTGGAGCTGGAGAACCTGAGCCTTTGAAATAGGTTACCAAATAGAAATTAAAATTCTTAACTCACTTTTAGGGAAACTTGGCATGAAATTCTGCTCTCAAACATTGATCTCAGCTGGAAATGAATTTGGTTGGTCATATACCTATTCCTTGAGAGAGGTCGGGGTCAACATTTTGTTCACATGGAAAATAGAGTTCTTTTAGTCCCCGTGGTGGAAGGGGTGGGTTTTCTTCCTGTTCTTTCGTCCCACACCGTGGCCTCATCTCCCCCTCTCCTCCTTTCTCTTCCTTTGTGTGTGTGTGTGTGCGTGCGTGCGGGTGTACGTGCGTCTGTGTGTGTGCACACGGCGTGGAGGGGAGAATGGAGGGCCCCTTCCCTGTCCTTGGTAAACGTTTGCTTCTGAGAAGAGACTACTGGCCAGCAGAATGAACCACATGGAAGTTACTACTTAATCTGATGCTCTTATACAATTAAAGGATTTGCTGTGCCCTCCGCCATAATCTTAGTGCTGTCGAATTGTGTACTCACACCCCAGGAAGCAGCTCGGCCCGGCAAAGCCCTGCCACAAAGGTTCTCCTTGTGTGCCTGTACATGGATAATTAAGTCTTAACAACAAAATTAGCAGAACAACTGGATGTTCTGGAAGTTGAGATCCCCTCACTTCGTTTTTTTTTTTTTTCCTCCCCCCACCCCGCCCCGGGAGTTATCCTGTGGACCAGCCGAGAGGTCCGCCCGTCCGCTTTGTCTGACAAGTGTTCTGAGTTGCTGTGCGGACACCTTCCAGGTTAATTGTTGAGGCTGTATGACATTCTGTTGAGTAAATCGCAAAACGACTGTGAAAAATGCTCCCGAGTCATCCTCGATTCTCTCCAAGAATTAATTGCCTCCTAACATTTGCCTCCAGTTGCAAACACCTATGATTTTAAGAGCCTTAGCATAAAAGATATCATTTCTGCAGAGAGACCCAAATTGCCTTTGGTGCTTTGCAATCTTTTTTGAAGCATCTCTCAGTAGTCTCTGCAGTGTTTGTGCTTCCTTTTAGTTGTGTATAGTGGTGCCAAGGGGAGGTTTTCAATTTATTCAAACGGAAGTCACCGACTAAAACTTAAATGCAATTTCAGATCTAAGAATAAATTGACTTCACTTCTGGAACCCAAAAACACATTTCATTTGAAATATACTTTGTCCTCTGTATGAAAAGTGGTACACTGAATTCTCTGTGACTTCCCATCTTAAAAGAGACTTTAAAATATATAACAAAGTAGATTTAAAGAAAAGTATTTTAAAAATTATAAATATTGTTCTGAAAGCCTAAAAATAAAAATGCAACATTTTATGCAGGCAGCTCTTTTGAGGAGCCAGTGATGTGTATGGTAAATTTTGTAGAAGACTGTGTCTCTTATAATACTTCTTTTAAATAACATTCACTTTTTAATAGCTGGGATCTGGATGGATTTTTCATGGTGACTTAAAAGTTGTGGAAAATTACAGAAAGCTTAAAAACTAGCCCCCAAAAGTATCACACACATTTCAGAATCTTTTCCTGAGCTGAAACCAATCTTAGTTCCCGCTTTATCGGTGTTAATTTTGCTGGTGAGAACGGCCCTGGGTTCCTGAGCCTCCGTGGGGCCAGGGTATTTTGGGATCTGTGAATGTCCACGGTCCAGCTCACGTTAGAATCAAAGGAAGTGGGACAAGTCTTCAGGGTGTGCACCACAGTCTGGGCTGGAACCGGTCCGAGATCCCTGTGTTCCAGTAACTCCACTAAAGAAAACACGGCTCCGTGTGGACACAGACGTCTTTGCCCAGCCATTGTTACTTCTGTTAAGAAGGAATTCTTGTTAATCTTTAGGGCAAAGCAGCCTCTGATAGCTGATGTCAGATTTTCAAACCACGGTGCTATTCTGTTGTTTAACAATGGTGGGCTTTTTTTTTTTTCCCTAATTTAAAATTATATCTATTTTTTCATCAGCTAGATGCTGACCCAAATCGAAAAACTATTCTTTGACCTAAAACAGAGTTTTGAAAAGTACACAAAGCCAAAAGAATGTAGCTTTGTTCTACCTTCATTATATTTGAAAGTATTAGAATTGGAAATCATACAGACAGTGTCACCTTATATTGGAAACTCTTCTGGGAAATTTTGGACAAGTGTATTAAAATCTCCTGAAAAAGATGGTGTCTGAGGGAAACAGTAAACACTACGTCCGCTATAGAACCACTCCCGTCCCCTGCTCTCCCGACTGTATAAAGGGCTTCAAAAACAAAGTAAGACTTCTTATTTTTACACCAGGGAAAATATAAAAACTGACTTCCTCTTTGGAGTTTTCCCAGGAAACTACTTTATAAAGACACATTTAAATCTTTCCGTTTTCTGTCCTTGGAGGTGGTAAATATGATTGCAGCCTTATTCATTTTTATTGTAAATGAACCAGAGTTCAGACCGTCCGGCGGCGCGTCACTGGTTGGACGGCTGCCACAGACTAATGCAGGCGCCCCGCTGCGAGACCAGAGAAGAACTATACTTCGATTCACCAGATTGTGTTAAATAGTCCAGCTGTTGCGATTTGAAAGATAGTTACCTCAGAAGTGAAGTAGAAATGAACTTGGCATTTATGCCTCAAACCATTTTTATACTGTTTGGCAATCAGCTTTTCAGAGGTAGCATTTTATAAAATAACGCTCACCGCTTAAAAGTTTCATTCACTGTAATGTTCAAAATGTCCCACCTTTATATTATCAGTAAAATTAAGCTTGAGTGATATGCAGAATTTGCATGAAATAAGCAATTCCCCCTTCATTTCATGAGCTTTGATTGTATTCAATTGAGCTCAGAACCACGTCTATTAGGGCTCTTTTGGGCATTAGTTAATTTGAATTGCAGCCGAAATGTTAGCTAGAATGTTGTTGAATATAATTGGAATGTGGAAAGTTGATTTTGAAAGGAGTTTCATTGAATGCAAACAATGATGTGCTTTTTTAAAAATTAGAATGCTGCTCGTTCGTCTCTTGTAACACAGTCTGAGAAATCACGGAGTCCCTTTCTGAAAGTTCAGCTTTGGTGGTGCTGTTTACAAGTGTTCGGGTGCTTCCGGCACCCCTGTGCTCTGGAGTCAGGCCCTTCCTCCGACTAGCAAGCGGCCCCACCTGCCCCAGCCCCACACTCTGGCTCCCTAGCAGCCGGGGAAGGGTCGCTGCTTTCTGGAAGGGCACCCATGGGTCAGCTTCCTAAAGTGGCACCCCTCGCTGTATTGTCTCTGAGCTTTTATTTTGCTTTTGGGGTTTTCTTTTTGTCTTGAAACAGCTCTTGAGCAAACCTAGATGGTTTGCTCAGGATATCATTTTAGACAAATGATCCATGAAAATATTTTGAATGGATCATAAATGACTACCAGTATGTTGTAAGAAAAAAAAAAAAACAGACAGGAAATCCAGATTCTAAGGTTTGAGTCCTGTGTCTGCCCTTAACAAGGTGTGTGCCCTTGGGCAGATCATTTAACTCCCAATTCTTGGGTGTCTTCATCTGACAAATGGAAAGGTGGGACTAGTTCGTGTCCGTAAATGCCTTTCAACCTGAATATCACATGAGTTTAGTCTTACTTTATATAACACCTATCAAATCGAAGTTTCACTTGGGAGATTTTGTAGCATACAGGAGATCTGCCATACTTCTCATGAGTACTAAATATTCCTTATTTGTGGTCACTGCGCTTAGATGAAAAATTAAAGCAGGAAAATTGAACAGAATGATAGTCTGCTGCAATTCCTATTGGATTGTTGCATTTGAGCACCTGGGACTTGACGTTAGGGGAGAAGCTTTAACCTGCTAGAATCTGCCACTATGGCTGCCTAGAGCAAGAGCCGGGGTTCTTTGCACCGTCTCTGATGGTACTCTCTGGCTCTTCCCGTGAGATGGGGATGGAGCGGGAACAAGGCTGCAGAGGACGGTCCCTCGTTCCAGAAGGAGCCCTGGGCAGCTCCCCACGGGAACCAGGAATAGGCCTAATATGTCAAATCCAGAGGAGTTACCAGTCACAGAGGGAAAAACGCAAGGAATAGCTTGAAGGGACAGACTCTGAAAGGTGCATCTAAAAACGGATTCAGAAATCCATAAATCGGTAAACATGCCAAAATTACCCTGTGGCATCATAATCCTGTTTCTAGAAGAAGCCACCTTGGGTAAGCCGCATGGGAAAGGCAGGAAGACGGAGACGGCTCCTAATTCTTGTTCTGACTCTGCCGCTGATGGGCTACATGCTCTGGGCCGGGTTCTCCCCTCCAAACCTCGTTTTTCTCATCTGTTAAAGAACCAGTTGGATTCGATGATTGCCATAGCCCCTTTTAGCCTTAACACATTGGGATTCCGAGTCAGTGGTCGTTGTCCTGGAGAAATCGGTTAGTCTGACTCTCAACACAGAGATTCAGAGAAATTGCCCACGGTGCCAAGTTCAGCAATAATCAGCAAGGGGGTTTTCAAATTTTAGCCTACGGGTGACTTAATAATAGATTAATCTGCAGTTGAGAAACTTACTTCAGTAAAGAACAGTTCTTTGGACGGAGACAATTCCAGGCCAATTTCATCCTGACCACACAAGGTTTCTGAGTTTTCAGTTCAGTCGACATCCAGTTGTTTTTTTGTATCTGTGCCCTGAGAGCATCTTCTGGAAGTTTTCACACCAGCTGAGGCAGAAAGCTCTTTTAGGAAGTGTTCATCTCCCCTTGCAGACACACACGGGCATGAAAACAGCCGTGGCAGCTCTGCAGAAGGGATGGAAGCCGGTATGGGTTGATAGAAGTTGCTCGCCGAGAATGAGGTGAAGCTCCCTTTGCACGCTTAGAGCAGACTGATGGGCTTAGTTCGCGATGGACTCCGCCCGCCGCAAGATGGTGGAGCCGGACTGGTGACCGACCCACAGACGGTCGTGGCTCTGACTAGAACCACCTCACTAGGCTGGCGCTTCATTTCCTACAATTCCCTTGCCCTTTGTTTCCAGGTTAGGGTTGGCCACAAGAGAACTTTGCATGAGATTTAGAAGGTCAAAGTGACATTGTAGTCATTTCTGTTTTGTTCTAAAGGCTCAGAAGGTCCATGCAGGGCAGGCGCTGCCAAGGTTCGTGGAAGGGGTCACCTAGTTGGCAGCTGGCCCACAGTTTTCTCGGCTCCCCCCAACTCCTCCTCCAGCTTTTCCAAATTTTTGACCAGGCACATGTGCAGTTCCCTGTGGAAGTCTCCAGTGGTCCTGCGGGTTGTCTGCGTCATGGGGGCTGGAGACTGGGAAGGACAGATGCACTTCTGGTTTGTCTTCAATCCCTTGCTGCTCTTCGCCCATCTTCCTGTTCTTGCCAGAACTGCGGACTTTAGGCCCAGCCTCCGACTTCCCTAGACTCCCTGACTGGCTCCCTCCCTTGCCTGATGTCTAATTCTGATCGTAGAGCCGTGTCTCTCTCACCGTGGTTCTGCTTCTCTGCCCTAGTGGACCCTGTCTTCCAGGTGTTGCCCGGGTCCGGGAAGGTCAAGCCAGGTACCTCGGGGAAACCGCCTCCCCTGTTGATTCCCAAAGCATGGCAACAGACGGCTTGAGAAGTGGGTCTTTGGTCAAGGTTGATGGAAAGTGTCCTGGTGTTTTCTAGTGACAGGGGTGCTGCCCAGTCTGCCTCCCTCTCAGGCTCCCGGCCATCCCGGTGCTCTCACCACTGCCACAGAAGACAGCTGTGCATTCGTGACCTGCTCATCACCAACAAGTGACAGGATAACCGGGCAGCCAGAGCGAGTGGTCTCCACGCTTTTGGACAGATTTCAGAGTGCTGGTCAGAAAGTGAGAAGACCCTGGTCGTGGGGTTTGAGGTTTTGGTACCTGTGGCTGGGTCATGCAGGCTGCTTTTTCGTAGTAGTTGAGCGTTATTTGTTCTGTTTTTGTCGTAAAAGAGAGACCTCCAGACCTATTCACACCAAAGCCTGGGTTTCTGAGCCTCTCACACTTCATTAGTATTCACTCATTTACGCCACAAGTGGACCCGTGCGAGGTGCCGGGGTGGAAGTGTGAACAAAGCTGAACGGTCCCTGTTTCGTGGATGCTCACGTTTTATTTGAAGAGACAGACGTTGAACAGCTAATTACATGGTACTCCATGACTGTGGTGAGTCCAACAAGGGAGAAGGAGCAGGTGACAAGGGAGTGTCTGACTGGCGGTTCTGGACTGCTCTGGGGCTCAGGGAACAGTAGCGTCAACTCCTGCAAGGGGTGGGTCGAGCTGTGGGCTCGCCAGGACACGTCCTGACGTCCAGAGGTGGGACAGGGGTATGCTGGTTCGTGCTTAACATCTTAGCATCTGCCAAGACGAGCAGATGCATCTGAAGAGCCCCTGGCCTGCCTCCTGCACACCCCTCAACCTTCAGGCCCCAGGTCAGCAGCCCAGTACCTTCAGGTGGCCTGTGACCATGACGCCTGAGAGGAGTAGGTGCCAACAGAATTTCCTGACACGTGGCAAGAGAACACATGGACACCTCTGTGTTTTACAAGGAAACGGGTCACTGACGTACCTCGAGAGGCAGTAGCTTCTCGCATCAGAACAGAAGGGAAGAGAGGAGGTGTCTGTGGAGAAAGAAACTGCTCCTGAAATTCCTTAAGAAATTTCTCAAGAAACGATTCTCCTTTTTAGAAAAAGTTTATGGTCACTTAGCGTTTTAGCTTATTCTCTGGATTCTTCCATCTGCCCTCGCTCCTCCCTCCTCCTCCCCGGGTCTGACCAGATGTCCCGAATGTCAGGAATGGCAGGAGCGGGTGAGACGCTCAGCTGTCCATCCGGGACGCGGGTGGCTCACTTCCCCCAGCGGTGCGGCCTCCTCAGAGCTAGTCGGCCACCAGGTGTCCCCAGGGACACGAAGGGGTGGAGGTGGGGGTGAGATGGCTCCTTCTGGCTAAGCGACGGTGGGGGTGGGACGGGAGTCTGGGCGGCAGGCGGTGGGGAGGCCCACGCGGCCCGGGAGCTTCGCGCTGCTGGAGAAGAGTGTAATTAAGCAGGTAGGTGCCTTTGGCTTTTTAACACTTCCGTAGTTAATTGCTCTGACTTTTTCCGCCTTCTTTCTTCTGGCCTCGTGCTCCTAATGTCATCTAATAGCTCCTTTTTCTTTTAATGGCTGGCACCTCAAAGACCACTTTGTGCATGTTAATTAGACTTAGAGCATTTGGGTTTTTTTTTTTTTTTATTGGTCTGAATCCAGGAATATGAAAGCCAAATATTTTCTCTCTCTGCTTTTTATTGTTTTGTGTAACTGTTCTTCCTCCAGGCCTCTCAGTAACGCTGGATGCGGGAGCGAGAGCTTTGGCCGTGAGCAACAAGCCGGACCCGTTGTAGTTTTAGACCCTGTTTCCACACACGAACCCCAAACCAAAGACCAGGTCACTGAACAAGAGTCAACTCAACCCAAGGGTGACAAAGATGAAATTAAACCAGAACACAAAGACGACGGCAATGAAAAGATGAGCGACGCAGACAGCTCCCACTGCTGATCGGTACACCGGAAGGCTGACAGGTGTCCGAGCCCTTTCCGACGAGTACGCGACCAGTTCTGGTGGCTGGGCACGCGCGTAGACGTTCTGTTCTTGTCACTGTACTCAGAATGCAGGTTCTTTTCTGGTGTCACTTTTGAGAGTAATTTACCTATAAACATAAGTAAGTTCAGCGAAATACACATCCTGTGTAGCTTTTGTTTTTCTTCCTAGGGATAAGATGTTTTCTCGAATTACTGTATTAAGCGTGACTTCTTTTAGAAGGTTACAGAAAATTCGGATGTCTGTCTTTTTAGGTAACGTGCATACCACTCATCAAATGTAATGCTGAAAGTTTGCAGCCCTGTAGATAAGTGGATAAACAGAACTGACCAACTTAAGGTGATTTAAAACCCCCTCCCTGCCAAAGCGGCTTCTGTTTTAGGTCTGATCGTTTTTGGAGAGAGAAACTGCAGCAGCGTGGAAATTGCGAGGCAATGGCGCACAGATTACTCTCTAGGATATACTGAGAGGAGCTGCAAATTCGGGCGCTGCAGGCATCCAACCGGCACTCCCGGAGTCCGGGCTAATTGCACGCATCATCATCTGTGGGCCGGGGAATATGCACCATTGACTGGGTCCAGAGCCTCCCAAGGACTCCGGTGGGACTGGCCTGGTGGCCTGAATGCAGAATGGAGGGAACGTCCCAGCCTTGGATTTCATAGAGTATCACCTTAGGAAACCGTGTGCTCTGTGCTCGGAGCTCGTTGTGTGTTCTCCCGTACCGAGTGGCACCAGTACCGTGGCTTAGCACGATTCTTCTGTACAGTGACGAGAAGTGACAAGCACACAATTGTCTTGCTTCACTGCTGTTCTGCATTACACAGGTTTGTTGTGTGTGTGTGTGTGTGTGTGTGTGTGTGTGTGTGTGTGTGTTTTAAAGAAATTAAGTGGTAGTTAGTCTCTACAAATACAATGTTTCAGTCTACCACAGTGAATAAATAGAAATGTAATCAGGGATTAAAAAAAAAAAACTTATACAGCTTTTTCCAAGTTGATTGTTTCCAAATTGGTGTTTATTTAAAATAAGTGGTAATGTACTTGAATGCATTTTTTATGACAATGATTCAGCAACGGTAATTTTACTATTAAAGAAAGTGAAAGGTTTAGTTTTGTTAGCGTGGCTCAGCATGTAGCCGTCAGGTGTTTCTCACCTAAGGGCAAAAGAAAATGATAGTAATAATAGCAGTAGCTGTGTTTTATTTTTGCACGTGTGCTAAGCGTAGGCTCGAAGAGGCGGGTAGGCAGGTAAATCAATGTACTTCCTAAATTTGGAGATAATTATCCTTCTGTACGTTTGTTATGCTTGACTGTTTCCACGTTCTTCCGGTGATGATTTTACAGTTACTTCTCGGTTTACTCATGGGGAATTAAAATGTAATGTTTTCCAACTGTAATTTTCCTAATTGAATAAGACCGCTATATGATAACTAACTGCAGACTGCATTAACTCTTCAAAAGTCCTGTGATGCTGTGATTTGAACTCTCCTCACCACACTTATTAAAAAGCACCGACAGTTTCCCACGAAAGGTCCACTGTGGTTATTGAGAGTTTTGCCTGAGTTCCCCAAACCGGTCATGCTTTCGTAAGAAGATTGCCCAAGAGTCGATAACTTTAGTCATTGTGAGTAATCTGCACGGTGGGTTATTCTGAGGAATTCTACCCCGTATCTCCTCACGCTGTCCTTCCTGGCTCTGCTGGCTGCGTGTTTCCCGTACACTTCGGGATATAGAGACACGCGGACTCGTCATTCCGTATCTCATCCCACACATCACCAGGGCGATGCGCTTAGGAAACCCCGTCGTTTCCAGGGTGAGGAGGTAGCCACTCGGTGAGGTGTGTTCGCTGGGCCAGGCGACAGTTAGTACCTGGTCTTTGAAAATGTTCTTGTCTTTTCCAAGTTGCTTTCCTACTTCGTGGCGAGCACAAAGCCCCGAACAATAGTTCGACAGAAAGGTTATTTGACACGGGATTTTGCTCCCCTTGTTCTACCTACCGTGTTCCTTTTCACATCGGTGTTGACGGGGCTTTGCCCCTGCTGGGGAGCCATTGTCAGCGAACAGTCCAGGACGGGAAGACATGGGAACACTAGGGCTCGTATCTTCAGGGCACCTTCTTAGCTATTTGCATAAAGAAATGATAAATGACCTACTTATATACTATTTTAGAAAGTTGGAAGGGACTGCCATCTTTATATTTTTGTTTGCTCTAAAAATTTCATTTAGTCTTTTGTTTTGGAATAGGAATTCTGTCTCGCCTGCTGCAGAGTTTGGAACTAATATTGTTGCGTTCTTATTGCCAGAGTGAAGCAAAGGGATAGACGTACTTTGTGCTCTTGCTATTAAAGATGTCTCCCTTCTTTTCCAAAAGGATAAGAACTTAATTAAAATTAGAACACCCTTTTGTACCTGGGCTAGTCCCAAACTCCTCCACCGCATCCCCCCCCCCCCCGCCGTAGTTTCAACAGCTGTTGGTCCTGTGGAAATAATGCTCGGCAGGAGTCAGCGGGGCTGGACCCACCCAGCCTGGTTTGGCCAGAGTGAAAAGGACAGGTGTTGTGGCAGAACAACCCTCACCGCAACTCCTCTTTCCCTGTCTTCTTTGTTAACAAGCGATGTGTTGGAATTGGAACAGTGTAGGTACAAATGATCATTCGTGATCTTTCCAGACCATCGTTAGGTTGTAGGTTAGATAAATGCTAGTCATATTACGGAACCCTGGATGATTTTTCTGTGTGTGTTGAATTGTTTCATCATGGAATGACGTCAGCTTCTCTGGCAGTAAGTTGTGGAGAGGGGACTGCTATCCATCATCATCACTGACCTAGAAGGATCATCAAGCAGCCTTTATTTAACAGATTGGATTGGTCTGGAAGTTTCTTCCTGGCACTAACTTTCCCCAGTCCCACCGTCATTGATTTACATGGGCTATGACTCGTCTCTTTTACTTCTTTTATAGATAACTTCTATATAGTGTATATTACGTGGTTTATTCCAATGACATATTAACATGTATGGAGAGGGAGAGAGAAGATAGAAGTAGAAACTGTTCATCACTTCCAGAAGTTAGAATGTTACCTCTCCATTGGTGACCCCAGTCCTCGAGTGAGGAAAAGGTGGAAATGAAAGCTCTGACCTGGTTGAGGTAATAAATGGCCTCTTTGGTTAATTTTGTTATTGACTTAGTTTGTATATTTTTGCTCTGGTTCCATTCATTTAATTATAATTTGTGTTCTAGTTCCAGGGCAGACTCTCTGATGGTCTCCCATATTCCGTGGGGGGGGGGAGGGGCATGTGCAAAGGTTACGTGAACACCCAGTCATATCCCGCCTGCCTTTAAAATGAATTTTCCAGGGGCACCTGGGTGGCTTAGTCAGGTAAGCATCCAACTCTTGATTTTGGCTCAGGTCATGATCTCAGGGTCGTGAGATCGAGCCCCATGTTGGACTCCTCGCTATGCGTGGAGCCTGCTTGAGATTCTGTCTCTCCCTCTCCTGCCCCTCCCCCCACTCTCTCTCTCTTTCTCTCTCTTAAAAAAAAAGCAAACATGAGTAAAACGTATTCTCCTTCCAGTTTTCGTACCCCATTCTGTGTTGCTAAGCACCAGGACGGGCAGTCACAGCCACAAACTGAGACATGGTTCTCCCAACTTAGCTCCCAACCAGTCCTCCAGCTCCGGGCTCTGAGAGAATGTGCCACTGAGCCAATTTTAAATCATTGCTTTGAGCGTAAGGCCCTACCTGTACCATGAGGCCATTAAGTTTCCCTATGGATACACTTCAAAAGGAAAAGTTCTCAGTGTGCTTAGTAAAAACTTACAGAATATATCAGAAATCTAAACATAGCCAACTCTTCCACAGGTCAGTATAGAACAATTTTTATAATTTTGGAGGAAAGCAAATGCTCACTTTTAACAGAGAATCTAAATTATATAAAGCAGTAGGACATTATGTCTATAGGTATGTGTTTAAATAAATTTATTTCTGGCACTTTTCTGCTATAACCCTGATTCTGGGTTACAAGAGAGGCCTGTATGATAGATCTTTAGTCCCCTATTAGATACTGTTGCATAAATAATTGAGCAGTTAATTACCTTAATAATATGTATTTATTTACTGATGGGTTTAGTCATGTATACGGATTCTTTTTCCCAAAAAGGATCTTAGGAGGTCCGCAAGCATATAAGTAATATAATAAAGATGAACATTTAGGAAGAGGAGGGAATCCGGGAAGAGGGCATTAAGGGTAAGGAAGTAAGAAGCTGTTTGGCTATTACGGAAACGGTGAAGCTTTCACACTTCTTCCTGCACGAGGCTGGCGACAAAAATGAGCCTGTGCTTTATGACGCTGACACGTCAGCTGTACCGAGTGTGTGCTCAGCAGCACAGGGACTGGACTATTTTACTAGGTCGTGGCCCCCCGCGTGGACAGGAGAGCTGGTACACAAATGAAATCCCCATGGAAACGGGGTGTCTGGAAGACACAGCTTACAGGTGTGATTTCGGGCAGAAAGACTACGCATCGGTGTCACCAAACAGTGAAATCACAAGAATAAAAAGGGCTCGCTGGGTAGGGATGTTTGAGAGCAAAGCCAACGTGAAGACACACTTGGGCTCTGCAGGTCTCATGCTAGCGGCGCAGCCGAAAGCCGGGGTGTCCACAGCCCCATCCGGAAGACGCTCATGCCTTGGCCAATGCCCCCATCCCTTCTGTGGGGAAGATGGGCTCCGGGAGCTCGGGTAGCTCACCAGCCATGGTGGCCGCAGTCTCGGGTGTCTTGGTCCCCTCTTCAGCTTCGTCGTTCAAGGGGAAAAATGTGTGTTCTTCGTTGAAACCTATTCAATAACAACAATAAAGTTTAGTGTCGCATCCAGTGGTGCCCAGTTTGATGTTCTTTGTTCCATGAGGTAAAGGAGACCCATCTTCAGAACTGCCCAGAGGGGTCCCCTCGGTCCCCTCGCCATTAGAAAAGGTCCTGGAACCATTCAGAACTGGGCCTGACTTTGCTCAGACAGACGTTAACTGTGCAATACACTTGTTTTGCTCAGTGTGCACGGTGTCCTTCTGGAACATTTGGTGTGCAGTGGCCGTTGGGCAGAGGCTTAGCGGAAGAGGAACAGAGGAAGAGAATGAACTAGAGGAGAGGCCAGTCCTCCACGTGAGTACAAACCATCGCCAGCTAAGCGGTCCCGCGCGGACGACCGCTCACTTCGTTCTAGTCGGGTCCACGTGGGCAGTGGCGCTGACGGTGCTCAGCTAATAGCTGAGCTTTTACAGGATTTCCTCCTTCGCTCAGTCGGGAGATCTGTCTTTCTGGTTCTTGGTCCCCTTCCCATTTATCGAGCACTGTCAATAAGGTGTATTGACCACAGACCAATGACAGAGAAATTCTCATTACAGGCACACCTCAGAGGCTGTGGACCACCGCAATAAAGCAAGTCATGTGGGTTTTTTGGTTTCCCAATGCATATAAAGGTAATGTTCACACTATGCAGTAGTCTGTGAAGTGTGCAATAAATAGTGTTAAATCTAAAAAACCAATGTGCCTACCTTAAATAAAAATACTTTACTGCTCAAAAATGCTAACCATCATCTGAGCTCTCAGCAAATCAATCACTGATCACCGATCATCATAACAAATGAAAAAGTTTGCAATTTTGCAAGAATGACTAAAACAAGAAGAGACGTGGAGTGAGCAAATGCTGTTGGGAAAATGGCGCCCCGTGACTTGCTCGATGCAGGGTTGCCACAGACCTGTCTGTAAAAAATGCAGTCTCTGAGAAGTGCGTAAAGCAAAGTGCAATAACATGAGGCATGCCTGTAATCTGTTAATCTGGTCTAGAACGCCCAGGGCTTGGCCCTGGCCCTGAGGGAGGGACTGGGCCTCTGCTCACTATCCTTTCTGATGCCCGGAAGCAGCTGTTTCTCTTGTGGTGAAGTCTGACTGGAAATGTGATGGGCCATTTAGGAACTTAAGGCTTCCACAAGTCAGGATGACATTAAATAAATAAATAACTAGGTCATATGTAGGAATAATATGATTTTACCTATTTGAAAGAACAAGCCCTGTGTCACATACTAACTTCTGATTGCCTTTACTTAGAAACAGTCTCCCCATTGTATTTTTATTTTCTATGAAGCTTAGTGTGTGTTTCAAGGTCATTACATATGTTAAGCATGACAAATTCCTAATTACAATTTCTGTTGGCTCCTTTATTTTTTCAATGCTTGTACTGAGGCCCAGCATAGGACCGCGTCCTTGCTGTCATATACAGTAACTGGTCTACTCTACAGTACAGGCCCTAATACATGTATCATTTAATAGATTCCATGTATAGCATCCAAGAAAATTTCATATTTTGTCAATACTACTTAAATAAATACATACTTTTTCCCCCCAGCACAGTGATTCATTTATTCTATCCTAAAATGCAAAATATTTTCAGAATTACAAAGACAATAACTTGGTCTCTTTAAATATCTCTGTGGGCTCTGCACCTGCTTTTGGCCATCACAGTAACATGAAGGTAAAAATGCGTCTTCGGGGTGTTTCTCTCCAGTTAGCCAGTACGCGGTGCCTTCTATGCACGCAAATCTGCAGAGGTTTGACTTCCTAAACGACTGGCTCGTTTCTCTCGAGGGCACAGCCTTTCCAACGTATGACATGCAACTTAACGTGCTGCCTACTTGTCTTGAGTAAAAGGAGTTGTTTCCGAGAATCGTCAGGAAAACATCTGCCTTTAACTTTTCAGGGGCTGTGCAGAGAGACCTTAGCTATGATTTGGACCATCACAAAAAGGTAGGCTTGGAGATTCCAATCAATTAATCCTATTGAAAAGCACCACGCAGCTTATTCATCGAGAAGAAGGGCGAGAGTTTGAAACATCCAGGTAAACAGATGATCCATTAAGAACACAATGCGCATTGTGGCCAATGGCACCCTAGTTTTGTCAGCACGCACTTACAGTCTTTGGAGTCCCCTGCCCTCCTGCCGAGGGCCTCCTGCTCCCCTCCTCGCAATCTTTGTTCTCTTATTCATGGCTAAGTGAAAACAGAGCAGAAAGCAGCACGTACCCAGTGTTCCGTTCCGGACAAGTTCTTCCTCTATCGTAAGAAGGCGGTTGTACTTAACCACCCGCTCGCCGCGAGACAGACCTCCCAGCTTGATAAACCGGACTCCGAGTCCGACGGCCTTTGGGGGGTGGGGGTGGGGGGATGAAATTGATTTTAAACGAGAAGTCATGTTTTGCTAAAATACAAACAATTCTTTAGGGAGAAAGGGCCCTGACGCTGTGCTGTGTGGGTTTTTCTCTCGTAACTTTGTATTTTATGTTTACGTCGGTAAGTGGCCTGCTTACAAACAGAGCGGCAAAAGGTAAACAGCGTGACTGCATGCCAGATGCTTTACTAGTCATGTGAGCGTGCTGATTTTATCTAAGAACATTCTGGCCTTTCTCGCTTCATTTTAGGCGGTAAGATTGCAGGTGCACACCCCAGCCATTTAAGTGTGCTCATCATTTTCCCAGGACTTCAATTTTTCTTCTTTTTAAAAGTTCAAAGATTAGCTCTTTGCAAAAGGTAGCTGTCTGGGAGGAAGCAAGTCTATTTCATAAAAGGTTACATGACTTTCTCCGCCAAAGATTGCATTTCTCTGAAATACCAATTCGTGATAAAAGCAGTGTTTTGGCAATTGTGCAATTGACCGGCTTTCAGTACTTACCAAATCGACCAGGCTGTCATCAGACGACTCGCCTTCTGTACTTCCGAAGACGGTGATGTGCTTCTTACCTGTGAGCAGAGGAATTTTTTTCAGGTTTAGATGGCATAGAAACAATGAGCATAAGGGCGCGCGCGCACACACACACACACACACACACACACACACAGACATACGTATGTATGTGTATATATGTGTGTGGTATGTATGAGCCTCGAATGAAAATTTAAAATTTGCCGAGACTTAAAACTTCCCTGTGAACAGTCAACGATCTGACCGCCAGAGAATTCTGACCTAAACATTTGTATTTCCATTACCCCGGTTTTATCTGTTTCTCTTTTTCCAGCAGCTTGGGTGCTGAATATTACATGAATGCCACCTTTCATCAAATTTAAGATGCCATAAATTGTAAGCTAGACCTTTGTGACCACTAAAGGGGAAAAAATGCTCGAATTAGATTGACTTGTTTTCCAAGACCACAGCTTTAAGACACGATTCCGCTTTGTCCATGTTCAGTGTGGAAAAGCGTGCCTCTTTGAGACAAAATCTACAGTAAGTGCAAGGGCATCGTCTAGGGAGCTGATAGGCCTTATTGGATTTCGCAATTCATCGTGTAGAATTTTATTCAAAGGAATCTGTCTGAATGTTAACTTATTAGAAGAGCAGTGTTGATGGTACTTAATCTAAGTTTGAGGATCTCAGAACCCCTTGAAATCTGCCAGGGCGACGAACACTGCAAGCCAGGGGGCTTCCTCCTGAGACGGTGTTTGGTGTCTTCGAGGCAGGAGCTATAGTAGCAAAGCGAATGACAGCATGGCTGCTGGGCCCTGGAGGAAAGGCCATGACTGGGGCCTCCCATCTGCCACCTACCGGGCAGCCCTGCCTGGGCCCTAGCCTGAGCCATCTACAGGACAAGGGACTATGGGAACTCCATGCCATTCTCCGGCACGAACCCAGGCCGCTGGCTGCCCGTCTGGCTCTGAGTCTTGCTCCAGATCTTAGACAAGCGTTCTGCCTAGTTCCTGGGACCCGCTCATGTTTCAGGCACTGAACAAGACTCCTGTGAACTCATGGGACTTTAAAGTCTAGTGGGGGGGGATACTGGACATTAAATAATCGTACACATAATTGTGGCCAATACTACAAAGAGAAAGTATAGAAAACTATGAGGGAAGTTGAGAGCAAGCAGCGGGGGTGGAGGAAGCCGGGAAAGTCGCATATACTTGAAAAGGTTTCCTTTAAGGAAAGATGTGAAGGATCAGGACTAGTTAGCCAAGTAAATGGTACAGGGCAAAGCGTGTTCACGGACCTCACGGTCGTGAAGAGTTTGAAACTTGTGAGGAATTTTTAAAACATCAGTGGGGGCGAGTGGGATCACTGTCCGGTGGTGTGAAGCTGATAGGGCACTGTTCTCAGCCACACCTGGGTGGCACCCCTCCCTAAGGGGGGGCGTCTTGGACTGGGACTGTTGGGGGAGCACTGGGAAGTCGATCGGTAAGCTAGCTGCAAACCGTCTCCCAGCACCAGAGCTCTCACAGACGGTTGGAAATTTGTTTTCCTTCCAAGACTCACGCCCTGCTTTTTATTAACTGACAAACTGCATCTTTTTGGCCCCTTGTGTAACCAAGTTAAGTTCCTTGCGAGTCTTGCAGACCTATACTGTGACTCACTGTCGAGAAGATTGGTTATTTCCACCAGGTCAGACATCGTAGTTTGGTTGGTGTGTTTGATGATCAGCCCGCTGGATTTGGGGGTGCTGATGTCGCCACCCTCTAGAAGTTTGGAAATGCTTTTGGACGCAGCTCCTGCAATGATGTGACACCTGGAACCAAGAGCCTTACAGATGCTGTCCCACTGTTCGGAGTCCTGGGTGAATATTTAAGAATCGGTCGTTATAATGTATTAAGCATGATCACAAAACAACAGGAATCCTACAGCCCCTAAGCTGAGTTAAACACCTTTCTGAGACCCACAAAACAGTTTTCTGTTGTTTCTGCGGCTGAATGATGCCTGAACCACAGCCACACAAATTCACCAGCTTCGTGGAACAGAAACTTCAAGTGATTGAATTTGAGCTTAAAGATCTGGTGGATAAAATGTTTAGCACATTAAATGCTCCACATTGATTCTGGAGTCCTTTGAATCCAAGCCGTCCCTACCGACTGTATTGTATAACGCTGCTAACGACCGGCCGGCCAGAAGATTCCACTGTGATTTCTGACGAACAGACAGCAGAAGGAACGGAGCCTGCGAGGGCTCTAGGCTCTCCTCCACACCCTTGCTTTTACTGGTGAGACCATCACATGAAATGAAATACTAACTATTTTTAACTGATGATCCACAAAGTCTCCCGAGCCACGGTCCCAGATTCCGACCTGTCTCACCAGAACAGCCCAAACCCGGGCCATCTTGCCACAGAAAAACCAGCCGAGGCCAGAGCCCCAGGACAAGCCCGGGAAGCCGGGGCCACGGGATGAAGCGCTCGGTCGTGGCTCCGTGAGCGCTGGGCTGTGGCACAGGCGGTGACAGGACTGGTGGCTGAGCGAGGCCCTGGGACCCCGAGCGCGAGGCAGGCCTCTTCTCGTGCCCCACATTGAAATCCGTGCCTGATCTCAGAGAGGGATCTGTTCAGTGTATCTAACGGTTTTCCCCAATTCATACCATCAAGAATTTAAGTTTTGGAGTTTCAGAGCGTGAGGGAGGGCGGTGGCTTCCTGCGGGACACAAACCCTCCTGGGATGCCACAGCTTGAGTAGGGGGAAAAACCTCGCAATCTGAAGCCTTTGTGACTTTCCTGCGTGTGCGGCAAGTGGCTGCAGGTCATGCACATGGGCCCAGCCGGGGTCCTGGGTCTGGGAGCCCTTAGCTCGGCTATGGGACGGGGGCTCGCGGGCCGTGACTGGGTCGCTTGTGAAAACACGGGTGCTCGGGAAAAGCTGGTCCGTTCCGCACCCGGGCCCGCTCCCAGGCCGTTGTGCTCGGGCTCCGCGTTGGCTCCGTGCGCGCCTCCTCTCACCCGCACGGACGTACAGCAGCCCGGCCCAGCCAAAGCGCAGCATTCGAGCCACCAGGCCGGAGGCACGAGATTTCGCTGTGTTGTTATAAAATGCAAGGTGGATCCCGTTACCTCCTTCCTGAAAGGATCGATCAAGGCGATAATCGAAGGGAACCTGTTGACCAGATCCACGTACAGGTCGACCAGCTCGGCTGCGTTTCTGTGTGTTCCCAGCATCACCTCATACTTCCCTCTACTCTGGCAAGTGCAAGGACAGTAACACAATAGAGATAAATGAGGAATTCCTCAAAGGCGAAAGGTGGGATTCCCATTCGCGTTTATTCACTGCCTATGAAAGATCGTAAACGTTCTTTTCGGGCCATATCGCCGTGAGAAATCTGCGTACTTTAGTTTAAATATCTGTGACATATTAGCCTGGGGAAATCAAGTCACCATTCCTCTTCATGCCCCATGGAGCTCTCCCCATGGCCTTCAGATGAAGCCTCTGGCACCAAAGACCAGGTACCCAGTAGGAGGGGAATCACTTTTTTTTGTTTTTAAGATTTTATTTATTTATTTGACAGAGAGAGACAGCCAGCAAGAGAGGCAACACAGGCAGGGGGAGTGGGAGAGGAAGAAGCAGGCTCCCAGCGGAGGAGCCCAATGTGGGGCTCGATCCCAGGGCCCTGGGATCACACCCTGAGCCGAAGGCAGACGCCTGACGACTGAGCCACCCAGGCGCCCCGGGAATCACTTCTTACTGAGGCTGGTGACGCGCTGCTAGCTACCCAGCTGCGTGGGCTCACGGGCGAGGCTGTGAGTTTATAAAACAGGACAGCAGTGCACAGCCTCGCACTCAGCAGAACCCCCGTCTTTCCACTCACAGCAAACAAACAGCGGCTCTGCCGTGCCGTGAATGTCCTAAAATTTGAAAGCAGGGCGAGGCTTTGGACAACAGCCACTGTGAAATGTCCGGTGACTCTGTGAAGGCATCTCCTCCTCGGGCAGCGAGCTCTACTAGCGACCATATGGTCCTGGAGGAGTTCTGTCTAGTTCGACGCCGTTCATCTGAAGTCTGGGAAGCCCCCGAGTCGTCAAGAATGGGAGTAAACAGGGCGAAAGGATCTAGAGTCGTCTCTCTGCAAAACCTAGCACGGAGTTCCAAGTCCGTGTTCTGGGACGGCCCCTGGGCTATTCAGGTACCGGGAAGGAGGCAGGAGGGAGCAGGACGACTGGTTCGCTAACGCCCTCCTGCTGTGGCCGCCCGTGGACTGGATTCCACTGGACTTGAGCACGTTCCAAAGTCCATAACTGTGAAAGGATTTTATACTTTTTTTCAGATTAAAAAGCAGCCAGAACTTTTAGTTTCTTTACTGCAAAACCTTAAAAGTCCTATCTTGTCAGTAAAGAAATGCTAATGACTTTGAATTAACATTGTAAGAATTAGCTGATATCAAGCTAATGCATTTCACTGAATATAAGCAAAAACCCCCATTCCAGCTAGCACCAGCAGTCCGTATATTCATAGTTCTCGGTATACATTGCTGATGAAAACATGCAATTATTTTTCGTAATAGTATGTCTAGGAACCAATCATTATGTGGAGAATGGGAAATTAAACATGCCTTCGTGCGCTGAGTATCTTTAGGAAAGTTAAAAGGACTTAGAAGTCAGCTGAAACTCAGGGTTCTTAGATGCTGTTCAAGTTTTCCTTTGGAGTTAAAAGAATTGCAAATTAAAGCGGAATTCTCTTGGGCCGCGTCCCCTGAATTTGACATTAATTACCAAGTCACCACAAACGTACGTCAGCACGCTGGGCACTGTATACAACACGGACTCCGGGCTCGTGTATTGGGAAAAGGGAAGTTATGTGTAGAAGACAGATAAATTGTATCAGTTTTCCTAACATGTCAGCTTCCCAAGTTGAAAGGTTAACTGCTGCTCTGCTACCCTGAGGACTGAGGACTGCAGCTTTAACAAAGGAACCCGTTTTCCATTCTTTTTTAAATAATTGCCCCCACGTGGTGTGGTCTCCCAGTGAAGTTTCATCCCTAAAGCTCTGTCCTCCTAACTGAGGATAACCCTGTGGATGGGCCTCATTGGATAAAAATATATTCTCCATAAATGTGGACAACTTGGAAATATTTTTATATTTAAAAAGTGAGTCACAGTCTGGGGCGCCTGGGTGGCACAGAGGTTAAGGGTCTGCCTTCGGCTCAGGGCGTGATCCCAGCGTTATGGGATCGAGCCCCACATCAGGCTAGTCCACTGGGAGCCTGCTTCTTCCTCTCCCACTCCCCCTGCTTGTGTTCCCTCTCTCGCTGGCTGTCTCTCTCTGTCAAATAAATAAAATCTTAAAAAAAAAAAAAAAGGGAGTCACAGCAGAAACTCAGAACCACTTACTTGGCCAGAAGGGCTTACCAAGTTATAATTACAACAGATCCATTTTCCATGCTTGACGAATCCGGCATCAACCTACCAAATGAGTGAACTCCACAGAACATACCAGTTTGTTATTTTTCAATAGCTCTCGTAATTGCGATGTAAGCAACCCGTTTTAGTAATCTTTGTACAGAATTCCTATATGTAATTATTTTGACATTTTTCCATTAATTTTTAAAAATTATATGGTTATGTTATTCTCTGGTCATTAGCTAACGTGGCTTTCTCCACTCCATTTATATTTGGAACTTGCACACGATATTAACAAAAGCAATAGGATCTGTTTGAAAAGTATTCAGATACGTGCTTCTTTCGATTTCTCATTTAAAAATAATGGGACCCAACAAAAAAGCAAGTGTCCGGAGCAGAAACTTACATAGTCCATGAGCTCATGTGCAGCACAGTTGATGGCTAGATGCAGGTTGGTCCCCACGTCCAGACCCAGGTTCGCACAGATGCCTTGTATGAGGAGCAGCGGCTGCTCTATGGCGTCGTAATTAACGGTCAGACAGCCGAGATGGGACATCTTGCCCGTGACGGGCTGCTATAAGACCGAAAGCAAATGACGCATATAAATACAGAGCAGTAAGGTTCTTGGAGCTTCCCGGTTATAACCGAGCACCACGGATAACCAGACACAGCTCTCCAAACCCGTGGTCCTCGAAGTCCGCATTAACCTTTTATGCCCAGGTGTCACCCATTTCTGCATGACCTTTGGGCATAGGATTGACCGAAGTGTCTGCAGTAATTTTCTTACACCCAAGGTTTCAGGCTTGACCTGGGAACACACTTTTCTCTCTTTGGTGTGCCTGTATAACCCCGTGATCAGCTCTCCCATTGTACACAGGCGAATCTCCAGGCTGTCCTTGTAAACGGCTGTCTGGCCTGTCCCCACCTCTGTCCTCCTCCGTCCACTTCCAAACCTGCTCTTTCCCGTGTACCATTTTCCTTTTGAAGAATATAAGTGTGAACATGGAACCCTTCTTCAGGAAAGGTTTTATTTGAAAAAGGATAGATTTCTGCTAAAACAATGCAGCACTGTGGATGGATTTCAGCGGAAGAAGGTTTGGGACCCCAAGCAGCCCCGGGAAAGGCAGCCATGTGTTTCTGACGTGAGGTCAGCCCTGACGTGCCCTCCTCACAAGTTGCCACTATGAATTATAGCACATTTGAAGCGGTATCGGTGATTCTGAAGGGTGTGCGCGTGCGTGCACGCCAAACTCGAGGGCAAACACGAACCTAGTAGAAATATTCCATTTCTCTGCTGATCGTACTAGTTAATTATACGAACCGTCTGACATTCTTAATGTCAGGGACAGGAACCTTTTTTTGACAAAGGAACAGGTGGGGAAATTGCTGGGTATCAACTGAGGCGTTTTGTTAGAGGTTTCTAGACTAGAAAAGCATCGCTTATTTAGAGCTTATTAAATGCCAGCTACTGTTCTAAATGTTTCCATAAATACATTTCCTCCTTACATCAGCCCGCTGAAGCAGGTACTACTATTATCCCATTTTACAGAGGGGTAAGTAACTGGTAAGGCTGCCTCTGTAGAATCTACCATTTAACCTGTTTCTAACAGGAAAAAAAAAAAGTGGGAAAGCTGATCCCGGGAAGGGGCCGATCTCGGTCTCAGTTTCTCAGAACACACAGGACAACCTTCTGGAATGAGGCGGACCGCGCTGACCCTTGGTTTCTTGGTCATCATGCCCTGGCTCTCTTGCGGGGTCTAACGTTAGAGTGGTGTGCTCGTCCCAACAGATACGACGGTCAGGCACTTAACTTTCTGGGGTATTTTCTCACACACTTCTCTTCTCTCTCCCAGTGCGGAGGAGGAATTTAACTTTTCATCTTGACTAGCCCCATCACCACGTGCATCGTCTCCAGGAATCTTCCTGGGTCCTCCAACTGTATTATTGAAAGTTCAGGCATCTAAGAGGGGATCGGCCAGAACACCCACGGGCACCAAAGCCGTTGCCTGATCAGGTGGAGATGGCTGCCTGGGGCACCAAAGCCGTTGCCTGATCAGGTGGAGATGGCTGCCTGGGGCTTTTTGCAGCTGCCCCGGCCAATTTGGACAAGACATGTTTGAGGCTACCGACAGGGGCGCCTGGGTGGTGCAGTCGTTAAGCGTCTGCCTTCAGCGCAGGGTGTGATCCCAGCGTTCTGGGATCGAGCCCCACATCAGGCTCCTCCACTAGGAGCCTGCTTCTTCCTCTCCCACTCCCCCTGCTTGTGTTCCCTCTCTCGCTGGCTGTCTCTGTCAAATAAATAAAATAAAATCTTAAAAAAAAAAAAAAGAGGCTACCGACAAAATCTGAGCTCATCTGAAACCATGCGTTGGTGCCTTTCCAGGACCCGGAGAAAGAAATGGCCATCATTTGGGGCCTTTTGTTTCTCTCTTACTTGGTAGGGGTAGGATTAAAATCGACAACATTCTATATGCCTTTCAGCTGGTTATCCGAGATTCACCTTCCCCAACACTTCACCTATCAAGTTTCAACTATAATCGGCTATATTGGATTCATAGATGCTTCTTCACGCCGAGATATCCGTTGGAGAGACAACAGCTGGCCCGGCAGCCTGTGGCCAGAGAGGTGGGGCGGAATGACGTTCCAGCTCCGGGGTGGTCGGGCTCAGCGCTCCCGCAGGAGTATCGCTGTGTAGCTGCCGTGTGCGTTAGCCCTGGGCCCGGAGCACTGTGACTGGGGTTGGAACGGGCAGGGAGTGTATCAGTGAACTGTGTCATATTGAAGTGTCGCCAAGAAATACATAAACTTACCTGACCTCTTTTGCTTCCATTATGCCCTTTTTTGGTCTCTGTTTTTGGAGGAGGGGGCTGAGGGACAGAAGAGAGAGAGGAATCACTTGCCATTTTCAGACATGCCTGTGGCAGCGAGGACAGCTTCAGGTCCTGGGGCCTGTCCACTGCTCTGGGGCCTGACCAGTCACACTGTGAATCCCGCTCCCCCCTCCCCCGGGCCACACACACGTGGGGATCAAACCAGCCCCTCCGGATCTTGAAGAACTCTGAGCTGTTTCTCAAACTCAGGTACGTGTTCCCTTTAGTTCAACCTTCTATTCTGTCTCGTTCATATAAATGCATTTCTACTCCTGTAAACAAAGTATCGTTCACGCCTACGACGGCCGTCCTTGCCCACTGTGCAGTCTGCTTTCACATTGTTTTGAATATTGTTCCGAACGCTGTTAAGGTACAACCACTTTCTCTGCAGGATGGATTTGACTTTTGGAAACAGCCGAAGGTCATTCAATCTGATGAGTCTGGTATGTGTAATATCTTTTGAGATGAAAAGCAGAGATACTTTCCAAAAATGATTGGTCATTTTTAATGGCCACAATGTGGGATGTTGACAGCAAGGATTCAGCCTTTAAAGGAAGCATTTTAATACCCAGCATTTCCTGGCTCTGTAAACTGGGGCATGTTTGTCAAGAATCAGCAGGGCTCACACTCGAGTACATGCAAATACGGTTATTCTGCTTCTTTGCACTGTAGTCAGCTGAACTTTCTCTCCCCTGGTAAGAATACCACGCTCGGGAAGCAAATCGATGTGCGAGGCAGGAGACGCACAGTGGTGAACGAGACAAACACAGGCACAACCAGGGACTCCTGCATACAGCCAGCTGCCTGTCATCGTCCTGCCTCTGTGGCTCCCCCCTTGAGGGCTGCCTGGCCGAAGGCTCCTGTTTGCCAACGTCGGGATTCTAAGCAGACACCAGAGTCTGTACCTTAACTATTACGCTAAACTGCCTCGCACATCCTAGGGGCCACATCCTTTGCAAATCCTAAGGGATGATCTCAGCATAGAGCCAGCTGATAAGATTAAGTGCCATTAGAAACTGGATCCATGGCCAATGAGGGAATGTGTGTGCTTGGCTCGTATGAAACACCTAAGCTAAATGAACACATTTTACATATCAATAACAATAGCGAGTCAATTTCATAATGAAGTATAATTTGTATACTGGCAGATATCGGTATCAGCACTTAGATACCACAGATTCTCTTTACATACCGTTTCAATTGTTTTGTTAATATGTTTCTGAATTTCCAGAAGCATCTCCACGCCCTGTAAGTATAATAACCGTGATCTTCCACAACTGTAGTCTAGAAACTTTAAATATAAAAACTTGCAGCTCACATTGGCTATTTCTAACTGAATATTTGTTGGGTCCCCGATAAGGTATCCTGGTTAGTAGACTAGATGTGGTCTACAAAATCAGAGGATTAAATGTTAGTCCTCAGCCCTCAATTTTTATTTGGTTGGATATGAATGAGGCTCTTCTCAGTATCCTTTCTTCACCGTTCAGAACTGACTGGCTCCGTTGGTTGAATCAAGGCAGATTCATTCTCTTTCATAGTCTCTTGACCCAACCCTTTTGCAAGACATGTCATAGGTCACCAAGGGATTCTGCACGATAGTATCTGAATTGGTATAAAGCCGCTGCCACTTAGAAAAGAGAGAAGTCTGTTGTAATGATTGTGGGATCTTCATGCAAAGACAAAGGATGGCATGCCAACTATTCTGGTCTCCAAATAGCACGACAGGTCCTACCTGCAGGAAAGATCCTGGTGCGAGGGTCTGAACCTGATCTGATGGATGGTGAGCCAGCTATGAATTCCTAGTGTTCCACGATCGGTACATCGTGAGGGAATGGCTATTCTCTTTAGAAAAGAATGCTTTATGATGAAGAAATTACCTTGAGATTTATAACAATTTTCACCAGCTTAGATAACAAACATCACTCAATGTATTACGACGGGGCATGGAACTTCCTGTACTTTTTTCTGAAAACATCTGCTACAGAACATGAGCGTAAGTTCTTCCTAATGCCTAATTGGTAGAATATTTCATGAAGATTTAAAGAGCCATATGGGCTCATTCAGGCCAGTGAAGAACAATATAGACACCAGCACACCATTAAGTATAAAGATGCACCTTAGGAGTCCGTCCTTCTAGAAACATGCACTGAACCTCTCTTTCGTGTCAGGCAGTCTGGTGGGCCCTAGAGCCCTTACTGAACAGAATTGGCCGCTAGGAAAGATTCAGCTTCCTCTTGCTGCCGCCACAGTGCCTCGGCCAGTAAGTAAAGATGCCGTGATTCCCCCAGGTAACAACCTTCCAGCACTATCAAGGCTGCCAAGTTACTCGCCCAGGGCTCCTTGGTGAGTCACTGGCATGAGTCAGTGCTGAAGGGAACCAGAGATCGAAGGTGGCTTAAATGTACCCTTGTGCTTGAGGTCTTGCTTTTTTCCCACTTCTCTGATTTCCTAAAATATTTTTTTTTCATTTTATATTTAATTCTCCCTCCCTTGGTGTCATAAGCCTTGGGGACCTACATTAAGACTCGTGGATGATGGAGTATGTTTTTTTTTTTTAGAAAAAAGAGTGTGAGGGGCACCTGGGTGGCTCAGTCAGTTGAGTGTCCGACTCTTGGTTGTGGGTCAGGTCATGACCTCAGGGTCCTGGGGTCGAGCCCCGCATCAGGCTCCACACTCAGCCAGGGAGTCTGCTTGAGAGTCTCTCCCTCTCCCCCTCCCCTTGCTCATACTCTCTCTCTAAATAAATAAAGTCTTACCCCCCAAAAAGAAAAGGAAAAGTAGTGTGTGATAATAGAAGGTACCTGTTTAGCTGTTAATCCAGGGTGGGGTATACACATCACTTCTTTCATTAAATTCAGCTTCCCAGGTGATGACTTCCCACAGCTGATCAGAGACACCATTGGCAAAGGTACGGTTAGCTTTGTGGGCTGTTCCTGGAGGAGGGAAAAGCAGGGAGAAACAAGAGACACGGTTCATTGGGATTGAGACACTCATGGATCCTCGTCATGGCACACAACGGATTCTGACCTGATGGTGCTTCAGTAACGAAATGTTTAAGTAGAGGGGGCTACTGCCCAGGATGGCGCTGCTTTTGGCCACAGCGAGGGACACGGCCCCTATGGCCATGCTGCCGTTCAGCACAGGTTCAACAGGCTCTGGAGGCACAATGGCTTTCTCTGTAAAAGTATCATTCCTCCCTGGAGGGAAAAACAGGGATAAGAGATTTCTTTCGAGAACGTTTAACTCTGATAAAACTATATTTTTGCTTACAGATGTGAAGTCCCAGCGTAAAGAAAGGGGGGAAACTGAGGCTGGGGAGAATATGCTCTCCACCTCAACCCCCAAGAAGTTTCTGTGTGACTTCACTTATGACTCCCGAATGTTCGAATCATCTGTAGCCATGGATTTGGCCACTCTAAGAAATTTCCAGACATTCAATATTAACTCCTTAGACAATTGTATAGGGCGGTTACCGTTATCCCACATTCACATAGAAGTAAACTAGGGCTTAGAGAGGTCAAAAGACTTGCCCAATATCCAACAGAAAGCGAATAAAGATCTGGACAGTCTTTGAATTCTACACCCACCATAGCTCCTGCGTATCCAGCCGTCTGTTGAACACGTCTTTTCGTGTGTGTGTATCTAACTAGTTACCTTGCTGGCCAGCCCCAAACAGATGCCTCGTTGTATTAGAAATGGCTTCCAGATCCAGCCGTCCACCCTCAGCCTCACCCTTCTTTCACTGTCATTGGTTCCCAGCCACCAGCCCACTCAGGTGCCACACCGCCCACTGTAAATGGCTAGTGCCCTTCCTGCCCCGCCCCCAGCTGCTGGCCCGGGTCAGGTAGGTAAGATGAGTGGAAGAAGGCGCGTAACCCCATAACACATAGTAAAGGTTTAGCAAATTACTATCCCCTCCTACTTCGTCCCTTCTCATATGCTCCAAGTTCTGTCAGTCAACAACGACCACCAAATGAGCGCCCTCTGTGGATCTCCACCGATAATTCAGCAGTGGCCATCCCACCATCCAGATTGGTCTTACATGACTCTTTTGCCTCAGGAGACTCTCCTTCGCTCTCTGGGCCTCAGCCTCTGAATCTAGGAAGTAAGAAACCATGTCTCCATGGTCTCTTTGATCCCCTCCTGGTTCTGGTCCTTTCTTTTTCAAGGGAACCCACATTTGTTGGGTGTTTCCTTTGTGCTTGGCATCATGCTAGGCACTGGTGGTACTAAATTGAATGAGACATGATTCATGCCCTCAGGGGCATGCTGGAAAGACATAAAACTGTATTTACAATACTAGCAGCAGCAACTGCAGAATTAACGTACTGGAGGAGCTGAAGTTCACAGTATGTTGGAAAGCATGGAACAACGGGCTATGATAACTGATTATTTGCTTTAAAATAGCAAAGTTTTCCAAAGAAAACTTTTTTTTTAAAGATTTTATTTATTTGAGAGAGAGGAAGTGAGTGAGAGACAGAGAGAGAGTGCATGAGCAGGGGGGAGGGGCAGAGGGAGAAGCAGGAGCTGGATGTGGGGCTTGATCCCAGGACCCTGAGATCATGACCTGAGCTGAAGATAGATGCTTAACTGACTGAGCCACCCAGGCACCCCAAGAAAACTTTTATTAATATGTTATTAACAGGACTGAGAAAATGCCAGTTATTCATATCAAAGGATATCGCTAATCTTTAAAATATGGAGTGGCTTTTGAGGAGCTAATGGATATGTTGAGGGGCAGTTAAAGGTCCCCCATGCCACTTTCCTTTTCCCTGTCCCCAGCATTGCCACTGTTCAGTGCACGTTGCTTGGTAAGTGTTCACCTCTGGGTAAGAAATAGTTTTTCCTCACAAACAGCAGGGAGGGTGAGATGGGGAAAACCCCTGCCTGCCCAACATGGCAGCGTCAAGCAAGGAAGTAGCCAGGAGGGTGGGTGGTACCTGGAGGGAGCCTAACCTAGGTCTGCGGCAAAAAGACTAACTGGAAAGAAAGTCCGAGCTTCAGCCTTTCTTCCTCACACGCTAGTTATCAAAGGTTCTGCAGACGAGCCACTGACCTTGCTTTTGTCCTTTTTTTTTGGCTGGGGGTGGAGGAGGAGGTGGTGGTGGTGGGAGAGGTGAAGGGATGGTCACTGCCGGGTCTTGCAGGCTCTTTTCCAGTTCTCTCCTCTCTTTGTCTTCTTGTACTTTATTTTCAAAGAATGTCCTTCATGGCAAGAAGATATGGCTTTACAGTGACTATCACTCATAATTTTGGTCAGTTTCAGTGCTGACCTCCTTCAAGATGTTTCAACAATTAATTCTGCTTTTTTAGCTACTTAAAAACAAATCAGCTTCACATTCTAAGGCCCCAAAATAATGATGCTGTTACAAAACCGTGTTCAAGAGCTGAAATTAATTTTGGCCTGGAAATACATGTGTAAAGATTTTAGGTGCTTGGTTTTTATTTTAATTATTTGAGCCTATTTGTTTATATATTTAAAATAAAATTTGAATATACAATTTGATTAAGGGCTGCTGGATTTTCTTTTTGAATAAATGACCATCAAAAGAAAAATGGGTCAAGAACAGACAGTGAAATATATAGTATAATGGGCAGGAATTAATTTTCTTTTTTTCTTTTTTTGGTGGGGAGGAAGCCTTAAAATGAATAGTTAAAAAAAACAAAAAACAACAACTTTGAGAAGTCCCAAAAGGTACACACAAAAATAAACTCAAACTGGATGAAAGACGTACATGTGAGACAGGAGTCCAGGAATCCATCCAAATCCTAGAGGAGAACACAGGCAGCAACCTCTCTGACCTTGGCCACAGCAACTCCTTGCTAGACACGTCCCCAAAGGCAGGGGAAACAAAGGCAAAAATGAACTACTGGGACTTCATCAAGATAAAAAGCTTTTGCACAGCAAAGGAAACAGTCAACAAAACTAAAAGGCAACCTACAGAAAGGAAGAAGATATTTGCAAATGACTTATCAGATAAAGGACTAGTATCCAAAATCTATAAAGAACTTATCAAACAACACCCAAAGCACAAATAATCCAATCAAGAAACAGGCAGAAGACATGAACAGACATTTCTCCAAAGAAGACAAACAAATGGCCAGCAGACACATGAAAAGATGCTCAACATCACTTGGCATCAGGGAAATACAAATCAAAACCACAATGAGATACCACCTCACACTGGTCAGAATGCCTAAAGCGAACAACTCAGGAAACGAGATGCTGGCGAGGATGAGAAAGGGGAACCCTCTTAAACACTGTTGGTGGGATTGCAAATTGGTGCAGCCACTCTGGAAAACAGTATGGAGGTTCCTCAAAAAGTTAAAAATAGAGCTACCCTACAACCCAGCAATTGCACTACCAGGTATTTACCCAAAGGATACAAGCATAGTGATTTGAAGGGTACCTGTACCCTGGAAAGAGCCCAGTAGTGCATCGACAGATGAATGCATGAAGAAAATATGGTATATATATACAATGGAATATTACTCAGCCATCGAAAAGAATGAAATCTTGCCATTTTCTACAACATGGATGGAACTAGAGGGCATTATGCTAAGTGAAATAAGTGAGCCAGAGAAAGACAAACACCATATGATTTCACTCACGTGGAATTTTAGAAACAAAACAGATAAACATAGGGGGAGGGAAGGAAAAATAAAATAAGATGAAAATAGGGAGGCAAACCATAAGAGACTCTTAACTCTAGAGAACAAACTGAGGGTTGCTGGAGGGCAGGTGGGTGGGGGGATGGGGTAACTGGGTGATGGGCATTAAGGAGGGCACATGATGTGATGAGCACTGGGTGTTATGTGCACCTGATGAATCACTAAATTCTATCCCTGAAACTAATAATACATATATGTTAACTAAATGGAATTTAAAGAAAAAAAAATTTTAAAAATTAAAGAATGGAATCCAGCAAGTCAAGAAAGAGGAAGATTGAGGGATTGAGGAAGTAGGAAGACAATTAAACATCTCTATCGTAGGCTAGAGAGAAACCAGTCCAGACGGCAGGTTTGAGGAAGAAAAATTCCAGGAGAAAAGGAATGTAATAGAACAGAAGGTCTGCGAGAAACGACCTTGGGAAATAAAATCAGGAATATGACCGCAGCAGATGAGAAGGAAAAACAAAACAAAACAGAAAACCAAAAACAATATGAAGAAATGTTTTGATAAAGGTTACGACCCGACTCTGAAGCAAACTAAAATATGGGGTTCTGTCTAATGAAGCAGGTGACGGAGCTCAGAGACAGAGCCCAGCTGACCTTTGTCTGGCCAAGAGGCCTGCGGCGTCGGGCTTGCACAACACCCGACACAGCCCCAGCAATCACGTCCTTGGTTTCCACGTGTGAGAGTCACTTTCTAGCACGGAAGGCCTGTGCGTGGGCAGAGGACTGACCATAAGCATCACCCACTGGGACTCCGTGAAAGAGTAGGAAGCCCGAAAACGCGGCATAGGAGCTGAGGGGGTTAGAAAGGACAACATCAGGATTCCTGACGTCATGCTTTTCCTGAGAAACTTTCTACTGAAGCTTTTACCGAATCCTACGCATGGAAAAGAGGTGGAGAGGCCTAAGGTCCCCTCGCACAGGAAAATTTTAAAAACAAGGTTTTCAGAAGAGAGCATTTCGCTGTTGTCGCATAGGCTCCTTACTCAGCGTCCTGGCGGTACCTTCTGGACAGGACAGATCTGTTTTCCTGGCAGGTGAAATAAAAAGAAAAGAGGTACTGTTTGTGCTGGACACGTTCATCTGCACGTGGCGGACCTACCTGAGCGCCCGGTCCACCGCGGCCTGGTCGGAGGGCGCCACGCCCCGCAGCTCCTCGGTGATGCTGTCGTTGACCCAGCGCACGGCGGTGCTGACCGCGTCGCCCCTCTCCGCTTGCTCGGCGTCCGCCAGCTCGGGCGAGGCGCTCTCCTGGACTTCAAAGTGCGTCGGGATCACCACCGAACATATGTTCTGGAAAGAATATAAACGTGTTCTCCATTTTCCCGTCCTTCTTACAGAAAGGAAGAAACCGAATGTATCCAGCTTTTAATGTGCACGATATTTTATCACCAATTTCAAAGGGAAAATGAGAATATATAATTTTCTTTGAGATATTTTTATAACTGTTGAAACTGTATGGAACCCAGCTTCAGGGAACATTTAAAATTATTACCTTGTTAAAATACACTTATAAAAATCTTACATTACTTCATTTTTATCACTACCGCTCCAATAAATAGCTAAAAGAATACAGATTTAATCATAATTATTTGCCTCCCAGAGACGGTAGCAAAACTATTTCTAACAAATATGTAGCAATTAAAGTGAATTATTACAACTATGAAAATGAATTTTTCCTTTACATAGATCAAATCTATGTAAATCTATATATAAACATGAATCTATGAACATACCTATGGATTTATAGAACTCATCACATTAATTAGGTCAGAGTTTTAAAACTATTTTTGCCCCATTTCTCTATCTTGGATCATCTTCAGGCGAGCTTGTCATGTCTGTACCAATACTGCACTTAAACGTAATAAAGCCACAACGCTTGCTTGTAGGGTTCATGCTTTATGTACATGACCACCTACAACTCGTGTGTACGTGCGTATTTCCAAACGCTGAATTTCAAAACATTCACTCTCTACAATTTAGACAATAGATGCTAATAAATGCAATGGAGCCAGGACACAGTGAAGAACACATTTAAGCTGTTTCATACCTTGGGAAAATTTTGAATGGTGCAGAATATTTCCACTTGCAGGGTTGGAAGCCCCAGTCCATCCAATACATTTTTCCCCACTACTTTGCATATGGTGGGAGGCTTTGCAAGTTTAGAAAAGCAGTTTGCCTTCAACACACAAAGAAAACAAAAGTTACAATACCATGACTAATTTATCTTTAAAAGGTCATTCACATTTACTTTAGTTTTTTACTAACCCCCCCACCCCGTCCTCTTCAAGGGGGGGGAGAGTGGGGGGGAGGAGGAGGCAGGGGGAGTGGTGTGGGGGGAGGGGGCGGGGGGAGGGTGGGGGGAAGGTGGGGGGGTAGGGTAGCAACTCTGTGGGAATTGCCCCCCCCCCACATGCTGAGATTTGGATAAACCTGATGCGGGGTCTCCAGGATATGAAACAGTCTGTCGTCTTTTGAATTCTCAGCAGAAACTCACATGCGTCTCTTTCTTTTTAATATTATCAAACATGAGTTTATTTACAAGCAAAATGAAACAATATTTGAACGAAGTTTTAAAAAAGGAAAACAAAAGTCTTTTATTCTTATATATTTACTTATTTTTATTTATTTTTTTAAAGATTTTATTTATTTATTCGACAGAGATAGAGACAGCCAGCAAGAGAGAGAACACAAGCAGGGGGAGTGGGAGAGGAATAAGCAGGCTCATAGCGGAAGAGCCTGATGTGGGGCTCGATCCTGCAACGCCAGGATCACGCCCTGAGCCGAAGGCAGACGCTTAACTGCTGTGCCACCCAGGAGCCCCAGATTTACTTAGTTTTAAATGACACAAACCCTCGAAATAATTTTAGAAGTCAAATAAACTTCTCCATTTTACAGAATAGTATCTAACAAAATATAAAACGTTTTTTTTATTTTTATAAATTAATTTATTTATTTATTATAATTTTAATAAATTTTTAATTTTTATTTATTTTTAATATATTTCATTTATATATTATATATCATTTATAATGTATTATTTATTTTATTTATATATTTTATTTATTAAAGTTTTAATAAATTTTTAAATAATTTTTAATAAATTTTTTTATTTCTATTTTTTATTTTTATAAATTAAATATGTATAGTTTTTTTAAAAGAATATATCATTATATTGGTCACTGTTTTAAGTGCATTACCCACATTATTTATTCCTAATAACAACCCTAGGGGATCAGTAGCATTTTTAAAATCTCCACTCTACAAATGAGGAAACAGTATAGAGAGATGAAATATTTTGCCCAAGATTGCAAAATAACTGGCTGAGCGGGATTCACCTCTCGGCAGGCTGACTGCAGAATCCATGTTAATGGCTATCAATCGATGGGGGAAAGGGAGAAGGACATGAAGTCTACTTTCAAATTCATAGCATTTTCGGAAGAAAAATAAGCACGAGGAATGTGGTTATGCTCCCCATTTTTATAAGTCAGGACTCTGAGGCCCACACTATCTTCGGCTACTCCAGAAGCAGATAATCTTCCATCTGCCAAGTTGTCTCCCATTTCTGTTTTGGTGACGGTGCCTCAGAGTGAAATTTGTAGTACATACGAATTTAAGGGAGAAACAAACAAACAAACAAAAATAACTCAGGACTGGAGTCTTAGCCGTATTAATTTACTTTGAAACAAAGACCTTTGACTTAATGATTCCAGCTACCCAATGGAGAAGCATAGCTGTTTGAAAATTATTACTTAGTTTCTCCGAAGAGACTCCTATTTGGAAGCAAACCATGCATCGAACATGACACGCTTGGGAATGTTTTCACATACGTTTCTTAGAGACCCCATGTCACTTTGTAGCAGGCCCTAACCCATCCTGCTGTCCAAGACGCGGAAGTCAGCTAGTGTCTAGAAGCCTGGGATGCAAACTTTGGAAACCTTCTGGGGGCCAGTTTTTATTCCTCCCCACAAGGCATCTGATATTTTAATGGTGAAGGCTTCTGCGAGGCTGTATTTCACTTGGCAGCAGTTCACGCACAGAACGTGTTCAAAGAGGGTTGTCGGACCTTGGTAATAGCAGTTTCATTGATGTGGAAAAGCAGAAGCCATTTGGAAGTAATCCAAGAAAGAGAAGGAAAAGAATGAAGCTGAAGCTGAAAGCCCACTCAAAAAGCCTGAGTAAAAAGATTCAAGATGGCGTTTCTACACAGAGGAGCAGGAGTGGGGCGAGGAGGAGGAAGGGAAGGTGAAGGCACACCCTCCTCGACCTCATCGCCAGATGGTATTGGGCTCTTTATCTGCATTCATTGCAGACCAGGCTTCTCATCTTTGCGTTCAAAATCCAGTGACCTCAACCTACATAACAGGTCATCTACTACCATCTGCTCACAGGTAGTGCCCCAGCACAACTGAAGCGAAAGTCAATTTTCAAGCCATCCATCTCTATCATCTATCTATCTATCTATCTATCTATCTATCTATCTATCTATCTATCTAGATCTATATATATCTAGATCTATATATCTATCTTATCTCTCTATATATATCTAGATAGATAGATAGATTTAAGATTTTATTTATTTATTTTAGAGAGAGTGTGTGGGGGGGGTAAGGGGAGGGGCAGAGGGAGAGGGGAAGCAGACATCCCGCTGAGCACAGAGCCCCCAGACTGGGCTCTATCCCAGCACCCTGAGATCATGACCCTAGCTGAAATCAAGAGTCAGAGGCTCAACCCCGGAGCCACCGAGGCGCCCCAAGCTATCCATATATTTTAAGGATGATGGTTTGTATGTTACAGAGTAAGTGCCTCAAAGAATTTAGATGGAATCAGGAGCGAAAAATATTATTTAGCTTATATGTCGTGTATTATAGTGAATTTGAAATAACTAGCAACGAGTATCCACAATGTACAATATTATGTTAGGAAGAGAAAGGAACTAACATTTTTTTTAAGTGTTTAATGTGTGCCTTGAAAGAGTGTCTTGCTTGTCACTGTATCACACAGTACAGTGCCTGGCATATTTGAGATTCCGTAAATTAAATCTTGTATAAAATAATGTGTCAGACACATCCCTGGGAACTTTGTATACATTACGCCATAAAATTCTCAAAACAACCCTGTAAGGTAAATTGTATCATCTCCATTCCACAGACGAGCAAACTTAGTTCCGGAAAAATTGTACAGGGTAAAATAACCAATGTTTTAATTATTCACTGCTTAGTAACAGACTACGCCAAAAATTAGTGGCTGAAGCCATTTATTCACTCATGATTCTACAATCTGGCCTGGGCTCCACTGGGTAATTCTTTTTCCTGGTCTTGCCTGGGGTCTCCCAAGTCATACTCTGTGATCTGGAGACTTGACTGGGTCCAGGGCATCCAGGATGACTTAACTCATATGTCTTACTGTCTCCGCCAGGCATGTCTTTCTCACAGGATTTCCTGGAGGTGTTATATCTGCCAGAGCCTCCCTACCTTGATCTCTCTCTCCAGTAGGGTAATTGGACTTCCTGGCAACATGATGACTGGTTCCCAAGAGGGAACATTCCAATAGTACAAACCTCAATATGGGAGCACTTACCATGCCTTTGTCTGCATCATGCTTGGCGAGGTGCTCTTGATCAAAGTAAGTCATGAGGTCAAGTCCCAAGTCAGTGTAGGAGAGATTTACATAAGACCAGTCACACTGGTGGTATGGTTCATTGGGGGAACATCGATGTCAGAGTCCGTTACAGCTACTAAGTGGCAGGGTTAAGAATTGAATCATATCTGCCTGACTCCCAATCTCAAACTCTTTCAACCATAAGTTCTATGATGTGGGACTAAATCGTATTGCTATTGCCCCCAAGGATCTTTCTCGTTACTTCAGTTCCTCTAGCATGCAACAGAAGCAGCGAAGAAATGGCATTTGAGCTGAACATTGGAGAAAATGTAGTATTTCACTGCGCAGACAAGGGGGAGAATTCAAGGGCAGATACTTTGGGTAGAGGAAATACGATAAGCCAAGGGGAGGGAAGTGAGGAACTTCACGCTTTAGGGAATAATAAGGAGCCACAGGTGGTTTCTGAGCAAAAGAATGACGGTCAGATTTAGGACTAGGAACGCTGCCCTGGCAGCACGATTTGGGTTGGATTCGAGAGAGGGAGAAACTAAATGAAAACACGGCCAAAACTCAGCCAGTGACAATGAAAAGGACATTGTCTTTTTGCCAGTCCAATTCCTGAACATCCTTCAAAGTCCAAGCCAAAACTCTTAGATGCTACCACCTACAATCTTCCTTATCCCTGAATTCCTTTGATAGGCATACAGTGATCTGTCCCTCCGTCTAACACAGAATCCTGTATCACCTTACCTGTTATTCCAGTTACTTTATGTAACAGTGGTTTTTGTCCCTAACCAAGGTATAAGCTCCCACAGAGCTGTACAAACCAAAGTCCTGGCTGCCTAGCAGACTGGGAAGAACATTACACTGAGGAACCAGAGTCCAAGTTTCTAGTCTTAACTTTTGCACTAGGTAGCTGTGAGACAAGGTCTTGGTGTCTTTGCGAAACGAAGAAGTTAGACTAGTTAACTTCCAAGAATTCCTCTAGCAAGAGACAGTGGAAAGAGAATGGAATTCAGAGTCACATTCGTTCATTTCTTCCACAAATAAGTGCTTGAGTGGCCACAATATCCCACGCAATCTGCTAGGTACGAGGGACACAGACCTGGTTCAATCTGTCACTGTTATCCACTGTGTCCCTTGGGAAAATCATCTAATTTCCCTGGGCCACAGTTTCCTTATTTGTAAAACGGAAATCATAATTTTTACCTCCCAGGGGTCCTAAAGATTAAGTGAAATAACGTAAATCACATAGCACTGGGAACTCAGCACATCCCTCTCTACCCCCCGCCCCCAACATACAACTTTCACTTCTAGGCCATGACTGAGGAAAATAAACACTCATGCAACATCGTCCTAATCAACTGTCGCAACAAGGCTTGGTTTTGAACCTGGTAAACACACATGCTTCTTCACTGCGTTTATATACTCTGCTGTCCCAACCACACCGCCTTTCAGAAGGAAGGTGTCAGCTAGTACTTAACGGATCTGGAAATGAGAGCACGCTTGTTTGTTTCAACTGCTCATTGCTTAAAGCTAAGGTATGTTCCTGATCTCGTGCTGAGCACAGGAGCTAGGCAGGTGGTAGGAAAAGGCCCCTGCTCTCCACGAAGCTCACAAGCCTCGGGAGGGTCTCATTACGTGCAGGAAATGATTTAAGAACACTGGGGGACAATCAGTTCAGGCGAAATGGGCAAGACTGATGTGAATTTGGAGTTTGGGTAGCAGCTGGCCGGGTGGGGACGGGCATCCAGGAAGAGAAGGGTGCACATTGCAAGGAGAGCATAGGCTTGAAAGTGAGACTTGGAAGCAATGAGAGCGGAATGGGCATGAGGCCCCTAGGGTAGGCTGAGGCCAAGCTGAGGCCAATGCCAGGACGCTCATCCGTGGTCAAACGGAGGCCACTGCTGCAGGTTGGTAAGCTGAGCTACGGGCTATTCAGGTCTGTATTTAAAAAGAACCAGCAACCGGGCGGACAGGCTCAGAGGTAGCGAGGAAGCCTGCCCGGCCCCGAGCTGTCGCCTTGGCCACGAACGCGCCTAGACCCTGCTTTCCTTTAGCCGCTTCCTGTCCACCGCTTTCTCTCTCGAGATTCCTCCAGCAGATTTCCGCACCGGTTCTTCCTTCGGGGTCGCCTCCCCGCAATACCACGGATCCCGAGCCCGCGGCGGCGGCGCGCGTGCGCGACTCTGCGGCGCAGGCGCATGGCGTTGCCGCAGCGTGGGGCGGGGGGAGAGGGGCTGGAGGGAAGAGGGTGTTTGTCCCAGGTCCCTACCAGGTGCCCGTAGACGTCGGCAGGCTGGAGGTAGAAGGTGGAGTTGAGCAGCTCTTCCAGCCTGCGCGGGACGTCGTTCTCCCGGTAGTACTCCATCGCCTGCTGCTTCAGCCTCTGCAGCTCCCTAGTGGTCCCACAGCTACGGCCGCCGCCGCCTTCTCCCATGGTAGGAGATTTAAGGCTACAGCTGGGGTTAGCTTGGGGGCCTGCGAGCGTCCTGCCGGTCACTAGGCAACACAACGAGATCCCGACACCCAGATCTCGCGAGGTTTCCAGCTTGGGTTCTAGCCGTGGCTGGAGCTGCGCAGGGCTCCTCCGCCCTCTTCTCTCCTCTCGCTGAGGGGTTGGGCCGGGGGCTTGGGCTCCCTTACTCCTGACACTTTGGCCCTGCTAGCGTCATTTCCACCACTTTCCCGGACAATTTCCCTCATGGGGATAGAGTTCACGCTCTCAGGAAATGCTTTCTGCGGAAGCGTGGGAGCGTTAGCTCCAACCTCCAGGGAGGGACCGGAGCCTCCCGTGGCGCGTAGTGCTCCCCACGCCCCGGGCCATCTTGCCCCTCCCCCCCAACCCCTCGTTGCTCGCGGTCGGTGAGCTCCTCCGGGTGGCTAGGGCGTCCAGTGCCGGCCCACTCTTGGGGACTGTGTACCCTCACTGGACCGTGGAGGTACCAGGAATTCATTCATTCGCCCCTCTTTAGCCCTTGGCCCTGAGCCTATCAGTGTGCTGGCTGGGCACGCTGTGGTGTGCAGGAGAGAACCGCCTACGCGACCCCCACCCCCATCGCGGGAGATCAGTGGGAGGGAAAAACCAGTGTGGCCCAAAAAAATTCGGGGTGAAAGCCGAATGGTTATGGCTTGGACAGGCCTAGGGTGGCGAATGATACAGGCAAGACCTGAGAAGGAAAAGCGGGAATGTAAGACTTCATTGGGTCATATCCCTTCTCTTGTACCTTCAGAGGCTGCCTCAGTCCTGCCCTTTTAAATCCAGCTGCCTACTTGGCTTCATTACCCCTGCCAGGTGGCATGCGCAATTACAGCGCTTCTTGTGCCCTCTGCTCTAGATACTTCTGCAGGAATGGGCCGGGATGGACAGTGTTCTACTCTTGCCTGTTTGTGTTCCCGGCTTAAACAGATCACTTAAGACATCTGTGCTGTATTTTGCTCATCTGGAAAGCAATCCAATCTACTCTGCCTGCTTCACAAGTCACTTAGGATAAAATGAGAAAGTGAATGAGAAAACACTCAACAGGATAGTTATTTTCAATAGATGCATGCAGATGTGTAACAATATGTGATTCAATAAATACTGTTATAGGAACCCAGACATGTACCTCCTTCTGAACTCCCTCAGTGTTGTGTCCTCATCTCTGATGGAACATGTCACTTTCTGGGATGTGACAGATCATCATGGGTCTTGCTGGCTGGAAATTCCTCGGTGGTAGGAGCGCAGTCTGAGTCCCCTTCACATACCCCTCAGGGTCCATGCCCTCAGGGACAGAGCATGTGCTCTGCCGGGTGTTGAATGAACCTTTATACAGAATAAGCCAGTGCTGGTGCTGGTGCTGTGTCCATTCCACGTGTGTGCCTTTCCTCCTATCGCCGTGGATGGAAGGCACCCCCTTCTCTGGGACGCCCATCCTTCAATGCAGGGCTGAGTCCCACATCTGCAGAGAAGCCGTGTTCCACACCAACTGTCCTCACTGAGCCCATTCTTCAGAACTCCTTCCCGGCTTGCAGCCTGGGCCACAAAGCTCAGCCTTCAGGGATGTCTTGACTCATTTGACACTTGAATGGAAGGTTGAAAGTGCCCTGGGCAGGGGCCACTACGTCTGGGAGTCTCCCATCTATAACCCACTGGCCTCTAGGTTCCATGAGGACAGAGACTTGGTCTGTCTTGTTCACCATTGTGTCCCCAATATATTACCTTACAGAATCATTGCTCAGTAAATATATGTTGAAGGAATGGATGGATTTTACACATAATGAATGCTGAATAAATACTTAACTCGAAATGATTTGGAGTTGAGTGAATAATGAATACACCAGGCTCACTGGAGCAAAGGATTTGTTTTCAGTAATAATGAGACGTCAGGATGGAAAAGTAGGTTGGGCAAGATGGAAGTGGTGTTTTAGGAAGTTACCTGGCAGCAGTGGCGGCTTGGTGGGTGTTTAGTTGTGCAGAAAGCAGGAGACACAGGTAGAAAATCAGGTTGATGTAAGGGCCTGAACCACGCTGGTAGCAATGGCAAGAGATGGAGGACAGAGTTAATTAGGAAGAAGGATGGAAATCACTGTGAGTGATTGGATGTGGGGTTGAGGGAGCAAGGATGATGCCATTGAGGATGGCCTGTAGCGTTCTTTCACGGTTGATAGAAATGGGATAGATGAGTGAGTGATGTGGTTTTGATGGAAGGAACATGATGCATTTGGTTTTAGATGTGTGGAATATGTGGAGCACTGGTATCTCAGAGAAAAGGGAGGACTGATGATACAGTGATCACCCATCCACGTGGAACTTAAAGTGGAAATAAGAATAGATGAATCCTCTGGAGGGAAAAGGGAAAAAAAATCCTCTTGAAGCAAGGACCTAAATATTGAGGAAGGAATATATTTAGGACATAGGAGGAGGGTAAGGTGCTATCATAGGCAATAAGCAAAAAAGGGTTTGGGAAAAAAGAAAACAGTCCAAGTCCTGAAGTCTAAGGCAGAGAGTTTTGTGTGTCAGATATGCGTGTGTACATATGCATAGAATAAAATCGGAAAGAATATACTTGAGCATATTCATTGTGTTGTCCTTAGGTAATGAGATCATTGGGAATTTTAATTTTCTTTTTCTATATTAGTAGTATTCTGATTTTCCTAAAATGAATGTACTACTTGTTTAACTTTGAACAATTACATTAAAATATTTGAAGGAAGAATATTAAACCACATTAAAGACCGAAGTTAAAGGAGAATTAAAGACTGAAAAGAGATCATTAGGTACACAGTTGTTCCCTCATAGAATCATCCCATCTTCTTAAAAATAAAACTATATGTAGGCTAAATAAATAGCTAAAAGCACCCTCCCTGTTTACTTCTGTCATTCACTCAATAACAAATATTTATTGAATGTCTACCATGTGCCAGAAGCTGTTCTGGGCACTGAGAAAACAGCAGTGAATAAAATAGGTTAACATTTCTTCTCTTCATGGCACTTAGTTCTCGTGGCCCTCAATCCTAGCACTTACATCCCCGTGAGCCATCAGGACAATAAACTGCATTAAGAGATGTGAAAGCATTTTGAAAAGTTGGTATGCTAGGGGTTTATTAACATCCTATTAGTGTTGACAGATCCAGATGAAATAAAATGACTATTCATGAATATTTCAATTTTCTTATTTTCTGTAGATATTAGAAGCACTGGGGTTTTAGCTGTAAAATATATTCACGTGCATGCCAACTGTATACATACTTCTCACATTCCGTGTTTTAGTATCTTGGTGACTATTTCCATTTCATACTGAGACTGAATGTCCAGGGGCACTCACAGAACATCAGTGCTTGAAAGGGTTTGAATGCTGCTAACCCTAAAGGTATAAACAGGGGAGTTGAGGGGAAGGAAAAGAAGGGAAGGAAAGGCAAAGGAAAGGCTCAGGAGAAAAGGAAGGTTCTGGAACATATCCAGGGAGGGATGGAAGGACTATACTCTCCTCCTTTAACTGACTGAGCCACCCAGGCATTCTGTACTCTCCTCCTTTAGATAGAGGACACAGCCATGACTGTTGACTTCCCTTGGATGGGGTGCCCACAGTGGAAGGGATGTATGGTGTGGCACAAGGGTCATTTGAGAATTAGACGACAGATTGGAGTCCCAGTTATCCACCAGATCTAGACCTCATCAAAGAAATGAGTGGCTGGACTAGAGCAGTAGTTTCCTAAGCTTTTTGAATATGAAGACTCCTTTTTAACAACAAAAAATTGAGGGACCCCCCCCCCCACCATATAATAGTGGTTATCTGCAGTGAGTATGAATTCAGTAGTATGTCTGGAGCAGTTGTATCTCATTCATGTAAACTCCATACATACAACAAAGAATACGTTTATAGGCAAACTGCTCTCCAGTGTCGGGTGTGTGTTTGGTGGACGTTTGGAATGGTGAGCCCCTTGTCCACAGTGTGCAGGCTTTTCAGGGAGCTCGACTGAGAACCATGGAGCCAGGTCTCCCCATCCTAGACCTCTACTGTTTTGTAGCTCTGATTCAAGATAAAACATCAGGATGTATTAGACCAGCCCTATCTGCTAAATGAGGACCCTTCGTGGAGGAAATTAATCATTCTTCAGTCTGCATTTCAAAAAGGATTTCTAAACCATGTCAGGCATTTCCTAAATGAATGAGGATAAAGAAAAATATATTTGTTCATTTTCCCTTAATCCTTTCCAACACCTTTATATAAATTGGAACCTGTTTACCATGACTTTAATGTTCAGAAGTGATTGTTTAGATGTTATTTTGGGGTTGCTATCAAGTGCTTCTTAATTCTCGCCTGCATTTGCCATCTGTGTTGAATATCATTTTTCATAGGGAACTAATGAACTTGATTGCAGGTGCCTTTAATCATAGAATCATAGAAACTGGAGACAGAATAGATGGGAATGTTGCCTTTTCCCCATCTAGAAAATGGGATTGATAATGTTACCCCTCCTCACCCAGTTGTCATGAATGAGAAATAGGATTGCCAAGCTAATTACAATATAAAGAGCTGTAAATTAAATGCTAAGTAATAAGAGTAGGAATGATTTGACTAATAATAAAACGTTTTTTGTAATTTGATTTTTTTTTCATTACCAATGTCTCCCAGCAGTAGTCATTACCCCTGTGCTAGAAATAACAACAAAAACCAGGGCAGCAACTACCATTGATGGAGAACTTTTTATCTGCCTGGGGTTTTCCTTAGACCATCCTGTCGAATCTGCAAAACAACCACAAAAGGTAAGCGTTTGGCCCGAGGCAACACAGTTAGCAAATGGTGGAGAGGGAATTTGAACCCAGGCCCAGTGGACTCCAGTGCCCATGCGTTTCCCCCACCATTGTGCTGCTCTGCCTCTCAGATCTAGAAGTCTTGTAGTCAGATCCCACTGTCTCATGTGAGCAACTGGTAGGGTCTTGGCCATCCTTTCTGGAAGAAGCCAAATGAGTTGCTCACGTGGAGGGCTCGGAGAAAGGAGCCTGGGTAAATTGTGTTGATCTCTGGATCACTGGTTCTCAGTCTGGGCTGAACATCAGAATCTCTTGGGGATTCTACTAGGTTCTGGTAGAATCGAAGCCCTGTTAGAATTTAAGCACCATGAAGAGGAGGGTTATCTATCACTGCTGTAGTATTAAAAAATGCTGATACCTGGGCCCTACCACAGACCTATTAAATTGGACTCTCCAGGGGTGGGGCCCACACAGAGGTATTTTTTTTTAATATGTAATATTAATGTGCAGCCAAGATTGAGAATCTCTGCTGTAAGAGATTTCTTCATGAATCATGTCAGAAAGAGAATGGGTAAGGCTTCACCCAGGAATGACGTGATAGTGCGTATGGCCAAGAAGGCCTAGAAGTGTTGGGCTTGGAACCAGACCACTTGGTTTCAAGCCCTGGTTCTTCCAGTTCCCAGCTGTATGACCTTGTACACATTGCTTGACCTCTCTGAGCCCATTTGCTCATCACCTAATATTTTCAATTTCATGGGATTGCTATGAGATAAAATTTGAAAATCCATGGAAACTTCTTCCCACTATCCCAACATATAGTAAAGGATGTCGTTATTACCAAAGAAGTTAAGGAGAAGGAAAATAACATTTTTAGAGTTTTGCTGTGTTGGTCTGAAAACATTTATTTAGCTTTGTACAGGAATTCAGGTGGAATTAAATTAAATGATAAGGGGAACGCCCTTCCTTTTAAAACAATATTAGTGACCTTTTGAGATAATCAGACCTCCTAGTAATCTATCACTTTTGTTTTAACCTTTACCATTTGCTCAAAATTATAGAGTTGATGTGTTATAGCTCTCATTTCCCAAATAAAGCAGAAAGCTGAAGCCGTGGTCGTAATATGAGTGTTCAAAGCTGGCATCCTGTCAAAGGCCGTCTTAGATCTAGCCTTCCGGTCATTTGTTCAGAGGGCTTTGACACTGAAGACCAAAAGATACTGTTGGAGATGCTATTGCTGGCAGTTTAATTAGTATTTTTCAGGACACAGACACACAATTTCTATATATGCAGAATGAAAACAGGAAGTAGGACAATTATCCAGTGAGTTTAGACAGTGAAAAGAAAGGAGGAAATATCAGGCAAAAGAAATTCTTTAAAGCAAGCTATTTTGCCATATTTAAATAGATACTTTTCTAACTTTGTAGAAGTAGATACAACTTAAAGAGTATTTCTGTGACCTAATTATGGGGCTAATAAAGCAAAATGAATACATATAAAATATCCTACAGAGGCCAGGTTTTCTAGTTTGTACTTCTTAATATAAAAGCAGCAAAGTAAATAAAGTAATTGCATTCATTGCGAATGAAGAAAATGTTAAACGTCTTTCCGACATAGGGGGCAGCAAAGAAGAAAGAGAGGAGAATTCCCAGTTAAGAGGACCAGTTAGATGTTTTGTCAAGTTGTGGCTGAAAATGTTTTCTCTGTAACTGCTGCAGCCGTTGGTTTGGTTAGTTTCCTAGCCCCTGTGGCCACCTATTTTGTTGTTGCACTTGAATGAGAGCCCATAAATTGACTTTTGTAATTAAACTTAAGATCTTGATTGAAGGGGATTTTAGCCTCCCTGAAAATGTACTTTAAGTTAATCTGCTTAAGAGGAATTATCTATTTCTTATTAGCAAAATCAAAACACTGTATGCCTTTATAACTGATGATTTCTGCGGGCCTGGTCATGAATCTTATGGTAATGTTAAACTGTCAAACATTATTTGGGGAATTTAGAAAATTCAGTTGTAAAAAATTTAGGACTTGACTTTTGACATTTGTTGTTGGCAAAATGTAGAGTCATACTTGTTTTCTTTTTCTTCCTTGATTTGCCCTTTTTTTGGGTTCCTGTTTAAGATGTTTGAGAATTTTTGCTTCTTGAATTAAAAAAAAAAATTTAGTCATAGATGCAGATGAGAATTATTTCTTTTGGGGGTATAATTTTGGGGAGTAAATTCCCAGGAATTTTTAGCAAAATCATTTTAGGCAAACTTTTCAGTATTGATTTGATTTAATTGCATTACTTTTATATATGACAATCATATATAAAGTATTATCATTGGAGCCCTATATACTTCCAGAATTATTTAAGGTGACATTTGTGAATGAATCTCTAACGCCAATCTAATGTGTTGGATTAAATATCTGTGTAATTAAAAAGTACATGGAATTGTATGTTAACAAGGGACAGTAGATCCTGTTTTTAATTAAATACCACTTATATTTTGTGATTGTGCATTCAAAACCTTAGGTGGATATTATAGAAATAAAAGCAGTAATGATCAGAATTAGTTTCTCAAAAAAATAATGTTTCCATTAATATTTAAGGAGAGAGATAGGATGAAAGGAAATAATTTTAATATGTTTTTAATGATGCCTGTCTTCTGTTTGGGCTGCAGTCAGCATAACCATCTTTAAATGCTACAGTTTGGAGGTAGGGAGGAAAAGGAAAGTACGAGAAAATCTCACACAGTCCTGCTCAGACAGGAATAAGGAGTGATGGGTATTAGGATGATTTTGTGTAAGGGCACTTTCACTTGAAATAAAAAATTGAGGCAAAGTGAGGTTGGAAAAGAAGTATCTGGGTGCCTGCCCTGGTCTCTTCTTCTTTGGTGTGCATAGAGATACAGCCAAAGGAAGCAACGTGGGTCACCAAGGATCCATTCTCTGCCACCGCCCTTGTGGGTCGGAACTGGCCAAACTCCCAGAAGGAGCTGTCTTTGCCCAATAGCTACTGTTAGACTGTTGTAAAAATTTGAGTTGATTTATGAACAACAGGTGATTTAAAATATCCCTGAGCCGTTCTAGGTAACCCTCGTTCCCAAAGTTCATGGCCAAATATTTGCACTCTAGCCTTAGAACCTTGATGGGAATTTGAAAGTAGAGAAGACCGGGTAACGAACTCACGAGACAGAGAATTTCATAGCAAAGAGTGTCTCAGTTAATGTGAAGTATCTGTGCGTTCTAAAGAATTTTTCTACTTCTACAGGATTAAAAGTAGAGTTCCTGTTTGAGAGAACTAGTAAGAAATTTCTTTTGGCCGTAAAATTACTCCATGCCAACACTTGTTGGAATTTTTATTAACTTGTGGATCTGACCTAAACTTTGGCTGTCTAATCATTAAATGCCTTCTTTTTCCTCAAGAGCCAAGCTGACAGTGTGCAAAGGGAAAGTAAGGCTTATGTGCTGATTTTGAGAATACAGTTTCAAAGACTGTATTTTATAGAGCAAGAATCAAAGACTGTTTTGTAGAGTAAGAACAAAAACAACTCTTATTTTAAAGTATGATATTTGAAATAACTGAGGCGTGTGGGTATCAGTTTATAAGCTTTAGAATGTTTGTCGTCCTATGTCTCATTATTTATTACTTTCCTGAAAATCCAGGCATTTTGAATTCGTCAAGAACTGTTGCAAGAAAAACATCTGTTCAGTAAATAATTTTTGTACATTTCTTATAAATCTATTGTTGGAAAATAGTTGTCTTTTCTTGAGACAATCCTAAATCTGCAAAAGCAGGAAATGCAATCAAAACGAGGCATTGAAGATTTAAAGATCTTTTCATTTGTATTTGCAATAGACTTTATATCCAAGTATTATTTGTTCTGTGAGAACTGAAGGAATCACCATGTGTTGTTTCTGTTGTTGTTGTTTTGTTTTTTACTAAAAATAACCATTTTTACCTTCCCTTGTGTATGTTGTCTGGGTTTGACTCTAACTTACTAGGGGCATGCCTTGAACTCTTCACACTCTTTCCAAGCCCTAATGCTAAGAAACAAATGCAGTGTTACTTGGCACAGCATTTGACCCTCGCTGGTGGGTCAATGTCACGCACATGCCCCTGTACCTTCTGGGGTGCAGGCTCAGCGGCCGCGTGAGGATCAGCCCCTGGGCTTACTGTGTTTATGAGCGACACCCCTCGCTCTCCAAATTTAGACTCCAGGATATATACCTTGTGCCAGCCTATCGCATCTATTTTTTTCACAAGATACGTAGGTAAAAATGTCAGGTTCTTAATGGCTGGTGTCTACAGCTAGTCCTTTGGGTCGGTCATACTTGTGTCGGTTACTCAAGTGCACCTGTCTCAATTGGATGTTTTAAAATAAGCTGAACTCTGGAAGGCTTGGATCAGAGGAAAGGGGCTGTGATCCTGATCGCACAAACTGGAGAGAAACAGTTTGGTAACGTTTCTTTGGCTACTTAGTGCTTACTGACTTTTGGGAGAAAAGGAAACTTGGCAGCATGTAATTCTAAGGAAATTGTAAGAAACAAAGTAGAACCGAACTCCTCGGGGGAAGGGGGGGGGTTTGAAGTCTGTGCTTACATAGTTCCGTGTTGTCTGACATCCTCACGAACCCTGCAGGTACGGTGTTGATTTAGAATGAGCCCTACGTTCCACCAAGGGAGGACATAGCAAAATCTTTCTTCCCTTAGCCAGTGGTTCCGTGTTCCATTTTCTAACTGGAAAGTAAGTGCACCTTGTATCTGGAATACAAACATTTCAATAGGTACTATTCAGTCTGCTTGATGTGAACTTTTTATTTGAGTATAAAGGATCTTAACATTTCTGTGTGTTGACTTTCAGGGGATACCTGGCAGTAGCAAATGCAAACACTAAATAAATAAAGGGGCTCAGGCTGAAATGTCTGTGGCTCTCACAACATAAGTAAACATACAGATCTGATTATGAAGAATGTTAGCTTTTACCCTACAGAACAGTCACATATATATAACACATATAACAGTTATACCCTGGGGTATAACTCTCATCGCTGGTGTGAACATTTCACCCAGACGCAGGAATGATGCAGCATTTTAAAATACATTCTTTTCTTTTTAAACATGCTCAACATCTTGACAAACCCTATTTGGTGCGAAGTTCAAACGCACGTAACCCAAGGTTCATTTCTACCTTGTGCAGTCAGGTGGTTTCCGATGCGCTGCAAGGATCCACGTGGGCAATGAGACGTGAATCCCCATTTTGTTGTCTCTGAACTTTGGAATTATTCAGACCTCTTACATCGTGTGCAGATACATGAAAAAGAGGACGCAAAAGTGAAACCAGTCCTGGGGCTGCTGTCAGCTTTGACGTTCGTTCGTTCCACTGACTGTGTGCTTGTTCGACTTGTTTTTGTCCTCTTCACACGTTCTGTTTCCCCTCTCCAGAAATGTGGTGACGCGGTGTTCACACCATCCACCCCGTCTGGCTCTGGGAGTTCATGCGGAGGACAGGAGCCTGAGCGCCAGCAGCAGGCCGCCACCCTCCCCTGCCCCCCGCCGAGGGGGCCCCCTTCCCCACATTCCTGCTTCCTGGGCTATCTTTGGGAAGGGGGTTTGGGATCCTCTCCCGAGCAGTCCAGGCTCTCCTCGCTGTGGCTGTGGCGGCAGGGACGTAACCCATTTCTTACTCTGTCTTGAGCGCCTGTCTGGTAGACAAAGCTGTTAGAAATAACTGTGTGGTCATGTTTACTGCTTGTTTCCATGATAGGAATCATCTTTATAGATAAGAAAATCATAGGCCAGGCAGAACTTCTGGGTCATTTCGTTCCATGCCCTCATTTTACACACACACACACACACACACACACACAAGCGAATAGAAAAACCTCTAGTTGCTGGCGAAAAGCTGTCAACATAGTTCTTCTCTTCAGGAATCAATTTATTTAATGGGTTTAAATTAAAGATTTTTTAAAATTCTCTTCATTATGGGAAAGGAAAAATACCTTTCATGATGTGTAGTTATTTTGGTATAATATGTATAATTGCTGTGACTGAATATCAGGCATATTCTGACGATATTACAAGATTTAAAAATCTGAAGTCCAAAATCCCTAAATTCTGAGAAAAAAGTGCCGCACGTGTTCACAATTGTGGGACTTGTACTGGGGCCTCTCAGAGGGTTAGCTGTAAAAAGTTCTGTGGCTTTCTTCAGATTTAGAATTTTAAATGGCCTTTTGGTAGCTGCATTCTCTCTAGTTTGTCAAGTAATCAGGCAGCTGTTTTGGCCTTTTTATAAAGTGCCGTAATAAGCATGTCTACTGCCCTTACTTCATCAGCGACAAAAAATATTCATGGCTCATCCGGTTGGAAGGTGATTCACCTGAGGCTTTGTTCCCGAATTAGTAACGCAGCAGCCTCTCATTTAGCAAGCGGTGCTTCTCACCAATTAAACTGAAAAAAAAGTTTCTCTCTCTTATTCAGATACAGACTTAGGCTTTCACCTGTCAGAGGAAAATGAAACCGTCACTAACCACTGTTTATCTTGCTGGCGGGTTCATGCCTACGACAAAGTGATTTTTCTCCAGGTGAATTACTCCCCACGTTGGCGTGGCAGTGACTAATAAAGTATTTATGAAACGCAAGTGTGTGGTCCCCGTTCCCACAGTGTGTCACTGCTGCCGCCAAGTGACAGGTCTGAACAAAATCAGCAAATCTGAAACAATTAGAGCATGGATTCCACTTTGCAAAACCAAGGCCCCCGCTCCCTCCTAGACAAAGATATCTTATTTTTATATGAGGAGAACGAAGACGCTCTCCTAAATCCCACTTGACCCATGTAGCCATCAATTTGGGGCTTCTGAGAAAAGAACGGTATGGTGAGGAAGAAAGGCATGCCTTTCCCTGAACGAACTCTCTCGAATTCTAGCGCTGAAGGGAGTTTTTCCTCTGGTTAGTTGTCCACAGTCGCACCCAAACTCCCACTGTGCTACAGGAGGGAGATGTCTCTGTCTTAAAAATCAACGAGACACACCAAGAACTTGCTGCCCTCGGAGACATATGCAAAGACCCTTCTCCCGAGCAACCTCGTTCTTGAACTGGGCTAAGAGCTTTTCAATTGCTGTGACATTTTCAGCCAGGGAAGGGAGTGGTTGTTGCGGAGCAATGTTTTACAGGCAATTACTTTATATTATCAACGGAGCAATTCGCTGTCCAGAAAGGAGCCAAAGCGATCAAGTTAAATCATTAAAGAGAGAAAGAGCGAGCGGGAGAAAAGATTCATCTCATTAGCAGGTGCCGGTGCGGCAGGCTCCGCGGCGCGCACAATGTCACGGGCCCTTTAAGACAATGGCTGCGCTCCCTCCACCGCCGCCCCCGCCCCCGGAGCTGTTGACAGGTCTAAACCTCCCTCGCAGCCCATTGTGGCCACAGTAGGAGGCACCTGCAGAAAATGTGCCAAAACCAGGCAGGGAGCAAGAGCTTTTCAATAAGCCCCGCAGCTGGAGAGGAGAAGCAACACTAAACACGCGGGCGCGGACCAGGCATGTGATGGGAAAAGGGGTCAAACCCAGACACCTCCTATCGGCTTTCTGAGCTTTCTGAGCGCTGTTCGGCTCAATTTGCTGACATCTTCTAGCTGGCTTTTCTCTATTTGCTTAATATGCTGAGGTATTTAGCTTAAAAGCACTAAATACTCCATCACGAGGACCTCTTCTCTCCCTTTCCCATTTACTGTTATTAAGGACGTTTTCCAGTATTTTCTCCCTCTTTCTGCCCCAAACTAAGATTGTTTTCTTTTGCTTCTCTCTCTTACGGCTACCTAGCAGGCGTTGGCCACCCCACGCCACCACCGGCTTGATTTGACTCCTTTTTAAATTCAGGGACAAGTCAAGCTCTCCCAGTTCGGGATCTGGGCTGCCTTCGGACAGCACAGGTTCCGACCACCCTCCGCACAGGTCTGGAAGTTGCACTGCGTTTTGACGCAGTGAACCTTCACGGGGCATCTACGGCGTCCTCGCGCCTTCTGGAAATCCAGAGATAGACAAATGGGCTTCCCCTCTTGCACTGCTTAGGATCCAGCAGAGAGGCTAAAGAGCTGATGGGACCATGGGTTTTAGGAATTTGTCTGGGACCCATGCGCTTGTCTTTGTGGTCCTTACAGCCCTTTGGAGAATAAGCTGGAGTGGAGGTGGGGCAGAGGGGACAGGGAGGGACCTGGGATGTACTGGTGGTACACACTGGTGGTGTGGCTTTATCCAGCCTGCCTTGAGAAGCAAGAGGACAGAGTTTCACTAAGCTGAGAATATGGCGTCGCGCCTCCATGTTGGCAGCTCTAAAAGGTCTGGAAATCCTTACCTTTACATGGGGCCTTCGGGTTCTCATGATATGTCCATCTATTCTTTTTCTCACCGGAAGTAGTAGGCATTATCTCTGTTGTACAGATGAACACATCTGAGACTCAGGGCAAAGCACCTTGCCCAGGGCCAACACAGCCAGTGGGTGGTAAGTGCAAAGGCCCTCCAGGAACCTGGCCCCTCTGCTACCGGCCTTTACCCCTTTACCTTTGCTTCCCTTCTACCCTGTGCCGTCTCTTCTAGCTGCCACCCAGCACGAACACATGCTTTGAGAGCAGCGCAGGAGCAGACAGACAAAGTGACATTTTCACAGTGACACTCTTTTCCCCCTTCCTACAGATGGAGAGTGTTGGCATGTACGGACTCTGTGGGTGTGCAGCAAAGAGCAAAATGAAGTGTGATTCCAGGTGGGAAATACCAGCTTCAGGTAGGAAAGGAATGAATTTGTGTAAGTACCAAACTGGCGTCGGAAGTCGTTATACCCCCCAGATTTCATTCCTTTGGAGAGGGACGAGGTTCATTTCTAGCTGGTACGGTTAGCCTGAAGCACACACAAGATATTTGCTACCTCACTGCCGAACATCTGCTTGTCCAGAGTGCTAACGAGCGGTAAGAGGTATGAGAGAAAGAGTATTTCAGAAGCACCCTTGAGTCGGGAAGTGAAATTGTTTCCCACCTACTCGAAGCCTGGAATGGGCGACAGCCAACATCTACACTCACAAGCACAGCTCCTGGAGCGGGGCCTGGCTGGGTGCACTCCTGTCCCCCCCCCCTGCCCTGCTCCCCTGGCTCTGGGGGCTTGTGTGTGTGTCCAGGCCTATCCTGAGGCAGGAAGAGATGGTCCTCCGAGCTTGTTTATGCTTTAACATGTCTCTCCCCACAGAGGACTGGTCCTCTTCTTCCTTCTTCCCCAGCGCCTCCCTCCAATTCGGGAGGAAACAAGCGGACTATTCATGTAAAAAGAGAAAGAGTGAGCTGGGGGGCGGGGGCGGAGGGGGGGATGCCACCGACAAACTCCATTGAAAGCCACTGGCTGTTCATTTACATTCACACTTTTTAAAAATGTTAACTAATGATGTTAAATGGTTTGCCAAAGGTCCTGGCAGGTCAGCTGTAGAAGTGTCATTTCTGCCTAATTAGGGCTCTTGTGGCTGCCCGGGGCCTCCCAGTGCAACTGGTGACAAGCCGAGAGCTGACAGCTTCAATTGGTGCCAATAGGAAGGTTGGACCGGTCATGTTTTCCAACTCAGCCAGGTGTTTGCTGAATGGGGGAGGGGGCCTGGGGAGATCTGAGCGCTTCCATGATCCGTCTTCTTTCACTGCTGCCTGGCAAGTCCTCTCCCTCTGCCTGTCTTGTCTTGTGTCAAGGTCAAGAATGGGCTTTGCTAAATCAGCAGTTTGGGTTATCTCTGGGAGGTCATTAGCAATCCCCGGCCCAGACATTTCAAGTGGTCTCAGACCCCAGATGCTAGATTTTTTTTTTCCCTCCCTAAAATCAGAAAGTAGGAAGAGAAAAGGAAAGTTTTAGGTAAAAAGAACAATAGTAGGCAGAAAACAAAACAGACCAAAAAAGACCCAGAAAGCTCTGTGTAACCGTCAGTATGAAGCTTCGAAAGACAGTCACCATAAGAAAACTGCCTGAAGAGAAAACAGCTAAAACATCCTGATCAGTGCTTTGAATGTTTTAAAGGGGAGACAATAGTGAAACAGAAATCCTGTCATGTGCGACTGGATGTCGAGTACCTGTCACATAGTAGATGTTCAACAAATGAGTTCTTGCTGATTTGATTTTTCAAGAGAGAAATTTTTGTCTGGGAAACAAAGAGCAATTGATAGAGATCCTGTTATTTTTCACCCTTTCTTTAGTTGTTCGTGCAGTGCTCTTTGAGCTTCTGAGTTGACCACAAAATACACGCTAAGCTGGAGTGCCACATGAGAGGTTGATACGATTATTTCATTTTTATTTTGCTTTTTTTACCTTTTTTTTTTTTAAACAACTTAAGTTGTTAAGTGCTCGGGAGCCCCAGGCTGCGACAGCCACAGCACCAAGAGGCACTCCCGTGGCACTGAGAGGACATCTGAGTGCAGAATTTGGCTTTGACACACTGGCGGGTCCTGTGGGGGTGACAGCACTCCCCGTTCGTCCTGAATTGGGCATCCCCACGCCGGAGCACGCGCAAACACACATGCACCGCGCGTGTTAGTGGTCTGGCTGACAGGGAATGGCAGGATTAATGCATGAGCATTTGGGGGCCCTGCTTGTTAAATCCAAGGGGAAAAAAGTGAATCAGAAAAAAGCTGTGTTCATTTTATGAAAATCTGAAGACCAGACCCAAAGAGGTCAGTTCTGGGGAGGAGGAGGGAGCCTACAGTGATAGGCACTTGAAACTGGCAGTTTTCAGCTCTCTGTCCCGCCTGCTGCCTCTGTTATCTCAGGTACGGAGCAATGAAAATTGGGGCCAGAAAGGAGACTGTTCCCATCTGCTGATTTTCCCAACAGCATGGAAGGAAGATTCAAGGAGACAGCCTCTGTAGGCCCGCCGAGGGCAATTCCTGGTCTGTATCAGGGGCCCGCTCGCAGTGAATCCTCTCCCTGTGGCCCTGAGTCCTTCCTGGTTGGAGACCACGTGGCTCTGGAGCAGCACGCTATTCTCTCCAGACCCAGGACAGACGTGAACAAAGAGAATTAATAGAATCGACTCATAGTCCAACCTCATGAATGATATGTGAGCAAATGAATCTAGACACATCCAGACAGTTCAGTTGCCCGTCTCCAGTTTTACCCTCCAGGGACCTCCTTGGTCATCGAATGCCCTTTACAGGTCCACTTTGCTTTCTCGTCCATCCCTCTGGTGCTTGGCACATGTTCATTTTCTTCTCCTGCAGTGACCTTCCTGGTTCACTCATCTTGCTTTTATCCTAGGGTGTGATTTTGCTTCTAGTTCCAGTACAGATCCCCCCTCGTCGCTCTGCCTCCCACATCTGCCTCCATCTCCCAGACCCGACCTGCCACCCGTGATGGCTGTCTGCAGACTTTGAGGGCAGACGAGTTAGTGTCTGGCTCTTAACAAATGCTAAGAAGTGGCCACTGAAGACCCTTCTTGTGGTTAGGAGGATGAATATTTAAAAATCATTCGGTAAGATGTTAGTGGTAAAGAAAAACACTCTCGCAGCGATGAAACCAGCATGGAAAAGTAAGCCAGCATTTACTACAACTGAAACAAAGCAACAAAAACTTTTGAAGACTTATGAACAGAGGAAAGAACATAGACATGCCAGTAAGTCTTCTGTCTTGTGGCCTTAATATATTCTGGTGGTGCTTGTGATAACTGGTCCTCACAGTGGCGAAATTATGTTCAGTTGGATATTACCTAAACCCTTCTGAAAGCGAATCTGGTTTCATCATTCCCTTGTTTGAGGCTTTCCGGTGGCCCTTTCAGATCTGATTCTGGCTTCTCTGTGACCTTGAACTCTTAAATCTGCTGTGCTGATCTGGTTCTCAGGACCTGCCAGGATGTTGCATGCCTCAGGGCCTTTGAACAAACTCTTTTTTTATCCTTGGAATGCCTCCCCTCTCTATTGTTCTCCTGACAAACACCTGTTCCTTATACCACCTCCTCCCCAAAGCTTCTCCTGACACCCCCAAGTTAGACTGACCTTTCTTTCTTTGGCACCCTCCCCCCACACCGCCTCACAGTCTTCTCAATAAGAAGAATAATTGTAATAATAAAAGCTCCCTTTTACTGCATGCCTTCTATGTGCCGGCATCCGTGCTTTCACCGGTTACAGCATTCAGTCCTCACCGCCCCGTGGAGAAGGTGCTGCTGCAGATGCTCATTGCACTGATGAGGAGGCTGTGGCTCAAGCTGCAAGTTGAAGGTCACACAGCTTGAAAGTGCTGGAGTGGGACCCGAGCCCAGCCAGCGCGATTCAAGCACACGTCGTAACCACCCTCGATCTAAACCACCAAGCCACGCTGCCTCTCCTTGTAAGTGGCTGCCATGCTGGTGTTTGGGTTCAGTGTGTCTCCCTCTAGATGGCGAGCTCGTGGGGGCTGCTGACACTCTCTGTAATCTGTGTCTAGTGCCTCGTGTGGGGCCAGCACATGGCAGAGACTCTAAATGTGGATTGAATTTAATGAAATTGAATGGAATTGAATTGTACTACATACGTGTGTGTGTGTGGAGGGGGGAGGGTATACACACACATTCTCTCCCCCTGCCTCTCTTATTCTCTCTATATGTGTCTTTTGTATACACACATATATGCACACTATAGGTACATACACATATAGTGATATACATAAGATACATGTATGTTTATGCAGGTGTAGGTACATAAAGATAGATATAAACATAGATATAAATATATATATATATAAGTATCTCTCTCTCTATGTGTGTGTGTGTGTGTATAAATAAATAAATAAATAAATAAATAAATAAATAAATAAATAAATAGAGTAAGAGGCAGGGGGTAAGAGAAGCAGTCTCAGTTGGGAGGAATATACATGCATTCCCATCTCTTTGACTTTGGATGGTGCGTTTGTAGTCTGTGTTAAACCAGTTACCTTGTAGCGTGGGTGAGACAGCGTGTACCTTGGCGGAGACTCCTAAAGCCAGACCTTGAAGCTCTCCACGTTCTGCTCTGGGTGTCCTGTTATACTTAAGCCCGATGGTTATCAGAGGAGGCGGATGTCTGGATAGAAGGGCGTTTTTGAGGTTTTCTTCGCTATGCATCGTCTCAGGTATAGAGAGGAGTCCTACTTTGTCCAAACATTTGTCTTGAGCCCCGAGCTCATTAGTGACGGTGAGCATGGGTCTCCTTCTGTCCTGTAAGGTGCTGTGCGTTATACAAAGGGCAAGACTAAGACCCAGCACGGACAGGAGCCTTAGCACAAAACCAAAAAGCTCTGTTAGAGCTAAGAGGCACCCATGAGATCTGGAGAGTTGGCTAAAGATTCAGTAATAGCCAGTTCAAGGGCAAAAAAACTCTTTCATGGATGCTGTACTCATGCTATTGCTTGCTTACAGAGGGAAACAAGTCGTGTGTCCTTTATAGACAGGTGCCCATTCGTCACATTTATTTTTACCCTGCATGAGCATGAAATCTCAGCTTTAAAATCAGATTCTAAAACTTTACAAGCTGTCAGGTTCTTACTGATTTTCTAAAGTAGTTCAGTGGTGTTGGGTGAGCTCTCCCTGCTGTCCTATGGCCCTCTTCTTGCCACTGACCAGTCATGCCCTTTGCTCCTCTCTCTGCTCCTTTGCTCCCTTTCTGGAACCCTTCCTCTTGGCGTTGCTAGATCTCGTCCATCCTTTGAGAACCCCTTAGGTACATGGGCGTCTGACCCTTTCCGGCTGTGGCTTTGCTATGGCACTGATGGTCTAGTTACTCGCTCCAAGCTTCTCTCTTGATATGCAAAGTGCTTTCAGGGTATAGAGCCTTGGAGGCAAGCAGGGTGAAAGACAGTCTTTCCGGCTTTTTTACCAAAGGAGTGCAAATAGCAGAGCTGAATCAACGGCACTTGGGCAACAGTGGTGTGTCTGAAGTTTTTAAAAATTTTAAAAAATAACTGCCAATTTTTAGTGTTTTCCCCTTAAAAATAGGGCTTTGTGGTTATATGTAAAAATGATTTTTCTAAACTATGCCTCTGGGGGTGTCCTTGGTATATCATTACGTTCCTTTGGGCAGTCAGGGCCATCTTGGGCACGGGACCCCTATAGTTACCTGGGCCCTGTGCTTGTTTTAATGCTCTGATGCTGCCATTGTGAAATCCTTAATAACTCAAACGGGGGCTCCTGCATTTTCATTGTGTACTGGGTCCTGTAAGTTAGGTGGGTGGCCCTGCCTTTGGGGTTCTGTGACTCTTCTGACTGGGAAGGCTAGAGAGGGGGCATTAAAGCCTTAACATGAATTTGTCTGGTACGGCCGACCCAGGGTGTGAGAGTCTGGGTACTCTTTAAGGAAGGAGTGCTGGGCTGAAGACTGGAGGGTCAGGAAGGGTGGAGACCCCTGAATGCCAACCTCGCTGGGGATCAGCGTGCCCAGCAGTGTTCTCAATGTCCGTCTACAAAAAGCAGGGAGTGAACAGTCGGTAATTCTGAAATTCCTGTTCAGAAGGCTTCCCGAGAGAGCCCTGCCTTTCACCTGGAACTCCCAAGTCATTTGGCCAAGAATTTCTGCTCGTTTGAAGAATTCCTGCTCTTCAGGAAAAAAATCCGCAAGGAAACACACCAGCGTTGGAAACGGGCTTCCCTTTTTCCAAATGTGCGTGTATCCGTTCTCATTGTCGCTCTTCCTGGGACCCCCTCTTACTTTTCTAACTTCCTGCCTTATTCCCATGGGGACTTGGAGGCATACCTGTGATGAAATAATAAGGGTGGTATATTTGCGAAACAGGACTGAAGGGAAGATAGGGCCAAGGCCGAAGGTGGGTGCACACATGCGGACCGTGAGGTCTTGCGGGCTTTTGGATGAGAGGCCACCCTGCGTCTGTCAGCTACCACAGTGGTGGGACCCAAGTGTGTGGTCGCCGCAAGCAGGGGGGTGGGCGGCTGTTGGGAGGCGGGTCCCGGCTGGGGCTGCCCTGCTCCCCACCCCTGTTATTTAGAGGCGTCTGGGGAGGGTGGGTTGGGTTTTCTCGAACTCTGTTGGCGTGAGGGAAGAAGCCCTCTCCCAGGAGACCCTGAGAGACAGTTCCCGCAAAGCTTCGTTTGGAGGAGAGGGTGACTCTGAAGGCTTCCTGATATCTTGGCGCTCAGTCTGTCCCTCATCTGCCGAGGACCGACGGTGACCGAAAGCCCCAGCCCCCATGCCTGCCCCCCCCCCATAGTTCCGGTGATGTGGCAGCAGTGGCAGCAGAGGCGGTGAGCCCGGCGCTGGCAGTGTTGGTGGCACTTGCACGGTGGCGGTGGCACCAGCACTGGCGGTGGCGGTGGCACCAGCACCGGCAGCGCCTGTACCAGCGGGACGTGGCACCGCAGCTTCGAAGCGGACGAGCGGACACGGCAGCGTCCCAGCGGCCGCGGGCGCCCATCGGCTTCGGTGTGTACTGGGCGGCAGGTGGCTGGCAGTGGCCCAGCGGGGGCTCTGCCTGCAGGGGTTCTGCAGGTGACTGAAGCCTGGGCCGCGGAGACCATGGAGAGAGGGGTTATTCCAAGAAGGAGGCTCCCCTAGCTGGTGGGAGTTGGACCCCATGTTTAGCCTTAAGTTAGAGTAACCCAAGAAGAGATGGGGTACAAGATTTAGAGCGTTTGTAAGATGAGAACCAAGAGAAGCTTAATTCTTCCTGGTGTGGGCAGTTGAGCACACATTCCTTTGCTTGTGGATTCGTTCCATGATTCATTCAGCAAACGCCAGTGGGACCTTCTCTAGAGTCTAAGGTCAGATTACTGGCGTCTGAATTTGGCTCTGCCACTCGCCAGTCTATGATCGTGACAAAGTTAGGTGATCTCCCTAAGCCCCAGTTTCCCCGTCTCTAGTATGAAATGTGAATAATAGTATCCACCTCATTGGGTTTTGGGAGAATCCAGCGCATATGAAATGTTTAGCACAGTGCCTGGCAGTAATTAAACATTCAATAAATATGAGCTAAGAGCTGTGATTGAACATTATGGAATGTACAAGGATTGATATAATCCCATACTAATTAAAGTCGTATTTGTCCATACAATGAAATGCTACACAGCCACGGTCCAGTAGGATTTACAAGTAGTGGACCCTTGAACCCCCTGGGTTTGAACTGTGCAGGTCTACTTATGTGCAGATTTATTTTTGAGACATGTAGTACAGTACTGTAAGTGTATTTTCCCTTGTGATTTGCTTAGTGCCATTTTCTGTAGCTTATTTTACGGTAAGAATACAGTCTATAATACCTATAACATACAAAACATGTTAATTGACTGTTTCTATGATTGCTAAGGCTTCTGGTCAGCTGTAGGCTATTAGTAGTTAAGTTTTGGGAGAGTCAGAAGTTGTATGGGGATTTTCCACTGTGCAGGGGGTCAGCACCCCTAACTACTGTGTTGTTCAAGGGTCAACTGTACTGTGTTAACTGCGGCCATCACTTGGTAGGGAGATTATGGGTGATTTGATTTACTTACTTTTCTTACCTGCCTTTTAGAATTTTTCTGGAGTATATGAACTGTTTATGAGATTTTAGAACAGAAGGGAAAGAAATCCCATCTGACCATCTCTTTGGTACTTTAATCATGACACAGAGGTATCATGGAGCAGTGACACCTTTGCTCCCATATGCTTGAACAGTTCCAAATGGAGGGTGGTGCAAGGGCACTCAGCACAACTCAGAGCACCTGTTGGCAGCTCTGATTCCAGAAAGTTCTTTCCTATACTATCTGTTTGTAATTTCTAACAGGATTTATTCATCTTTTCATCCAACCAATACTTATTAACCACCTCCGACATGCCAGGAACCTTGGCAAGTTCCAGGGAGACAATAGTGCATGGAAGCCAACAGGATCCCTTCATGGAGCTAGTCATTTAGCGAGGTCCTCAGATTATAACCCAATGACGAAATAAATATGTCGTTACATAGGCGCATTCTGATTCTAGGAGAGTGCACAGCAAAGATGGGGGGAAGGAGTCCCAAAGAGCGTCCCTGGGGTAACAGTTAAGCTGAGCTGTGAAAGGTGTGTGTTATGCGATGTGGGCAGGGGATGAGCCCTCCAGACAGAGGAGTGGAGTCTGCTTCAAGGCCACATGGTCATCTAATTCCCTTTCCACGTGCAAGCCTTTCAAATATTTGAAGACGGCTTCTTCTCCAGAGTTTTTGTTTTATTTCCAGTCTCTTTAGCTTTTCCTCCTAGGGTGTGATTTTATAGCTTTTTGCCATTCTGAGACCGTTTATTGGTGTCCCTCCCTCTCTTCTTAGATGTTTTTGAGCTATAATTCACATACCATGCATTTCACTCATGGAAAGTGTATAATCCAGTGACTCTTAGTGTATCGCTGAGGTGTACAGCCATCACAAATCAACTTTAGGATGCTTTCATCACCCCAAAAGAAAACCCTGTACTGATTACAGGTTTTACTGATTACACTCACTCTCCATTTCCCCCCAAAACCCCAGCCCTCAGAAACCACTCATTGCTTTTCCTCACTAGGGAGTCGCCTCTTACAGCATTTCACGTAAATGCCGTCGTAGGGCACGTGGTCTCTTGTGACGGCTTCTTCTGTTCTGGCGCCGTGGTTTTACGGTTGGTCCTTCTTGTAGCCTGTATCAGTACTTCACTTCTTTTCATTGTCGAATAATATTCCAGTGTGTGGAGATATCACATTTTGTGTATTCATTAGTCAGGCGATGGGCGTTGCGGCTGTTTCCGTGTACCGGCTCTTAGGAATAATGCTGTACACGTAGTTGCGTGGACGCGTGTTTTCACTTCTCCTGAGTAGGTACCTAGGAGCGGACTTGCTGGGTCACGTGGTAACTCTGTGCCTCACTTTTTGAGGAACTTCCAGACTGCTTTCCAAAGTGGCCGCACCATTTTACATTCTAACCAGCAGTGTGTGAGGGGTCGGATTTCTCCACATCCTACCAGCACTTGTTATTATCTGTGGGTTTTTTAAAAAAGTTTTTACTCAAATTCCAGTTAGTTACCATACAGTGCTAAATTAGTTTCAGGTATACGATATATGGTTCAGCACTTCCATACAACACCCAGTGCTCCTCACAACAAGTGCCTTCCTTAATCCCCGTCACCTATTTATTTGTTTGTTTATTTATTTATGAGAGAGAAAGAGCAAGAGAGAGCATGAGCAGGGCAGGGAGGGGCAGAGGGAGAGAGAGAGAGACTCTTAAGCAGGCCATGCCCAGTGGGGAGCCTGACACGGGGCTCGATCTCACGACCCTGAGATCATGACCTGAGCCAAAATCAAGAGTCAGACGCTTAACCAACTGAGCCACCCAGGTGCCCCCAACCCATCACCTACTTAACTCATCCCCCACCCACCCAGCTCCCCTCTGGTAACCACCAATTTGTTCTCTATAAGAGTCGGTTTCTTGGTTTGTCTCTCTCTCTTTTTTCCCCTTTGCTCATTTGTTTTGTTTCTTAAATTCCACATATGAGTGAAATCATATGATATCTGTCTTTCTCTGGCTGACTTATGTCACTTAGCGTAATACTCTCTAGCTCCATCCCTGTCAGTGCCAATGGCAAGATTTCACTCTTTTTTATGGCTAAGTAATATTCCATTGACTTTATATCACATCTGCTTTATCCATTCATCAGTTGGTGGATCCTTGGGCTGTTTCCATGATTTGGCTATTATAGGTAATGCTGTAATAAACATTGGGGTGCATGTGCCCCTTTGAATTAGTACTTTTGTATCCTTTGGGTAAATAACTAGTAATGCAGTTGCTGGATCGTAGGGTATTTATCTGTCTTTTTGATTAGCGTCATCCTCGTGGGTGTGAAGTGATATATCATTGAGTTTTAATTTGCTTCTCACTGATGCCTGTAGATGTTGGCCTGTTGGACATTTCTGTATTGTCTTTGGAGAAGTGTCTATTCAGATCTTTCGCCCATTTTTAATTTGAGTTGTATCTTTTTATTATTTGCTTGTAAGAGTTCTTCATATATTCTAGATACATACTCTAGATACACATACTCCCTCATCAGATACATAATTTTCAAGTCTTTTTCTCCCATTCTGTATATTGCCTTTTCACTTCTTTGTAGTGTCCTTTGAAGCACAGAAGTTTTAAATTTTGATTGAGCCAAATTTATCTATTTTTTTCTTCTTTTGTTTGTTCTTTTGGTGTCACATCTAAGAAACCATTGCTTAGTCTAAGGTCAGAGAGATTTATGTCTATTTTTATTCTTTTATTTCTTTGACAAGAGTCTCATAGTTTTAGCTCTTACATTTAGGTCTTTCATCTCTTTTGAATTCAGTTTTGAATATGGTGTGATGAAGAGGTCAGCTCACTGTTTTGTATGATATCCAGTTGTCCTGGCACCATTTTTAAAAAATGCTATTCCTTTCTCCTACCAAATCGTCTTAGCATCCTTATCAAAAATCAACTGATTATAAATGTGAGGGTGTATTTCTGTACTTACAAGTCTGTTCCATTGATCTATCTGTCTGTCCTTATCCAGTACCACACTGTCTTAATTATTGAAGCTCTGTAGCAAATTTTGAAATTACAGAGTATGAGTCTTCCAACCTCGTTTTCATTTGTCAAGATTGTTTTGGCTATTCTGGATCCCTTGCATTTCCATATGGATTTAGGATCAGCATGTCAATTTCTGTAAAGAAGCCGGTTGGGATTTTTATAGATTGTGCTCAAACTGTAGATCAATTTGGGGAGTTTTGCCATGCCAACAATAGTAAGTCTTCTGATCCATGTACGTAGGATGTCTTCCCATTTACTTAGGTCTTCTTTAATTTCTTTCAACAGTGTTTTCGTTTTCAGAGTATAAGTTTTACACTTCTTCTGTTAAGTTTATTCCTAAATATTTTGTTGTTTTTTATGGTATTGTAGATGTAATTGTCTTCTTAATTTCATTTTTGGGTTGTTCATTTCACATCCCTTTTAAAATATCATCCTGAAAACCACTGGGATGTGCACAGTGGGATGCACCTCGCACTTGTGGATTCGATTCCATGAATATAACCCAAGATAAAGTTAGCTTTCTGTGGGAGGGGCCAAGGTGGGGGGGTGGTCTGCATAGCAGCATCACACCTTTGACTCGTGTCAACAGAACCCCATCATACTTGTTCAAGTCTTCTGCTGCTGTGCCATGTTTCCCTCCCTCTACACCTGGACAGGTAGCCCTAAGGAGCCAAAGCTAGCACACTGGCTTTTCCATTTCATATTTTTAGATTCAACCCATTGTGTGTAGTCTGTGAGATTGATTTGGACACTGATTCTGACCCTGGCCATGATATATTTGTCCTTCAGCCTATCCCCAAATGCAGTGAACATATCCTCTTTAAAGTTTTCATTCAGGCCAATGATAAAAATGTTCAGCAGGACTTTGCCAAGGACAGAGGCTTGAGGTCTGAGTTCAGAACCTCTCTCTGAGATCACTGAATTTCAGACCCCCAATAACAGTATCCAGCCAGTCCCTAAGCCACCCAATTCAGTAGTCCTTGCATCCAATCCATATGGTAACCCCATCAAATTTATCACACGCCCTACTGAATTCCTAAATCCTTGATCAACTTCATCTCTACCAGTCTGGTAATCCTGTCAAAGAAAGAAACAAGATTTATCTGATAGAGCTTTTTCTCTGTTGACCTGTAGTGGGTCCTGGTGATTCTTGTTTTCTATATGTTTGTAAACCATAAATCTCCTTTAACAAGTCACTTCTGGATCTGGTGCACCAAACTCACTAGCCAGTTATCCTCTTATGATAAGAGAATTAACCTCAGATGAAACACAGGTTCACAGGGGTTAAAGTCATGCATAAGGCTGGTAAATGTGGAGGGAAGTCCAGAACCCACGGCTTATGATGATCTATTCTGTGCCCCCTCCACTCACTGTGGAGAAGGTTCCTATGTGGACAATGACGGGAACAAGTGTGAATGTGGGAAGCTACTCAGAGACTCCCAAGTCCTCAGGTAAATTCAGGTGTTCAGCTAACTGTGCCCAGAGTGAAATACTGCCACACACACGTGATGTGGTTGCTCATCAGAGGGTGAGCAGCGCAGGAAAAGGAGTCTTTTGAACCACATCTGTGGTATCATAGTATCTTATTTAATTCAGTTTCCTTTTTGGCCTGAATTATCTGGATTTCATTAGTTCAACAAGCATCTGTCAACTCATCTTGCTTTAGGACCCATGGTAGGCTCTGAGGATCCTGAGATGTGAGAGGCACAGCAAAGGTTTCCAGGTGAGCCCAGCACTGTGATGCCCACAGTGGGTACTGGCATAGATGGACTTGCCATCCCATCCCCTGGGTCCCAGGGCTTCCTCCCATGCAGTCGAGATGTCAAGTGACTCAAGTGAATCCATATGGAACCACAAACCAGTCAACAAATGTTCACGTATCATCCATTCTGTGACAAGTGCTGTTCTGGACATTAGGAGACAGCCATGAATAAAACATAAAAATTCTTGTCCTTATGGAGCTTACACTCTAGAGTGTGTTCGTACGTGTGTGTGGGTATATACAAATCTTAACAACTGTGTCAGATGATAAAGAGAAGGACTAAAGCTGAATTGGGGAGAGGGAAGGATGGGGTGGACATGGGGTTAGAATTTAAAGTAAGAAGTCCAGGGAGGTCTCACTGAGAAGGTGACATTTGAGCAGCAACCTGGAGGGTTGTGTGCGTGTGTGCGCGTGTGTGTGCGTGCATGTGTGTGTGTGTGTGTGTGTGTGTGATCAAGCCATGTGGTATCTGAGGGAGGAGCATCCTGGGCAGAGGAACGGCTGGTGCAGAAGCCCTGAGGTAGGAGTTGCCTGTGTGTTAGAGGTCCAGAAGGAGGCCACATAGCTGGGGGATGAGGCCAAGTTGGAGCCTTGTAGGATGGCCAGCTTCTCCTCTGAGATTGGAAGCCAGGGGCTTGAGTGAGGGAGTGGCATGTTTGAAAGGTCCCAGAGGCTATGCTGTGAGTACACTTTGGTGGGGACTGGAGGTGGGGGGGGGGGAGAGGAGAGGCAGGGAGGCCTGTTAAGGAACTATTACAAGATACAGAGTCAGTGCCAGTTCAGCTTGGGGTAACAGGGGTGGCAGTGGGGAGACACAGACAGAGGCTGGAGGGAAGGCCCCAGCATTTCTGGAGACTGGATGGGGGATGTGGCAAAGGGAAGGCAAGAACAACACTGGCACTTTTGGTCTAAGCACATGGAAGGATGCAGTCACCAGTTACTGAGGTGCTGACGGCTGGCGAAGGGCAGGCTCTGGGAGGAGGAGGGGAGGCATTTGGTTTGGGGCCTGTTGACTAGAGCTCCCTGTGAGACTTGCAGGTGGAGGTGGCTGAGCTCAGGCTGGAAATGTCAGCGTGGGAGTCAGCACCACGAGATCCCCTGAGGAGAGAGCATTGATGGAAAGGAGTTGTCTGTGGACTCGAGCCTGGGTCACCCCCACATTTAAAGCTCACAGAGATGAGAGAGAGCCAGTGAAGAAGTCTGGGGTGCTGCTCCATTGATGAAGGAGGGAAACCAGGTGTCCTGAAGTCAAATCAAGAAGGTATTTCTAGAAAGAGGGCATGGTCTGCTGTGTTGAGCAGTGCGGATGGGTCATGTCTGAGGAGGACTGAGGGCTGACATGTGTTTGCAGTCCTTGTGGCCACACCAGGGGCAGAAACAACAGGCAGGCACCACTCCTCAGTCCTCGCGTAGGCTGGGTGCGACCTGAGTCCCCCCCCCCAGGTGACCACAATGACTGTCCTCTGCACTAATCCCCAACTCCACCTCCCACCTCTATCATGGTCCCTCAAATGGCAAAATGAGTCTCTTCCTCTGATATTCCTGTGTCAGCCAGTGTCCTGCTGACCAAGATGTTTGTCAAAATGCAGAAAATGCATTGTTTTTCCTTGGTTTTGCTGTATTTTGCTGATTAAGACGTATTTGTCTAATTTTAATGCAGCTGATTCATTACAACCTATCTCTACCATTAAAAACATAAATTATTTCTAAATACATAGGATCACATACAGATCTCCTCCTAAGGTACATTTCCAGTACATATAATATTTAATATATTGACGTCCCCCTATTGTCACTGTTCTCCAGACAGTTCCTGCCCATCCTGGGTAACGTATAATGGGGATCACTTCTTTCCTGTTTGTTGGGGTAGGGGGTGGGTAGATCCAGGAAATCTGAGAAGTGGAGCCATGTAGATAAGAGGGGCATGGGAGTTGCAGGGTGGTTTAAGGGTATTTAGCGTAGAAAGGATGGCAAAAGCAGAATTTGGGAGCTGGGAAAATGTAGGTTTGGAATCAGTAAATAACCACTGTGGGTGGAATATAGACTCCTAGGACACAGGGCCTGGGCTGCCCCAGGTGGGGCTGTCTGTGAGGAAGAGAAAAAGTCAGTGGTCCCCAGGTCAGGGGGGCCCTTTCTGTTCTTTCCAAGAGAGAATGGAGCCAAAGTACCCAGGCAGCTGTGAGCTCCGGGGAGGCCTAGAGACAGGAAGCAAGGGCCAGCGGGCAGTGAGGGGTGGTGCAGGGTTAACAGACCCAGCAATGTGCACCCCAGGGGGGCCTGCCAGCAGGTGTGACTGCTGCTCCCGGGGCACACTGGGGTGTGATGGAGAGGATATCTGTCCACCATGAGGCATTTGTTATTTTCCTTTGTTTTAAATTTCTACCTCATCGAGACCAATTTTGCTCTTCACACTCACTGACTGTATGTACGGACCCACGATTTGTGGATCACGTCCTGCCACGTCCCTCGTTCTACCACTTCTCCTTGCTGACAGGTACATTTTCCCTTGGGGACATCAGGCCAGTCTGTCCATGTGTTTTGGGGATGTGCTGTGGCCCTGGCCTTCGTGGGGGCAGTGTGTGGAGATGCACCTGTGTCCCTCTTCCCAATGTCATTGTGATTATGCTCGGCGTGGAGCAGCTGAGCAGAATGGGGAAAATGCGTGGGCGACGTGGGCTTCCCCTGAGGGGTGGGGCTCGCTGGGCTGAGGCAGAACCTTCAAGGAGCCAAGAGGGACAGGAAGGCTCGTGGGTTCTCCACGGATGGAGCTCTCACGCCAGGGCAAGGAGTTCAGACTTTATTCTGTGGCTTAGGGAGAACCATCCAAGCTCTTAGGGAGAGGACTGATGTGATCGGGTTTGTTCCTACTTGGAGAAACCCATTGGCAGTGTGTGGCAGGGACAAGTCGGGGGTTGGGTGGGGGCGGTGAGCATGGAGACCCGATGGGGCTGATGTCACTGCAGAGGACGAGGAAGCTGGAGAGTCACTGTGGAGGTCGGGTCTGCAGGAATCAGTGCCTCATTGGCTGCTATGTGACACCCGGGAGTGCTGCCAGGTGTCTGAGCCAGGCCACCAAATCCATGCTGTTGCTTTCAACTCCCTCTCGGAGAGCAGTGAGATGATCTCACACCCTCTTCATATGCTGCAGATTATCTTGAATGACCCACATTTTTGGGGCAGAAGTATTTGGAGCGGGGAGGGACATAGGGAAAACGAGCCTGAAATATTTAAACAATGGTCTCGAGTCTTCCCTTCTCTTCATTCTGTCAGCAGCCTGGCATATCGCGAGGAGTGGTGGAGCACAGGGAAACCTTAAACAGAATATTATGTATAGGTAGAGGGTGCCTTAGCCTGCACTGGATTTCCTCTGCCGGAGCCGTGGAAGGAGTGAATAGCTGAGCGACCTGTCCCTGAACTTGACAGCATCCGGAGTGGCTCAGCTAAGATCACCACAGATGGCTGCGTGGGGGGTTAGTGCTGAGCCCACGAAGCCAGCACCTTCTTTCCTATTGTCTCGGTAACTCCATTGTTTTAAGCAAGCCGGCTTTGTGGTCGGGGTTCATTCACTACAGACGAAGCCTCTGATAGAAAAAATTAGATCTCAGAACCTTCTAGAGAGCTGGGGAAAATCAAAAGCCACCAGCAGTGGACATGCCAATTCCAGATCCCTAGACAAAGATGACCGGTAGGGTTTTTCCATTTGTTATTAAAAAAAAAAAAAAATTGGGATGGGGAATGGGGGATGGGGGAAGGAATAGCCTCTAATAATTATCAAATCTTGCCTGACTCCAGAATACGGTTTAGCAATATGGTTAGCAATCCAGATGATTCCGGCAAATGAGAGATCTCATTTTCAACATTCAGCAGTACGGTCGATGAAAGGGAGGAAGGATGTGAAACATCCGTGTCGTCACTTGAATGGCTGAAATAATATTTCAGTTCTGTTTTCTTCAGGTGACTGGGCTTTTCTCCCTCGTTGACCAATTTGGGAATTATTTTAAAACAGCCCAAGGATTGCTTTCCCATTAGGAAAATAAACTCAGTCACAGTAAAATAGCTGAGCAAATGGGTAGTTGGAAGCATTTGATAACTTTTAGCATCAAAGGGAATCTCTTAAGCCGTGTTCCAAACACACTGTTGAGGATTTAAGGTGACCTTAAACTTGGCATTTCTCTTTAGAAAGACTCCTGTCACCCTGAAAAGAAGGAAAACCTCCATTTAAAAAACATGACTGCGGTGAACAGCAGATTTTCCTGGAGCCCACGGCCACACAGGCCATTTGAATTAGATGTCAGAGCTGTCACAGGCCAGCAAGAGGGCCCCTCTTCCTCCTCCAGTTGCTTCGTGTCCCATCAGCCGCATGCTTCTAAGTCAGGAGCCGGAAGCATAAAGCACCGGGTCCACTGGCTCCTTCGGTGAAATGGCTTGGGCGCTATGAAGCCGGGCTGGGTCCTGAGAAAGGTCTAGAGTGCATGGATCAGACTGTCATTTGGAGCATCTTTTGGCCTTGGCACGTGGCCAACATTCTTCCACTGACGTGGGGGATTTGTGAAGTCCGTCACTCGTTCCTCTGTCAGGGCCCAGATGCTACAGGTGTTTCAGGAAGTGGAGATGCTTGGAGCTGCACGCGGCTTCCGACGGGGAAACCAACGGCGTTAAGCAGGAGGGCCATGCCGTCAGGTGGCAGTCAGGTTTTTCATATGCCCCTCACAACTCCGCAAGTGACCTGTTCTCTAAGCTCCGTTTTCCTGTTTCATAAAATGAAGAAACACTAAATATACACCAGAGAGGATCTTTAGGAGATTAATATGTGTAAAGAGCCCAGTGTCTGGTACACAGTAAGTGCTCAATAAATGTTCGTTAACATAAATGGCACCACTCCTTCATCATGGGGGCGTGGGAGCAGAGAGCCAGAATGGAAACACGAATCCTTCGGGGTAACTATTTTGTCTGCTAGACGCGCTGCTAGGGACGCAGGCCTTGCAGCATGAAAGCTTTGTGGTTTAAGCATCGTCCACAGGAGACGACAAGCAGCAGGAAGAACATGCCGAAAAGTGAGAATTTGCAGCTGGCCACTGTGGGCAGACGCCTGGGGTGAGTCCCAGGGCCAATGGCAGTGTCCTCACCTGTCCGTGTTACCTTGGCCAGTCTGCTCCATTTGTGTAAAATGATGCTAATCTCCCAGCCCCTTCCCTGGTTTATTGTTTGCTGGCTTTTGTTTGTTTGTTTTATTTTTGCATTTTGTATCAGAAGCAGAGGAAACGCACCTCTCTGGCCGGATTTGCAGGTGACCCCGGTTGGGAAAGGATGGCCGAGTCATGGGCTGCCGGGTTCACAGTGATGTCCAAAGTCTGAAAGGAGTTGAAACTGCTCATTAACAAATTGGGTAGGAATCCGTGTACTCAGGTTCCAAAGTGGACTGCATAAACCGCTGCCCTCCAGCCCTGGCCGGTTCTGCACCTCCGTCGTGCCTTCATGCTGTGGGTTCATCTGTGACCTCGGCTCTCGTGCTGCTGTCCGTGGGAGATGGTCTGCCGCGAGCCACCCCCTTGTACACAGAAGTGGAAGCTGCTCCCTTCTAGATGCATCCATTTTCCTGACAGTGTGAACGTCAGGCTGGGGGCAAATATACGCAGTGTGCTTATGTCACAGGTGCAGGAGCTCAGGGCAAAGGGCCACTTTTCCTGTTCTTATAGTGACAAGCCTGCTCTGGCTCCCACCAGACTGTTTTTAGTCCAGAAGGCAAATGCCGGATTGGGAGGAACAGACCCACTGCATTCTGGCCTGGCCACGTAGGGTGACCACTCCTGGATGGTACCATCTAGAGAGGGATAGCAGGGTGGTCCAGCGGATGGAAGGCAGGCCCCACGAGTAGCTCCAGCAGTGGCTAGCCCTCACGGAATGCCTATGGAATTTTCCATGGGCGTTACACCTTTGAAACATCACAACACACCTCCTCAGTAGGGGTTGTTCCTGCTGTGCCTAGTTTGCATAGGAAGAAACTGAGGCCCAGAGGTCATGCTTCAGCGGCAGAGCCAGACTTCATGCCGGCGGTTTGATCCCCGAGCTGCCGCACCGCCTCGTAATGGATACAAAGATGTGCAGTCTGGACGGAGAGACAGTGAGGGCCGGGGAGGGCACCTGACCACTTCTTTCAATACCTGAAGGAAAGAGGACTCAGGATCGGACTCAGTATAATGAAAGACCCGTTAGAACCTTCCAGAGCTGGAGAAACTACCTTGCTTCAGGTATGAGGGAGGGTGAGAGCTTCCTAGGCCTGCAGGATCCAAGCAGAGGCTGGGCGAGGTGATTCCAGCAGGAGGCCCCTCTGGCAGGTGGAGCAGGAGTGCAGGTAGTGGAAGGAACCCTTCAGAGGTGACCTGAGGGCCAGGAGCCCTGGCCTGAGTCTTAGGGGTATAGGGTGTAGGCCTGCTGAGGCCCACATTGCCTCAACCTCCCTCCCTGTCTGTCTTCTCTTTCTCTTTTACTCTTCTGTCTGTCTCTCATTCTCTCTCTCTGCTTCAGCCACTCTCCTCACTCACCAAGCTGTAGCCATACCAGCATTTCTGTTTCTGGAAGAGGACAAGTGCTTTCTCACTCCAAAGCATTTTTGCATAAGCTGTGGCCTCTGCCTTCTCTGGTTCACATGGCCAGCTCCTGTTCATCCTTTAGATCCAACTCGAACGTCACCTCCTCCAGGAAGCCTTCCCTGACCACCTCATCCCAGGCAGCTCTGCCCCGGTTCATTTCAGTCCTGTCTTCATGTTTGTTTTCCTCATGGCACTAACTTCAATCTGTGATTCTCGTCTTTGTTTTTTCTGTGTAGAAAATAAGTTCCATGGAGGCAGGGCCACATTTGTCTTTTCCGTTAATATGTCCCTAATCCCCTAGCACAGTGTTGAGTATTTGTTGAATGAATAAGTGAATGACATTGACCAAATTACTCTAGGTCTAACTTTTCTGATCTGTTAGATGGGGAACATCTGTATAGGAAATTTGATTAGTACAGTGGTTCTCAAACTTGAACATGCATAAGAATCATCGGGAAGGCCTGTGAAAACAGATTGCTGGCCTCACCCCCAGAGCCTCCATAGGTCTGGCGTGGGGCCAGAAATTTTGCATTTCTAATGAGTTCCCAGGTAGTGTTGATGTTGCTGGCCATGGAACTATACTTTGGGAACTAGTGAATTTGACTATCTGCAGGTCCCCTGAGGCACTCATTTTCAATTTTTCCTAATTGAGTAAATGAATATGAAAGTGCTATGCTTATACTGTGTGTGTGTGTGTGTGTGTGTGTGTGTGTGTGTGTGTGTGTGTGTATTTAAAGACCGAGAGAGTGGAGAGTGAGCACGAGCAGTGGGGGAGGGACAGACAGAGAGGGAGAAACAGACCTCTGCTGGGTAGGGAGCCCAACGTGGGGCTTGATCCCAGGACCCTGAGATCATGGCCTGAGCCAAAGGCAGATGCTTAAACAACTGAGTCACCCAGGTGCCCCTAAAACAGTATATTTAGATGCAAGAGATATTTTGAAACATAACTTTACCTTCAAGCATAAAAGGGGAGGGAGGTGGTAGAAGGCAAGGAAAGGGACAAACTCCTCTTCCAATCAGGAGGGATTAGCACCTACGGATGGGGTTGATAATGTCTGTGATGGCAAAAGGTCCGTTGAATGGAAGTGCCGGGGGCCTGGGCGAAGGGCCGAGCAGGTCCCCTGGGAACAAGGCCTGCAAATGCAGCGCTTGCGGGGTTTCAAGAGCGCTTCCTGCCAGCTCAGCAT